>NW_012114544.1:6709781-6916963 GCF_000951035.1 Colobus angolensis palliatus | reverse complement strand
TAGTTACTTTATAATAATCTGTTAGTAACTTATGCTTGTTCTCTCATATCTCCCAGGTAACTAAAGTAAAAACAAAACAAAACTAAATCTACATCCTTCTTCCCTTTTACCTATAAACTATCTCATTATCTCTCATTTGTCCTTAATGACAATTTTTCTTTCCCTTTGTCTATTAGCTAACTGATAGCTGATGGACAAATGTGAAATTATTCTCACCACTAATCCTCATGTTCATTTTAAGATTATAAATCTTTCAAGACTCTTTTGTATAAACAACCTGACCAGTAATATTTCTATATAATTGTTCTTTTAACTAAAAATGTACAATGCTTTTGTCTGTATTGTACAGTTGCCTTGCTTTTTACAGGTATTTACCATATTATTATATTTTTGATTCGTGATATTCTTTGCTTTGTATTCTGTTAGCTCTCATTCATCAAACACAAATCTTTCCTATTTATATTTTATTTATCATTCCAAATATTGCTTGCAAAAAGTTTAATTACATTTATTCAATGAGTAAATTGACGTTTTCAGTCTTTGTGTGTGTGTGTGTGTGTGTGTGCATGTGTGGTTGCAAGATTTAATAGAGTGTAAACAGAGCTCCCATAAAATGGGAGGGGACCCAAAAGGGGTTGTGGCTCCCTGCTTGAATGCCTGGGTTTACATCCTGATCATTGTCTCTCCCCCTGTGCTCTCAGGTGATGTATGATTTGATTATTTCTTTACCTCCTGCTTTAGCCTAATTTGTATTTTAGTGAGCTCTCTTTGCTACCTGAGTGGTCGGGTATGAGCTGAGTTACAAGCCCCGTGTTTAAAGGTGGGTGCGGTCACTTTCCCCAGCTAGGCTTAGGAATTCTTAGTCGGCCTAGGAAATCCAGGTAGTCCTGTCTCTTAGTCCCCCCTCTCAACAGGAAAACCCGAGTGCTGTTGGGGAGGTTGACTGATGGCCACTCTTAACTGCTTCCTGCTAAATTGGGGCATAGTAGGAGTGGTGCAGTTGAGATTTCCTGGGAAGGGGTGCCTTCAATGTCATTAACATTGAAGCATGGGCTAACAGACTGGTCCAGGGGTACGCAGTAGATCTTAGTCACGGACTGCATCTGGGGCTCCATTTGAATAAGTATTTGTAGTTTTACAGCTTCGATTCTGGAAGAGACAAACTTAACAAAGAGGTTCAAGATACAGGGATTGAAATGTGTGGCCTGAAGTGCAGAAGCATATGGGTGTGGGTGGTGAAAGTGGGGTTTCCTTTAGAAAAACTCCTATATGACAGGGCATCAATATTTCTGGGAAGCCGCATTCTCCATAGAAGCTCTTGATAAGGGGAGCTACTGATAGTACAGCGGCATGGAGGAGGTGCAGTAAGAGTGAAAGATTTGGTGAAGGGCTTTAAGTAATTTCCACTGGTTAGCTTCAGGCAAAGGTATTTTTCCTTCTTCGGTGGCTAGCCATCCTGAGGGGAGGAAACTATGTCCTCATGAGGTTCCCCATTCTATTTCTTCTGCTGAGTACTGGGGCTTGGTTTCCTGGAGGGGATTACCCCATACTAAGGGTCCTTCTACAAGCATTTCTAATGGAGGGTCCCACCTTGCAGCTCTTTTGGTTTCAATATATGCTTGACGGTTTCCTTCTATTTCCGAGTGAGGGCTATTAGTTCTGCCAGCTGAGCGCTAGTTCCTGGAGTGATGGGATTACTTTCAAGTATTCTATTACTACTGACCACCACATACTCTGCTTTTTGAAGTTCTTTTTCTACAAAGGAACTTCCATCAGTATACAAGTTGAGGTCAGGATCAGTCAAGGGAACCTCTAGAAGGTCCGTTCGAGTGGTGTAGGTTTGAGCAATCACTTGTTGACAGTTATGTTCTATCTTTTCTTTATTGTTTGGAAGAAATGTGGCTGGGTTAAGAGTTGCACATGTTTGCAGTAGCAGCACTGGCCCTTTAAGTAATAGAGCCTGATATTTAAGCAAAAGGTTGTCTGACAGCCACAAGTCTCCTTTAGCAGTGAGTATGCCGTTTACATCATAAGATGTCCACACAATAAGACCTCTTCCTTGTATTATTTTAACTGCTTCAGATACTAAGACTGCTACTGCCACCATTACCCATAAACAGTGAAGCCAATCTTTTGCCACTATATCAGTTTCCTTAGTTAGGTATGCCACGGGTTGCAAGTTGGTCTCTTGGACCTGTGCAAGGGCTCCTAGAGCTATTCTTGTTTTTTCTGTGACATATAAAGAAAAGTCTTGCCCCATTGGCAGGCTTAATACTGGGGCTTGGATTATGGCCTTCTTTAGGGACTGGAAAGCCAATTCTGCTTCAGGTGTCCATCTTACTAAATGGGTATTGTCTTTCTGAGTTTCCTTAACTAGTGTATATAGTGGCCTGGCTATTTTGCCGTACCTGGGAATCCATATTTGGCAGAAGCCTGTCATGCCAAGAAACCCTCTTAGTTGCTTTAGGGTTTTTGGATGAAGATAAGCCAGTATAGGCTGGATACATTCTTTACTGAGGGCCCTGGTGCCTTTGGATAATTTTAGCCCTAAGTATTTAACTCGCTTTGAGCAGAGCTGAGCCTTTGGTTTGGAAACCTTGTAGCCACAGGTAGCGAGTAAATTTAAGAGTGTTTGGGTGGCTTGATGGCACAAGGTTTCTGAACAGGTGGGTAAAAGTAAATCATCCACATACCAAAGGACAAGAGTGTCCAGGTATGAGAACTGGCTCAAGTCTTGGGCTAATGCCTGGCCAAATAGATGGGGCTATCCCTGAAGCCTTGGGGTAAAACAGTCCAGGTGAGCTGAGACGTTGGTTTCGAACCATCTTCAAAGGCAAACAAGAATTGAGAGTCAGGATGTACAGGGATGTAGAAAAAGGCATCTTAAGGTTCAGGACTGTAAGCCACTCTGCTTCCTCTGGTATTTGGGAAAGCAGAGTATAAGGGTAAGATACAGCTGGATATAGAGGAACGATGCTGAGATCTTGCCCTAACCTCCACTGTCCCTTGGGTTTCTATACTCCTAAAATTGGAGTATTGCAGGGGCTATTGCATGGTTTTACTAGGCTTTGGGCTTTTAGGTCCTTCACAATTTTTTGGAATCCTTGTTGAGCCTCGGGTCTAAGGGGATACTGCCTTTGGTAGGGAAAGGAGGTGGAATCCTTTAGTTTAACTTGAACAGGATGGGCATTCTTTGCTCATCCATATTGTCCATCTGTTGCCCAGACTTCAGGATTATTTCCTTCCTCAATCAGGGGACAACAAACGGGTGTTCTTTCTCCTATGTTCAGGTGTATAATGGCCCCTGGTTTTGCTAGAATGTCTCTCCCTAACAAGGGAGTGGGGCTTTCAGGCATAATTAGAAAAGCATGTGAAAAGGGTAAAGTTCACCATCACAACTTAGTGGCTGGGAGAAGTATCTAGTGACTGGCTGTCCTAGGACCCATCGGATAGTGACAGGTCTGGAGGGCAGTTATCCAGGACAGGAGAGTAAGACTGAGAAGGCTGCACCAGTGTCCAGGAGACAGTTAACCTCCTCACCCTCAATGGTCAAGCATACCGGGGGCTCTGAGGGTGATGGTATGGGCTGGCACTTGCCCTGGGCACCCTCAGTCCTGCTGTTGGATCATCTGGTTAGTGGTTTCTGACTCAAAGGAGCTTCCTCCCCTGGGGCAGTTGGCCTTCCAGTGACACAAGGGGCATGGACGAGAGGGCAGCTTATTTCTATTTGGACAATCTTTTTTGAAGTGTCCTTGTAGGCACTGAAAGCAAGCCCTATTAGACATTCAATTTGTCCAGCCTTTCCACGTTCCAGAAACTCCAAAGTCCGCCTGCCTGAGGGCCATGAATAAAGCGGTAGCCTTTTTCTTGTCTCATTTGTCTCACTCTGCCTGCTGCTCCTGATCTCTATTATAAAAAAACGAGGTTGCCAAGTTCAATAGGGTTTTTAAGTTTTGCTCTGGGCATAAGGTGGACTTTTGAAGGTTTTTTTTTTTTTTTTTTTTTTTTTTTTTTTAATGTCTGCAGCCGACTGAGTGACAAACTTATCATTTAAGATTATTTGGTCTTCAATAAAGTCAGGTGACAGAGAGGTGTACTTCTTAGTCTCTCCAGAAAGGCAGTAGGATTTTCTTCCTTTCCTTGTGTTATAGTGGACATCATTGAATAATTCATAGGTTTCTTCCTAGTTAGTTTTCCTTGGTCCTTCTTGCATGCAAGTTAGAAAATGTCTGTGGCACCAGTCTCCATGTTCTGATTCTGTGTCCCAATAAGGGTCTACACTGGGAATTGCCTGCTTGCCTGTGGGGAATCGTTCTCTTTCCTCTGTTGTCGTCTTATCACTGACCTGACTGAGATACCAGAGATCGCCAAACTCTTGGGCTGCAGTATGGCGGCACTTCTCTCATTTGGGGTTAGTGTCTGATTTAGCATTAACATTACATCTCTCCATGTCAGATTAAAGGATTGTCTAACCCTTGTAAAACATCAATATAGCCATCAGGGTTATTTGAGAATTTACCTAGTTCTATTTTAATTTGCTTTAAGTCTGACAGGGAAAAAGGTACATGCACTCTGACTGGACTGAATTCTCCAGAATACATCTTAGGGGTGTTTTTGCCTAAGGGGGAACATTTCTCATCTGAAAAAAAAAAGAAAGAAATTGGGATGCTAGCACCCCTAGTCATTTCGTAGTCATTTTTGTTGAGCATTAGTCTTAGAGCATCCTCTATGGTCCTAGAGCTTATTCCTTTCTAGGGTGCGTAACCACCCATGGACCTCTGCTTCGGATTAGTTATGCTCACCAATGTAGCAGTCCTGCACCTGTTTTCCTGCCTTTTTTGACCACAAAGAAAGGAGTCTGGGCTGATGGATTCTAGTGGTCCTTTACCAGCATACCCAACATTGTCTTTGCACTCAGGAGTGAGTTTTAGAGCTGGGCTGTGTTCCTAAGTATTTCGGAACAACCCAGCTGCCCTATCAAGATGCATTCCCATAAGCAACAGTTCTCATGCAAATTCATTTCAGACAGGGTGTAGGTAACCTTTCGAGTAAGGATGGAGATAGTTTTTTGATTCTGTAAGTACTTTAAGGCTTGACTGAGTGCAAACAGCTTCCACGTTTGAGCAGACCAATTATTAGGCAATTTTCCTAACTGCTTCCACAAGAGTCTCCCTATCAATTACTGAATACACGTTCTGTTTTTTTTTTTTTTCTCAATCACCTGGGAGGAGCCATGTATCATCCTGTCCTAAAGGGAGTTCCTCCTAGGTCTGGTTGGACCTTTGTTTGGTAATTAAGATTTAAATCCCCTGTTAGGAAATCTGCTGGGTTAAGGGGATTTTTCAGTGGTTAATGTTAAATCACCTTTTTCTAACAGAATAGCCCCATACGTTAAGATTTTCAAATTAGTAAGCTACCTTTTGGTTTTTTGACTTAGAATAATTCTGAACTGGTGAGGTGTGCTCACAATGAGGTTTCCTCTGTTACTTTTCTACTTTGTTCTGTTAGCAAAGCAGTTGCCGCTACAGATTGAATGCATTTGGGCCATCCGTGGGTTCTTGGGTTAAGGATGTTTGATAGGAAGGCTACTGGTTGTCAGTGGTCTCAGTGTTTTCAGGCTAAGCCCTTGTTTACACTGATAACAAGGTAGTATTGGAGTCTTATAGGGTCATGGAGAAGGCTTTCAATTATCAATCATAGGTTTTAAATTTACCCTGGCTTTTAAAGGAATAGGGTACACTATTTTTTCTTTACTATTTCTATCTCTCTTTTTCTCTCTCCCTCTATTTTTCCTCTCTGTCTCTCTACCTGTTTCTCTCCTTGACTTACTCAATTTGCTTTCATCCTGATCTATTATGTTGTGGTAGACCCAGTTCCAGTTGTTAAAATACTGGGTCATCAGTTCAAAGGCCTGGCCAAGGAGCCAAGGCTTGGGGATTGTATTGCAGAGGGGTAAGCTGGGTACAAATCGAGGTAGGAGAGCATCTTACACAATGGGATAGCAATCCCCTTAGCCATTTACAAACTTGGGGCGCTGGCAAGGGTGGTGGAGAACAAGTTCCACATAACTGCGCATCTTGAGAGCTGTATGCCTAAATTGGGAGGGACACAAGGGACAAGGCTCCCTGGGTTCATAGCCTAGATGCCTAAGGGCACAGTGTAGAGCTTCCTTAGATTTCTTTGGAGATACAACTTGCTCTAATACTTGGGAGACGAAATGAAAGTATGAACAATTAGTACCTAGGAAGCAGGGATTGGATGAAGTAGATACAGAGGTAAGGAGAATTTTGGGGTTATATTTTCAAGAAAGTCATGGTCAGGACTGAGGAAGTATGGGTCAGAAGGAAAGGTAGGGGCGCATGCATGGGCGAATGTTGAGTAGAGACTTCTGGCTGCACCATGATCTCAACCAGCTAACATCAGGAGTTCGGGATGACAGCTTTCTGCCTCTAGTCGGCCTTCGGTTTCCCCAGGAAAATTGAAAGCAGATGCTGATTCCAGACAGACCAACCCTCCCAACCCAGAAGGTTTGGAAGTTGTTAGAAAGCCCTTCCCCAGACAGCCTCACACCTGAGTCTTAAGTCTGGTGGCCACACTAATCATTTTTAACCTGCCTACAGGTGCCTAGTATTTTCCTCCAATTCTAAGGAAGGATAGGATAGAACAGCAAGTGAAAGTTGTCCAATATGACTCACAACTTTGGAGGTCCCTTCATGGTTGCCAAAATGTTACCAGGGGGTTCTTGCTCCTAGAGCTCCCAAGATGGTGGCAAGCCTCTTTTTCTCTCAACTGGATTTCTTGGCCTCATGGATTCCAAGGAATGAAATCTTGGGCCATGCGGTGAGTGTTATAGCTCTATTAGCAGCCGTGGGTCACAGAAGAGGACCGTGGAACCCAGCGACTAGTGTTCAGCTCGATTAGGATGAACCTGGGCACTTAGCCGTACAGAAACAATGGCGAGCCTTTAGCCTGATGGGGAGTGGCAATGGGTGCCTCGCTGGATCAGAAGTGCAGTGCACAACCCCCCGGATTCGGAGGGGTGGAAGTCAGCGGCAGGTCTGCAAGGGTGGCAAACAGCCGTGGTGGACAGCGAGTGAAAGCTCAGCTCGAGCTGTAACAAATACAGACCAGAAGAGTGTGCAGCTGCAACATTTAACAGAGTGAAAACAGAGCTCCCATAAAATGAGAAGGGACCCAAAGGGGGTTGCCCTTTTTCAGTCTTTAAGTAAGTGTCACTCATACAAGATGAGAAGATCTAGGATTTTTCACCCAGATTTAGTCTGATAGTGAGTTCATGCTTGTAATCATTGCTTAGGTTTCACCCTATAGTATTGCAAGTCTCTGACAAAGTCAAAATTCTCAGAAGGCTGAATACAACTAAAATGTTTGAATCGGTTTGAAAGTACTTGATCCTCATCTGAGATCCCCATCTAACCTCATGAACAGGCATCAGACAGCAGAAAATATTCAGCTTGCTTTCATCCTCCCCACTCTTATTACAGTATATTAAATCTTTCCTCTCTCCATTATTCAATAACTGAATATTTCTTTAGATTCTCAGGCACTTTGGGAAGATTAATATTGTTAATATTGTTTTTTCTTAATTGTTTTTCTCATTAAATTACTTAACATTAATTTTTATTGTTATTTAGAAAGGACTTAAATCCATGCCTCTCATAGTATTTGAACACCCATCTGATATAAAAAATCCTCTGTTAGAGCTATCAGACATTAAAACCTTCATTGTTAAATTAAAAAAAAAAATAATAAGGCTCCAAACAGGCAGGTTATTTGCCTAATGTTCTGCAGCTTTTAGGAATGCTTCATTTGTTATCAATCTTAGTTAAGTTGGTATGAGGATCATTTTGAATAATTTCTCTAGCAAAGGCTGAACATGGTATTTCCAACACTTCTCCTCTTATTTCTTACTGCTATTCTATATATCATCTTAAAAACATATGGAAGATGGAAGTTTCTGCACCTACAACAGCAACAACAACAAGTTTCAAAATTAAATCAAGAGATGTGTGGAATGAGTATATTATACAGCAGTGTAAATGCAAAACTAAAATAAAAAAATACAGTATAAGAAATGTTATTTTTTGTGTACTCTTTACCTAGGTTCTCCAAATGACAATACACACACATATATATACATACTCATAAATACACACACACACACACATAAACATGTATGTGTGCATATACAGTGCTGCCTCTGGTGAAGTATTGTGGATGGGGAAGTGTTTAAGGGTGGTTGGCAGGGGGCATTTTTGTAAATTTTTAAAAAATAAGCTCCTTTGTACTATTTTTTTAATTCTCTTCATGTATTTGTTTCAGAGATTTCAATGCATAGTCAAATTCATCTTCTTTTCTAGGAACTCTAGATTTCCTTTCCACTGCACTTAAAGCTCTATATTCTCTATAAAAAGTATTTATCTATTTTATTTCTTAAAAATTGTGTGGGTACATAGTAGGTGTATATATTTATGCGGTATATGCAATTTTTTTTTTTTTTTTGAGGTAGAATCTTGCTCTGTTGCTCAGGCTGGATTGCAGTGGCACAATCTTGGTTCACTGCAAGCTCCGCCTCCTGGGTTCATGCCATTCTCCTGCCTCAGCCTCCTGAGTAGTTGGGGCTACAGGCGCCCACCAGCACGCCTGGCTAATCTTTTTGTATTTTTAGCAGAGATGGGGTTTCACCGTGTTAGCCAGGATGGTCCCCATCTCCCAACCTCGTGATCCGCCTACCTCGGCCTCCCAAAGTGCTGGGATTACAGGTGTGAGCCACCATGCTCAGCATACATGTGATGCTTTTATATAGACATGCAATAAACAATAATCATATGATGGAAAATAGGGTATCTGTCATCTCAAGCATTTATCCTTTGAGTTACAAACAATCCAATTATATTCTTTTAGTAATTTTTAAATATACATGAAATTACTGTTGACTACAGTCACCATCTTCAAACACTAGGTCTTATTTATACTTTCTAAGAATATACATATTTTGTACCTATTAACAATCCCCGCTTTCCCTCTACACCCTCATTACCCTTCCCAGCCTGTGATAACCATTCTTTTACTCTTGATCTCCATGAGTTCAATTGTTTTGAATTTTGTCACCACAAATAAGTAAGAACATTCAAAGTTTGTCTTTCTATATCTAATTTTACCTACATAATGACCTCCAGTTTTATCCATGCTGTTGCAAATGACAAGATCACATTTTTTATGACTGCATAGTATTTAATTGCATATATGTATTACATATTCTTCATCCAATCATCTGTTGATGAACATTTAGGTTGCTTCCAAATCTTGGCTATTGTGAACAGTGCTGTAACAAATATAGGAGTCCAGATGTAACTTCTGTATACAGATTTTCTTTAGGGTATATATCCAGCAGTAGGACTGTGGATTATATGGTAGCTTTATTTTCAGTTTCTTGAGGAAGCTCCAAACTGTCCTCCATAGTAGTTGTATTACTTTACATTCCAACCAACAGTGTACAAAGATTCCCTTTCTCCACATACTTACCTGCATTTTTTATTGCCTATTTTTTGGATTAAAATTTTTGTTTTGACTGGAGTGAGATATATTGCTGTAGTTTGATTGGCATTTCTCTGATGACCAATGATATTGAGAATCTTCACATATGTCTCTTTGCCATTTATACGTCTTCTTTTGAAAAATATCTATTCAAATGTGCATAAGCTTTTTAACTTTATATGATCTCATTTGTCCATTTTTGCTTAGTTGCCTGTGCTTACGGATATTCAAGAAATTTTTGCCCAGAACAATATCCTGGAGAGTTTCCCCAATGTTTTCTTGTTGTAGTTTCATGGCTTGAGGTCTTAGATTTAAATCTTTAATCCACTTTCATTTAATTTTTGTAAATAATGGGAGATAGGGGTCAAGTTTTATTCTTCTACATATGTACACTGAGTTTTCAAGCACCATTTACTCAAGAGACTGTCTTTTCTTCAATGTATGTTCCTGGCACCTTTGTTGAAAGAGAGTTCAATGTAGGTGTATGGATTTGTTTCTCAGCTCTCTCTTCTGCCCCATTGGTCTGTGTGTCTCTTTTTATGCCACTACCATGCTGTTTGGTTACTATAACTCTGTAGTGTAATTTGAAGTCAGGTAATTTCTTTTTTGAAATTTCAAATTTGACTCCAGGTTTCTTCTTTTTTTCAGTAGAGCTTTGCTATTCTGGGTCTTCTGTATTTCCATATAAATGTCAGGACTTTTTTTTTGTTGTTGTTATTATTTCTGTGGAGAATGTCATTGGTATTTTGGTAAGGATTGTGTTGAATCTGTGGATTTTTTTGGGTAGTACAGGCATTTTAACAATATGATTACTTCAATCCATGAACTCTTTTTTGTGTTCTCTAAGCGAATTCCTAAGTATTTAATTTTATTTTTGTCTATTGTAAATGACATTACTTTTTAATATTTTTTTCAGATTTTTCACTCTTTTCATATAGAAATGCTACTAATTTTTCTATGTTGATTTTCTATTCTACTACTTTATTGAATTTATCAGTTCTATCAGCTTTTAAGGGGAGTCTTTACATTTCCCCAAATATAAGCTCATGTCATCTGCAAACAGTAATAATTTGTTTTCTTCCATTTCAATTGGGATACTCTTTACTTTTTTCACTTGTCTGATAGCTCTAGCTAGGAATTCCTGTATTATGTTGAATAACAATGGAGAAGGTGGGCATTTTGTCATGTTCCAGATCTTAGAGGAAAGGATTTCAGTTTTTCCCCATTCAGTATGATACTAGCTATGGATCTGTCATGTTTGGCTTTTATTTATTATGTTGAGGTATGTTCCTTCCATACCCAGTTTTGTGAGGGTGTTTTTATGAAGGAATGTTGAATTTCATCAAATGTTTTTTCAGCATCATTCAAATTGATCACACATTCATTTTAATGATTGGGCAATCTATTACCATTTGATTCAGCAATCTCACTACTGGGTATCTACACAGAGGAAAAGAAATTATTATATGAAAAGGGCACTTGCACATGCATGTTCATAGCAGCACAATTCACAATTGCACAACTATGGAACCAGTCCAAATGCTCATCAATCAATTAGTGGATAAAGAAAATGTGGTATATATATATATACCATGGGATACTACTTAGCCATAGAAAAAGGAACACAATAATGGCATTCGTAGCAACCCAGATGACAATGAAAAACATTATTCTAAGTGAAGTAACTTGGGAATGGGAAAACCAAATGTCATATAGTCTCAGTCATAAGTGAGAGCTAAACTATGAGGATGCAAAGGCATAAGAATGAGACAATGGACTTTGAGGAGTAGGTGTAAGTGTGGAAGTGAGGTGAGGAATAAAAAACTGCACATTGGGTACAGTGTACACTGGTCAGGTGATGGGTGCACCAAAATCTCAGAAATCACTACTAAAGAACTTATCCATGTAGCCAAACATCACCTGTTCCCCCCAAAAAACTATTGACATAAAAACTAGAATTAAATAGAATTAAATAAATAAATAATAAATAACTTAAAAGTATTTTTTTTGTTATTCACTGTCTTTATATAATGTTTCACATTGATTGATTTGCATATGTTGAGCCATCCTTACATCCCAGAAATAAATCTCACTTGGTCATGACAAATGATCTTTTAATGTGTTGTTGAATACAGTTTGTTAGTATTTTTTGCATTAATATTTATCAGAGATATTGGCCTGTAGTTTTCTCTTTTTGATGTGTGTTTGTTTGGTTTTGATATGAAGGTAATATTAGCCTTGTAGAATGAGTTTGAAAATATTCTCCCCTCCTCTATTTTCAGGATATTTGAGTATGGTTAGTATTAGTTTTTCAAAAATGTTTGGTAGAATTCAGCAATAAAGCCATTGGTTCTCAGGTTTTTCTTTAGAGGGAGACTTTTTATTATAGCTTTGATCACATTACTTGTTATTGGTTGATTCAGGTTTTGGATTTCTTCATGATTTAATCCTGGTAGTTTTTATGTTTTAGGAATTTATACATTTCCTCTAGATTTTCCAATTTGGTGGCATAAAATTACTCATAGTAGCCACTAATGATCATTTGAATTTCTGCAGTATCAACTTTAATATCTTCTTTTTCATCTGTTATTGTATTTATTCGGATCTTTTCTCTCTCTCTCTCTCTCTTTCATCTGCTCTTGTATTTATTAGGGTCTTTTCTCTCTCTCTCTCTCTCTCTCTTTCTCTCTCTCTCTCTTTCCCTCTCTCTCTCTCTCTGTCTCTTTTTGTTAGTCTGGCAAAAATTTTGTCAATATTATTTATGTTTTCAGAAAAATCAACTTTTTTTGCTACATTGACTTTTTGGATTCTTTTCTTCACTTCAAACTCATTTATTTCTGCTCAGACCTTTATAATAATTTATCTTCCAGTAGTTTTAAGTGTGGTTTGTTTTTGCCCTCTTAGTTATTTTAGATGCACTGTCAAGTTATTTATCTAAAGTTTTTCTTCTTTTTTCATGTAAGCATTTATGGCTATAATTTTCCTCTTAGTACTGCTTTCACATATTCCACAGGTTTTAGTATGTTGTACTTACATTATTGTTTGTTTCAAGAAATTTTTCAATTTTTTCTTAATTTCTTCATGGATAAACTGGT
Source organism: Colobus angolensis palliatus (assembly GCF_000951035.1). Classification (NCBI taxonomy): domain Eukaryota; kingdom Metazoa; phylum Chordata; class Mammalia; order Primates; family Cercopithecidae; genus Colobus; species Colobus angolensis. The sequence goes on along the minus strand of NW_012114544.1, from coordinate 6,904,313 downwards.
CATTTGGGAACATATTGTTTAATTTCCATGTGTTTTTATAGTTTCCAAAGTTCCTCTTGTGGTTTTTATAGTTTTATTCCATTGTGATCAGAGAAGATGCTTGAAATTATTTCAGTTTTTTGAATGTTTTAAGACGTTATCATATGGTCTGTCTTTGAGAGTAATCCATGCGCTGAGGAAAAGAATGTGTATTTTGCAGCTCTTGGATGAAATGTTTTGTAAATATCTCTTAGATCCATTTGGTCTATAAGTGTAGATTAAATCTGATACTTCTTTGTTAATTTTGTGTCTGGAAGTTCTGTCTAATATTGAAAGTGGGATGTTGAAATCTGAAGCTATTATTTTATTAAGGTCTATCTTTTTAGCTCTAATAATATTTCCTTTATATATCTGGGTGCTCCAGTGTTGGGTGCATATATACATAAAATTGTTATATCTTCTTGCTGAATTGACCCCTTTATCATTACATAAAATTTTCTTTGTCTCTTTTTATAGTTTTTATTAGGAAATCTATTTTTTTTTCTGATAGAAATATAGTGACTTCTGTTCTTTTGTGGTTTCCATCAACATGGAACATGTTTATTTTCAGTATATGTGTATATTTATAGGTGATGTGTGTTTCTTGTAGACAACAGATCATTGGGGTTTTGTGATTTTTTTAAAAAAAAATTCTCTCAGCCACTCAATGTGTTTTGATTGGAGAGCTTACTTCACATCAGTTTCATGTTATTATTGATAAGTAAGGACTTCCTCCTTCTTTTCTGTTGTGTTTTCCAGTGGTTTTGCAGTTTTATCCTTCTTCTTTTCTTCCTCCTTGTCTTCCTTTTAGTTAAGGTGATTTTCTCTGGTGATATGATTTAATTCTGTGTGTATTTGTTGTATGTTTTCAATTTGAGGCTATCCTGAAACTTGGAAACACTATATTATAAGTCATTGTTTTACTTATTTTTAAAAATTAAGAGTTTATTTTCTGTAAGGAGAGAACAATCAAACTGGGTAACTCTTATTGGCTATAATTAATACATACAAAGGTTTTTAAATTTTTTAAAAAAATTTAAAAATACTATGGATCATAGTACTATATATATTTATGGAGTACATGGGATTTTTGATATAGGCATGCAATATGAAATAAGCACATCATGGAGAATGGAGTATTCATTTCCACAAGCATTTATCCTTTAAGTTACAAATAATTCAATTACACTATTTAAAAATGTATAATTGCTTTTTACTATAGTCACCCTTTTGTGCTATAAAATAATAGATCGTATTCTTACAAACTACTATTATTATTTGTACCCATTAACTATCCCCATCCTCCCCTGTCAATCCCCGAGTACCTTTCCAAGCCTCTAGTAACCATCTTTCTACTGTCTATATCTATTGGTTCAATTCGTTTAATTTTTGGATCCCACAAATAAGTGAGGGCATGTGACATTTGTCTTTTTATACCTGGTTTATTTCACTTAGCATTCACTTTTTTTTTTTTTTTTTTTTGGTGGCTGAATTATACACCATTGTGTATATGTACTATTCTTTTTTTAAATTTATTTATCTTTTGATGGATACTTAGGTTGCTTCCAAATATTAGCTATTGTAAACAGTGCTGCAACAAATGTAGGAAAACAGATATCTCTTCTATACACTGATTTCCTTTCTTTTGAGTATATACCCAGCAATCTCATTGCTGGATCACATAGTAGTTCAATTTTTCCTTTTATTTTTTAGGAACTTCTGAAGAGTTTTCTATAGTGATGCTGATAATTGACATTTCCACCAACACTGTAAATGTGTTCCCTTTTCTCCACATCCTCACCGATATTTGTTATTGCCTGTCTTTTAGATAAAAGTCATTTTAACTGGGGTGAGATTATATTTTTCTCCAATAATCAATAAAGTTGAGCACATTTTCATGTACTTGTTTGTCATTTCTATGTCTTCTACTGAGACATGTCATTCAAATCTTTTGCACTTTTTTTTTTTTTTTTTGATAGAGTCTCTCTCCATTGCCCAGGCTGTAGTGCAGTGGCACAATCTCAGATTACAGAGGTGTGAGCCACCGCACCTTGCCTTTTGCACATTTTAAAAATATAATTACTAGAATTTTTCCCATAGAGTAGTTGGAACTACTTATATATGCTGGTTATTGATCCCCTGTCAGACGGGTAGTTTGAAAATATTTTCTCTGATTCTGTGGTTTGTCTCTTCACTTTTTTATTGCATCCTTTGCTGTGCAGAAGCTTTTTAACCTGATGTGATCCCCTTTCTCTATTTTTGCTTTGATTGTCTGTGCTTGTTACGTATTGCTCAAGAAATACCTAGACCAACATCCTGGAGATTTTCCCCAATGTCTACTTATAGTAGTGGCATAGTTTGTGGTCTTAAATCGGGTTAAATCTTTAATCCATTTTCATGTGATTTTTGCATATGGTAAGATATAGGGTTTTAGTTTTGTTCTATTTCATATGGATATGTAGTTTTTCCAGTGCCACTTATGGAAGACACTGCCTTTTTTCTAGTGTATGTTCTTGGCACCTTTGTAAAAATTGAATTCTCTTTAGGTGTATGGATTTGTTTCTGGATTCTCTATTCAGTTCCATTGGTCCATGTGTCTGTTTTTATGCAGTGCCATGTTGTTTGGTTTACTATAACCCTATAGTATAATTTGAAGTCAGGTAATGTGATTCCCTCAGCTTTATTATTTTTGTTTAGTTAAGATTTTGTTTTTTCCTGTCCTCCTTTAGTGGAGGTGATTTTCTTTTGTGGTATGATTTAATTTCTGGCTTTTAATTTTTGTGTGTCTATTGTATGATTTTTGGTTTGAGGTTACCACGAGGCTAGCCAGTACTGTATTATAATCCATTATTTTAACCTGATAACAGCTTAACGCTATTTGCATGTATACACAGACATGCAAAAAGAAAACTAACAAAACTCTACACCTTAATTTTATCCCCCCACATTTTAACTTTTTTGTTGTTTCTATTTTTATCTTTTTGTGTGACTATGTCTTGAAATGTCACTATGTTTAATACTTTTGATTGGTTCATTATTGTCTATCTACCTGGGATAATAGTAGTTTACATACCACAGTTATTGTGTTATAATATTTTGTGTTTTTCTGTGCACTTACTATTACCAGTGAGTTTTGTATCTTCAGATGATTATGTATTGCTCATTAATGTTCTTTTCTTTCTGATTGAAGTTCTCTTTTTAACATTTCTTTACAGACAGGCCTGTCACTACTGAAATCCCTCAGCTTTTGTTTGTCTATCAAAGTCCTTATTTCTCTTTCATGTTTGAAGTTTATTTTCACCACATATACTACTCTAGGGTAAAAGTTATTTCTTTCAACACTTTTCTGCTCTGTATGGTTTCCACTGAAATGTCTGCAGCCAGGTGTACTGGCGTTCCATTGTATGTTATTTTTTTCTTTTCTGTTGCTGCTTTTAGAATTGTTTCTTCATTTTGAACTTTGGGAATTTAATTATTAAATGCCTTGAGGTAGTCTTCTTTGTTTTAAATCTGCTTGGTGTTCTGTAACCTTCTAATATTTGAATATTGATATCTTTCATTAGGTTGGGTAGTTCTTTCTCTACCTCCTGTTTAAGGAAAATCACTTTTAGATTTGCCTTTTTGAAGCTATTTTCCAGTTTCTGTAGTTATGCCTCTTTTTCTTTCTTTCTTTTTTTGAATATTGGGACACAGTCTTACCCTGTCATCCAGACTAGAGTGCAGTTGTGTGATCTAGGCTCACTGCAATCTCTGACTCCCAGCTTCACTTGATTCTTGTGCCTCAGCCTCCTGAGTATCTGGGACTACAGATGCGTGCTGCCACATTCTGCTATTTTTTTTTTTTTTTTCACCATGTTGGCCAGACTGGTCACAAACTCCCAAGTTGAGGTAATCCACCTGCCTTGGCTAACCAAAGTATGCCTCAGCTTTTTTTTTTTTTTTTTTTTGAGATGGAGTCTTACTCTGTCTCCCAGGCTGGAGTGCAGTGGCCAGATCTCAGCTCATTGCAAGCTTCACCTCCCAAGTTTATGCCATTCTCCTGCCTCAGCTTCCCGAGTAGCTGGGACTACAGGCTCCTGCCATCTTGCCCGGCTAGTTTTTTTGTATTTTTTAGTAGACATAGGGTTTCACCTTGTTAGCCAGGATGGTCTCGATCTCCTGACCTTGTGGTCTGCCCATCTTGGCCTCCCAAAGTGCTGGGATTACAGGCTTGAGCCACCGCACCCGGCCTGCCTCACTTTTTAAAATTCTTTTTTTCTTTTATCTCCTTTGACTGTGTTTTTCCAAATGGCTTGTCTTCAAGCTCATTATTTTTTCTTCTCCTTGATCCAGTCTTATATTTAAAGATTCTGATGCATTTTTCAGTATGCCAGTTGCATTTTTCAGCTCCAGAATTTTTGCTTGATTCATTTTAATAATTTCAATCCCTTTATTAAATTTATCTGATAGAATACTGAATCGCTTCTTTTTGTTATCTTGAGTTTCTTTGAGTTGCCTCAATATGGTTATTTTGAATTCTCTGTCTGAGGTGTCACATATCTCTGTTTCTTCAGGATTGGTTCCTGATGTCTTAATTATTTCATTTAGTGAGGTCATGTTTTGCTGTATGATGTTGTTAGTATATGTTCTTTGGTGTCTGAGCATTGATGGGTTAGATATTTATTGTAGTCTTCATTGTCTGTGCTTTTTTGTAGCCATTTTTCTTGGGAAGGCTTTCCAGATATTTGAAAAACCCTGAGTGGTGTGATGTAAGCTGCATTTGCTTTAGGGGACACCCCAAGCCCAGTATCACTGTGGTTCTTGCAGAATCTTAGAGATACAATCTTGGTGGTCTTGGACCAGATTCAGGAGAATTCTCTGGATTCCCAGGCAGACTCTTGTAATTTTCCCTTACTTTCTCCCAAACATACCGAGTTTCTCCCTCTTTTTGGAGCCACCTTAAGATGGTGGTGACATAAGCACCCCTATGACCACCAATACTGTGACTGCACCGAGTCAGATCTGAAGCCAGCACAGCACTGGGTCTTATCTAAGGCCTGCTGTAACCACTTCCTGGGTACTGTGTATATTCACTGAAGGCCCTGGGGCTCTACATTCAGCAGGTGGCAAAACCAGCCAGTCCTGTGTCCTCTCCTTCAGGGTTGCAATGTCCCCCAGTCCTCAGGTTGGTCCAGAAGTGCCAGTCTGGACTCAGGGGCTGAGAAGTCAAAAATCTTAGTCATCTACCTGCTGTTCTATTGTTTTGTAGCTTAGCTGGCAGCCAAACTACAACATTCAGCCTTTCCCACTCTTTCCTCCCCTTTCCAAAGGGAGAGGAGCCTTGCCTCATAGCCACTGCCATTCCAGGCCATGAGGAGTCCTGCTTGACTACCACTGATGTTTTCCTAAGGCCCACGGTCTCTTGAGTCAGTTTGTTGTGAATGCTGCCTGTCCCAGGATTCATCCTTCAGGGCAGTGGCAGGTCCAAGGCAGGTCCAAAGCGGGTCCAGAAATGCTGTCCAAGAGACAAGTCCTAGAATCAGGAATCCTAAAAGCCTTCTTGGTTCCCTACCTCCTTGTGGCTGTTCTGGTATCTAAGTAGCAAGACAAAGTCCTATTTACATTTCCCTCTGCTTTTCTCTAACAGAATGACTTTTGCTATGGAGCCACCACATCTGGTAATGTCTTGAGTCTCACCTGAAGACAGTAAGTCCCACAGGCTCAACCAATGCTGATGATGTGGTACCTGGCTATTGCTGCCGGTTGTTCAGGGCCAAAGAACTATTCAGTTACCAGGTGATGAATGCTGCCAAGACTGGGTGCTTTCCTTCAAAGCAGCAGGCTCCTTTCTGGCCCAGAGTGTGTATGTAAATGTCATCTTGGTGCCAGGGCCTGGAATGGGAGCCTCACAACTCTAACTAGTGCCCTACCTGCTATGGCTGAACTGGTGTCCTAGATGTAAAACAAAGTCCTCCATACTCTTTTCTCTCCTGACCTCAAGCAGGAGGAAGGGGTCCCTTTTGGAGCCTCGAGTTGTACAGCCTGGGGTTAGAGGAGGAGTGATACCAGCACTCCCTTGGTTGCACCAGTTGTTGTCTCAGTATGTCACATATACCACCAGTCCACTTTCTCTGGGCTTAGTTCAGCACTAGGACTCACCTAAGAGTTGTGGTCCTTATAGCCTAGACTTTGCCTTTCAAATTTACTTGGAGGCACAGAGTGCTCTGGCCCTCAGTGGTGAAGTTTACAAGCACTCAAGTTCAGAGCTCTGAGACTGGCAATTACCTTCTGGCTAGGGCTGGTTTAAAAGTCTCCTCTTTGAGTGGACAGCAGCTGAGTTTGGTCTGGTTTTCCTTTCTGCTCTAACAGGACAACACTGAGTTTTATGCCTCACAATTGTTGTGTTCTCCCTCCCGTAGCACCCACAGAGGCTCTCCATACCACGCTACCACTGCTGTGAGAAGGGGAGGGATGGTGTCAGCAATTCAGGACTTAAGAAAAAGAAATAAAGAAATATCTTCAGTGGGTCTTTCAGTGATATGAAGTTTAAACCAGATATTATGAGTACTCACCTGAGTTTTGGTTTTCATGAAGGTGTTTTTTGCTGCATACATAGTTGTTAACTTGTCCTTGCAGGAGGGATGATCGGTGCAGCTTTCTGTTTCACCATTTTGCTCTCTCATATACAAAGTCCCGTAACCCATTATTTTAAACAGATGACAACTTAACATATATTGCATAAACAAGCAAAATAAAAACTAATAAAATCTCTATATTGACTTTGTTCATTCTCTTTTCGACATTTCTTTTGTTTTGTCTCATTGTATTGTTGATGTCTTGAAAGTTTTTGTAGTTATTATTTTTTATTGATTTTTGTTTAGTCTTTCTACTTGGGATAATAGTTGTTTACACACCACAGTTACAGTTCTATAATATTTTGTATTTTTCTGTGTGCTATTACCAGTCAGTTTTGTACCTTCAAATGATTATTTATTTCTCATTACCATCCTTTTTCTTCTTCAGATTGAAGAATTCCCTTTATCATTTCCTGTAGAACAGGTCTGGTGTTGACGAAATCTCTCAGCTTTTTTTTTTGGTCTGGGAAAGTCTTTGTTTCTCCTTGATGCTGAAAGGATATTTTTGCCAGATACACTATTCTAGGGTAAAAGTTATTTTCCTTCAGCACTTTAAATAGGATATTCCACTCTCTCCTGGTCTTTGTGGTTTTCACTGAAAAGTTGGCTGCCAGATGTATTGGCACTCCATTGTATGTTATTTGTTTCTTTTCTCTTGCTGCTTTTAGGATTTCTTCTTTATTTTTGACCTTTAAAAGTATGATTATTAAATGCCTTGAGGTAGACTTCTTTGGGTTAAATCTGCTTGGTGTTTCATAACCTTCTTGTACTTAAATATTAATGTGTCTTCCTCTAGGGTTGGAAAGTTCTCTTAGTATTCCTTTGAATAAACTTAAAGAGAAACCCCTTTATCTTTTTCTATCTCCTTTTTAAAGCTAATAACTCTTACATTTGCCCTTTTGAGGCTGCTTTCTAGGTATGATAGGCATGCTTAATTCTTTTTTATTCTTTTTTCTTTTGTCTCCTATGACTGTGTATCTTCAAATAGCCTGTCTTCAAGCTCAGTGATTCTTTCTTCTGCTTGATCAATTCTGCTATTAAAAGACTCTGATGAATTCTTCAGCATGTTAATTGCATTTGACAACTCTGGACTTCCTGCTTGATTCTTTTAAATAATTTCAATCTCCTTGTTAAATTTATCTGATAGAATTCCAAATTTGCTTTTTCTCTTATCTTGAATTTTTATTTTTATTTTTATTTTTTTTTTCCGTGCTTTCAACAGAGCTATTTTGAATTATCTGTCTGAAATGTCGCATATCTCTGTTCCTCTAGAATTGATCCCTGGTGTCTAATGTATTAGTCTGTTCTCATGCTGCTGATAAGGACATATCTGAGACTGGGTAATTTATAAAGAAAAAAAGGTTTAATAGACTCACAATTCCATGTGGCTGGGGAGGCCTCACAATTTTGGTGGAAGGCAAAAGCCATGTCTTACATGGCAGCAAACAAGAGATGATGAGAAACAAGAGAAAGGAATTTCCCCTTATAAAGCATCATATCTCATGAGACTTATTCACTACCACAAGAACAGTACGGGGCAAACTGCCCCCATAATTCAGTTAACTCCCACCGGTTTCCTCCCACAACATGTGAGAATTATGGGAGCTACAATTATGATGAGATTTGAGTGGGGGCACAGCCAAACCATATCATCTTACTTAGTTTATTTGGTGAGGTCATTTTTTCTTGGATGATCTTGATGCTTGTAGATATTCACTGTTGCCTGAGCAGTAAACAGTTAGGCATTTTTTTGTGGACTTCACAGCCTGAGTTTGTTTGTGCCCATACTTCTTGGGAAGGCTTTCCAGGTATTTGAAGGTACTTGGTTCCCAAACCCAATAATGCTGTAGTTCTTACAGACTTGTGGAGGTACTGCCTTTGTGGATTTTCATGAGTTTTGTAAGAATTACCTGGATTACCATGCAGAAACTCTTGTTTTTTTACCTTCACTTTCTCTCCATAAAGCAAGATCTTTCTCTCTGTGCTGAGTCTTTTGGAACTAGGGGTGAGAGGGCACAAGCATTCATATGACCACCACCAGTGGGACTGCATTGGTTTGGACCTGAAACCAGCAGAGCGCTGGGTCTCTCTCAGGGTCTGCAGTCACCACTACCTAGCTACCTCATAAGTTTATTTGAGGCTGCAGAGCTCTACAATTAACATATGGTAAAGCCAGTCAGATTTGTGTCTTTCCCTTCAGAGTGGCAAATTCTCACAGGCCCCAGATGAGTTCAGAGATGCTGTCTGAGGGCCAGGAATTTAATTCAAAAACCTTAGAAATTAATGTGGTATTCTACTGTGTCTAAGCTGGCACTTAAACCATAAGACAAAGTTTGTTCCCCTCTTCCCTCCCCTTTCCACAGTCAGAAGAGACTCTCCCTGTGCCCACTACCACCACTGATCCATATGCTTTTTGCCAGGCTAGCACTGATGTTTGCTTAAAGCCCAAGGGCTCTTTAGTCAGTTTGTGATAAATGCTGCCAGGCCTGGGACTCGCCCTTCAGGATAGTGGGCTCCCATCTGGACCAGGGCAGGTCCAGAAATGCTGACCAAGAACCTAGGCTTGGACTCAGGTACCCCAAGGACATGTTTGGTGCTCTATTCCAAAGCAGTTGAACTGGTTCCTAAGATGTAAAACAGAATTCCCTTATATTTTTTCCCTGCTTTTCTTTTTTATCTTTTTTTTTTTTTTTTTTTTGAGATGGAGTCTCGCTCTGTCACCCAGGCTGGAGTTCAGTGGCCGGATCTCAGCTCACTGCAAGCTCCGCCTCCCGGGTTTACGCCATTCTCCTGCCTCAGCCTCCCGCTCAGCTGGGACTACAGGCGCCCGCCACCACGCCCGGCTAGTTTTTTATGTATTTTTTGGTAGAGACGGGGTTTCACCGTGTTAGCCAGGATGGTCTCGATCTCCTGACCTCGTGATCCGCCCATCTCGGCCTCCCAAAGTGCTGGAATTACAGGCTTGAGCCACTGCGCCCGGCCTCCCTGCTTTTCTTAAACAGAAGGAATCTTTTATTGTAGCTACCACAGCTGTGAATGTGCTGGGTTGCATCTGAAGCCAGCACATCTCAGAGCCCAAGGCCCACAGTGAATTAACTGGGTATGACTCTTGGTTTTTCAGAGTCCAGGGCCTCTTCAGTCTGCAGGTGATGAATCCTTTCAGGTCTCGGCTGTTACAGGGCAGCATTGACTTCAATGGAAAGCCTTAAGTTGCCATGTTCTCCCTCTCCCAAGCTCGCAAATGTCTCTGTGCCATGTGGCCAGTGCTGGGGTTTGGGGGAGTATGGTCTAAGCACTCACTTGGCTGTCCTGGCTGGTGTCTTAGTAGGTCATGATTCCTCTCATTGCACTGAGTCTCAGCCTCAACTCACCCATACAACTTGCCTAGGAATTGTACTCCTTGTGTCCATCAAGTTCACCTAGGGTCAGAGAGCACTCAAGCCCATGATGGAAAGACTCGCCAGAACTCGAGCTCCAGCTGCTGGGATTGGTGATTCCCCTCTGGCTAAGGGCTGTTTCAAAGCTCCCTCTTTGGGAAGACATCAGCCTGCTGATATAGCCTTCTTCTGTTTTCTGCTGTGACAGGGCAGCACTAAATTCAATGCAAAACCTAACAGTCACTTTGCTTTCTCTCTCCCAAGTGCACAGATTCTCTGTGCCACATGGCTCCTGTCAGGGCATGGGAGAGGAATGTTATTGACATTTCAATGTCTTTTTCGGTGATATGAAGATAAAACCAGGTACTGTGATTGCTCACCTAATTTTTAATTCTTGTGATGGTACATTTGTGTGTAGTTGTTAAAATTTATGTTCCCGGATAGAGGGGACAAATGGTATTGGCTTTTATTTGCCCATCTTTCTCCATCTCCCCTATTTGTTTTCTCCCGGATTAATGAAAGAAGCTAGCAATCCATATTTTTAATTAAAGTAGAAACATACCAAAGATATTCCGTTAACTATTCTTAAGCCAACTTTGTTGTCATTTTTTCCTCAGCTTTTCAAGAAGATGATTTTTCCTACATATTATACTGTTAGTTTCTGGCCCAACAATTTTTTGTTCTCTGATAGACTTTGTATTCTTTTTTGCTTGGCCACTATGGAGAGATGTGGGGTGCTTTCTAAATGGCAGCAACAATAAGAAATAGGAAGAGAAATCAGATTCCTAAAAGCTAAGGGCAGAAGAGATACTCTTGTATAAACTTTAGCTAACCATTAATTACTACATCTTGCTGACTCAACATTTGAAATCAGTGAAACAATTTATTGAGGCCCTAAATGGGACCTACTAAAGAGCAAAATTAAGTGCCCAAAAGAATAGATTCTACTAGTTATTACAATTAATCTTTCATAGCCAAAGATAGTGAAACCTTAGAAACTAGATAATTTTTCTACTATGGTCTGATTTCTGGACTGATTTTTGATTATCTGAGGTCCTTATAGATAGGTAAAGGAGTCACTTTATTCTGTAGCCCCAGGTCCAAGTGAAATTTCTAACATTTGATCATTTTAAAATCTTTCTTTCTACTTCTATAAAGCAAAATGTCTTAATATCCTTAACTGCAATTCCAAGACTAACAGTGTTTCCTTTATCACTACCATCAACTATATATGTCCAGTAATAAGCATGGAGAAACCTTAGTGGAACATTCCTATCTATAGGTGAAATCAGTTAAATACCACAGTAGAAAATACCTGGGATATGAATGTATATATATTTTTTTGTTTTGTTACACTATTCAGAGCAAATCATGAAATAACAATGACTTCTGTGAAGGTAACATGTATGCGCCTACATGCTTGTGCATGTTTGAGTTTTTATTATTTTGAATGGATCTAGCCAAGGTTTGGCTCTCTCTATGAATTAAACACCTTTTACATTTCTCTTTAATTAGTTTTATTAATATAAAAATATAGATGAGTAGTTTTGGAGGTAAAATTGAAAGCAGAATTTGTATGTTCCTATAAGGCTTATTGCCTACTAGGCAAATATATGAGCTATGTACATCACAAGGATTAGTTAATTAATTCCTGTGACATAAGAAATATTAAATTCCATTGGGGTACCTTAACTTAGAAAATACAGAAAACTCTAACTTAATTTTCTTAGGGTAGAATCTTGTTCAGAGACCTTTCTTTGTTAAGATAACAAAAGCTGGCCTGGTGCAGTGGCTCATGTTTGTAAACCCAGCACTTTGGGAGGCTGAGGAGATCAACTGAGGTCAGGAGTTCAAGATGAGCCTGGCCAACATGGTGTAACCCCAGCTCTACTAAAAATACAAAGTTAGCCGGGCATGGTGGCGCTTGTCTGTAATCCCAGCTACTTGGGAGGCCGAGGCAGGAGAATCTTGAACCCGAGAGGTGGAGGTTGCAGTGAGAGGAGATTGCGCCACTGCAGTCCAGCTTGGGTGACAGAGCAAGACTCCGTCTAAAAAGAAAAAAAAAAAAAAAAAGATAACAAAAACCGAAACCTGAAAGAAATACAAGAATGAACAAATGAAAAGAGATAAAAAGTTTTCCAGACAAAATCTAGATGAGTATATACCCAGGAGATACGATGGCAGCACAAACAAGGCATACAGTTTTCCGGTGGCAGTTTTGGGATGCTTTTCACCTGGTTGTTATGAGATAATGTAGAAATACGCAGGCTGCCTGAAAGGCCTTAAGGAATCCACTAACCCCTGCTGTGGGCTATGCAATTTCAATTGAAAAATGAATGGTCACAAGATAAAATAATGGCCTCTTTAATCAAAGAGCATGGGAAGAGTGGCAGAGAGAAGAGAACATACCCAAATTGCAACAACAGGGACTTTGCCTCTGCCCATCAACTCATCTTTAAATGTGTAAGCTAAGACTGAGGCAGTTGGCCAAACTCCAAGTAATCCTTAATAATAAAAAGAGCTGACTTTCATTAGAGATGAAAATGTAAGTTTACACAGAAATAATAGGAGTTATTGGAAGAACAAAATCACTATGAAACAGATAAAAAATTGAGTATTATACAAGTAAAAGAAAAACTGATAGCAATGGGATAACAATAATTAAAGTTATAAGCATAACAAATATCTTCAGAAAAACAGGGAAGATATTGAATACACCCAAGGTTGTTATAAGTAGAAATTCAGAGATACTGAAAATAAGAATCAAATTATTTAAAAAAATTGAATAATTAAATTGCATAATAAATAGACATAGTCAATTTTTTTCTTATTGAGGCATATTTTATGCAATAAAATACAATAAAGTTAAGTGTATAGTTTGATGAAATTTGACAATATTATGCTTACATGTAACCCTCACTGAAAAAAGGGAAATACCTTTATATAACCCCATAATATACTCTGAACCCTTTCCAGAGTTGTCTACAATGTTCTTCCAGAAATTCATCAATTACAGTTTGTTTTCTTACCTTGGCATTGGTTCCCCTGGGGGTTTCTCCTTGTGGGCTTTTGCACATATTGGTTGTAATTTTTTGTATCTGAGATGAGAAACACTTGTGAAGGTCACAGCTCAGAAAAAACAGGTCCACTAAAAGACTGAGGATTGATTATAAGATTACAGAATGCTTCCCATCACCCACACCTTACCCGACACCCCATCAACAGGGCTTCAGTATAATGAAAGTGAACTACACCTAAAAGATCTCCAAGGCACAGACTCTATTTTAAAAAAAGATTTTAGGGAGAGCCAAAACACAACAAGAGAAACAAAACTGGAAAAATTTGAAGCCTTTGGCACCTACAGTTATGATAAACATCAAACACTGCCCAACTCCCAAACAAATTAACTAGAAAACATCCCATTAATGGCCTATACTCTTAAGTTCCTGTTACTGAAGACATCATGTCTGGCTTTCAATCAAAATAAAAAAATATTAAAGAAAAGAAAAAATCCAAAATCTTAAAAGATAATGCAAACATCAAAAACAGACTCAGATATGACACAGATACTAGAATTATCACACAATCATTAATAATTAAGAACTGTACTGGAATTAAGATATAATATGCAATAGCAGATGGATTATGTGAGCAGAGAGGTAGAAGCTCCAAGAAAAAATAAAAACCACTAACATAATTCCTTTGATGGGCACATCAGAAGACTGAAAATGGCCAAGGAATTAATAAGTGAGTTTGAAGATATGTCAAAAACACTTCCATAAGTGAATTACAAAGAGATGATAAAAAATACAAAAGGATATCTAAGACTGTGGGGTAATGTCAAAAAGTATAACATGTGCATAACTAAAATGCTAGAAGGAGAAAAAGAGAGCAGAGCTGAAAAATTATTTGAAGAAATAATGGCCAATAATTTTCCAAACTTAGTGACAAATCTGTCATCTTAGATTGTGTGATGAGTCTTTAAATATGACAGCAATAGCACAATCTATGGAAGAAAAATTGTTAAGTTGAATTTTATTAATATTAAAAACATCTGCTCTGTGAAAGCCAAAATTAAAATTATCAAAAAACGCCAAAATCTGAGACAGAATGTTTGCAAAGCATATATCTGATAAAGGACTTGTATCCAAAATATACGAAGAACCTATAAAACTGACAAATAAGATAAATAAAAGACAATTAAAAATGGATAAATATATAAATCAACATTTCATCAAAGAAGATACAACAGGGCAAATAAGCATATGAAAAAAATATATTTTAAGTAGGTCAATGAAATACCACTACACATGCACGGTAATGCATTACTTTACAATGGAGATACACATTCTGAGAAATGAATCAATAGATGATTTGGTTGTTGTGCAAACATCATAGAATATGCTTATGTAAACCTAGCTGGCATGGACTACTACACACTTAGGCTATGTGGTATGACCTATTGTTCCTAGGCTACAAATGTGTACAGAATGTTATTGCACTGAATTCTGTAGGCAATTGTAAAACAATGGTAAATATTTGTATATCTAAACATATCAAAGATCCAGTACAAGTATGATATTATAATCTTACGGGACTACCATCACATATCCAGTTTGTTATTAACTAAATCATCTTTATGTAGTACATGGCTGCATTAAAATGGCTAAAGTCTAAAATACAATTCCAACTGCTGATGAGAATCCATGGCAACAGGAACTCTTGTTCATTACTGGTTGAAATGAAAAGTGGGATGGTCATTTTGGAAACAGTTTTGCTATTCATATGAAGCTAAACACAGTTTTACTACACATTCCAGTAATCACATTTCAAGATGTCCTTCAATAGGTGAATGAATAAACAAATGGTGGTATACTTACATAATTGAATTTACTCTATAATAAAAAATAAATGAGTTGTCAAACAACCAAACGGCATGGATGTACCTTCAATACATCTTGCCAAGTAAAAGAAGCCACTGGCCATATTCTGTATGATTCCAATTATATGGTATTTTGTATAAGATGAAATATATACAAGATTAATCAGCAATTGCCAGTAGGTTGGAGGTACTGCAGATTGAATAGGTAGAGTACAGGAGACTTCTTAGGGCTGTAGAATCATGCTGTATGATACAATGATGCAGGATAAGTGACATTAGGCATTTATCAAAACCCATAGAACTTTACAGCAAAAAGAATGAACCTTACTATATACAAATTTGTATTTCAGAAGATTTGGGGGTTTTATAAATTAAGGCAGACTGTGACTACACGATCAATATGTTTTAAAGGAGTATGAAACAACCTTACTAAAGCGAATGTAGAGAAAGTGCTGACCTAAGTGACTCTGGAAATGAGTGGAGAGAATGTACGACTAAAAGCAAGAGACTTCACAGGCACAGAACTCTGGCTGACACAGTTGTTTCCTGCAGGGGTACACGCTAATTTCAGTATTACTACATATGTACACTGGAACTGAACAGTTCAGAATGTCCATGATAGGCCGGGCGTGGTGGCTCAAGCCTGTAATCCCAGCACTTTGGGAGGCCGAGACGGGCGGATCACGAGGTCAGGAGATCGAGACCATCCTGGCTAACACGGTGGAACCCCGTCTCTACTAAAAAATACAAAAAACTAGCCGGGCAAGGTGGCGGGCGCCTGTAGTCCCAGCTACTCGGGAGGCTGAGGCAGGAGAATGGTGTAAACCCGGGAGGCGGAGCTTGCAGTGAGCTGAGATCTGGTCACTGCACTCCAGCCCGGGCGACAGAGCGAGACTCCGTCTCAAAAAAAAAAAAAAAAGAATGTCCATGATAGATGGTGGGAGCCAAACTTCTCACGTTTATCGTGAGAATACACTGATAAACAAGGAGATGAGGTCAAAATGATTCTTGAGATAAAAAGACAAATAGTTGGAAACATCATTAGAACTCATCTTTACCTGAATATAGAAACAGATGGTTACATATGAGAATGTTATATAGATATATACATCTATCATAGTTTACATACACACATATTTTCCTTTCTTTATTATCAGTAAGACTCCAAAAGCAGTTGGCCCCTAGTAGCAACAAGCAAACCTAATTCCTAAATCTTGCTTTGTAGTACCATTGTTTAGTAAAACAATTAGGACTCTTTGGAGAAATGGCTTGTTCTAGGACTTGAGAGGAAAAATACAAGATGGGCTTGGGGGATCTGAAGTACCAGAAAGTAAGGACGTGCTCAAACAAAACAAAACAAAACAACACAAAGCAACTATGTTAATGGAACAATGAAACATGAGGGCTAAGTGAAAGAGCTTTCAATAGTCATAGATAGAATAATTTGAGCAACAAATTAAAGTAGTACTGAATTATATTGATATATTAAATTATAACTCAACATACACAATTAATATTCATGCATTCATATTGATATAAATAAATGATTGAATAACTACATCAAGAGGTGAGAATAGACAGATGGCATATGCAGAATTCTGGATAATTTATATAGAATCCCCACCCACAAGTGAACAGGTTTTCTACTGTTTAAGAGTAGGCTGTGACTGGGTGCAGTGGCTCAGGTCTGTAATCCTAGGCTTTGAGAGGCCGAGATGAGAGAATTGCTTCAGCTCAGGAGTTTGAGACCAGCCTGGGCTACATAATGAAACCACATCTCTATGAGAAATTTTAAAAACTTAGCCAGGCATGTTGGTGTGCTCCTGTAGTCCCAGCTACTGGAGTGGCTGAGCTGGGAGGATCACTGAAGCCCAGGCAGTCAAGGCTGCAGTGAGCTGTGATAGTGCCACTGCACACTCCAGCTAGATGACAGAGCTTGACTCACTCATTGTAAAGGGCCATTTGCCATCTCTCTAAAAAAGTATTTACTAAACATGAGTGGTATTGCATAAAACATGAATCCTTTCTTTCCTGGGACATGAGTGTTTGTCTATTTACATTGAAACTTCATACAAAGTTTTTACAATAGAACTATTATGAATTGGATTTTGAACAGTCTGAATTTGGTGGGGATACAAATGAGAAAAAGACAACATCCCCGATTAAAGGCTTATATGTGCTCAAATATTCCTTTCTTTCTTCTGGGGGTCATCTACTTCAGTAGTAAGAACACATTACATTTTAGTAAGTAAGGTTGGCCTGCAAATATATTTAATGTTCCTATCAAAATACAATTCACTTTTTATTTATTTATCCACCCACAATATTGCGATGTGTCAGAGAAACATGGTTTGTTTATTCATGATTATTCCTCCCTGTCCTACTCTTCTCTATCATTTCTGAATCTTTCAGGATAAGGGTGGAAGAAGTAGGGGTTAGAATTTAGGTAAAATAAATTAAAGCATTTTTATTTGTATTTTTTGTTTATTTGCCTACTTTTAATTTGAAAAGCTTCTTGTTGCTAGGTTCATTTTCCACAAGAAAACACATAAGTTCTTCCTAGGACAAAAGGTGGGCATTCAGGCAGCCCTTTCATCTCATCTTATGCTTTAAAATGGTTCTGCCCATCTCTCCATATACAGAATTGTAATGCAGGTGCAGCATATATATCAATCTATGTGTTCACATGTGTCCCAAGCTCCTGACGATATATGCCAATGTCTCCCCAAAACTGTCTTATCATACTCTGCTCTATGAATAGCACTAAATTAGGGCTATTATTTTCTGCAGCTGGTTGATCATTTGGGCATCTTGGGATACCCAATCTCCTCATTTATGGGTTCCTTCAGTCTCTCTGAGTTTATTTCTTGATGCACCGTCCCTCAGCCATGACATGTTTTCCAAAGACAATGTCTTCCAAATATGATATATTCAACTATTTCAAATACGTGTGGTGACATAAGAGAGAAAAGTTTTGAGTACTATTTGTAAAGCTCTTCAGGGAGTTTCCAGAAGTTATCTATGCTTTCTGTATCAACTGTTGTTTTAATCATTGTGACTTTACCTGTAATTATGGACTCATAAAAAAAAAATTCCTCATTATGGAACATACACAGTAATTGTTTGAACATCTATTACAGACTTGACTGGGACTCTATCACCTTCATGTTCCAGCTTGGTGATTAAGTTAGTAGAACCATAGAATGTCATACATTTGAAAATAGAAAGTTGAAATGTACTTAACAAGGAATCTTTCAGCTGGTGAGTAAGTAAAGATATTTAGTGATGAAAAACACTATACTCTGCACTCTGAGTCACCACTACTACTAAAGTGATATTGGCAAGCTAATTAAAGTAATTATGCATATTCAACATTTCAAATATAGGAGTATTACATCTTTATTGTGGTAAAATACACATAATATGAAATCTATAATTTTAACATTTTAAGTGTACAGTTCAATGGTATTAAATGCATTAATAATGTTGTCCAACCCTCACCACTATCCATCTCTGTAAGTCTTTTCATATTGTAAATTAAAACTCTGTATCCATTGAACAATAACTCCCTATTCCCTTTTCCCCCTCGTGACTCATAACCACCATTCTACTTTCTGTCTCTATGATTTTGACTACTGTGAGAACTTCATGTAAGAAATCATACAGTATATTTCTTTTTGTGACTGACATTTCATTTAGTATGCCATCCTCAAGGTTCATTCAAGTTGTAGCATATGTCAGCATTTCATTCTTTTATAAGGCTGAGTAATATTATTTGTAGTTATATGCATGTTGAGCATCCCTAATCTGAAAACCCCAAATTTGAAATGCTCCAATACCTGAAACTGACTTTTTGATCACTAACATGATGCCACAAGTGAAAAATTCCACACATAAGTACTTAGCACAAACTTTGTTTCATGCACAAAAATATTAAACATATTGTATAGAATGACTTTCACGCTATGTGTGTAAGTTGTACATGAAACACAATGAATTTCTTATTTATATTTGAGTTCCATCCCCAATATATATCATTATAAAAAAATCTATGACACTCTGGTCTCATGTATTTCAGGTAAGGGATACTCAACCTGTTCCACGTTTTGCTTATCCACTCACCTGTAGAAAGGCACTTGGCCGTTTTCACGTTGTAGCCATTGTGAACATTGCTGCTATAAACATGGGTTCACAAGTATCTCATCGAGATCCTGCTTTTAATTCTTTTGGCTATATACTCATAAGTGGAATTACTGAATCATATGGTAATTCTATTTTTTTTTTTTTAGAAACCATGAGCATTACATTTAAATTCATTTAAGATGACTATAGAATACAATCTTTTTGTCTTATTGAATATTTGAAATTTTGTAAGTGACCTAACATATCAAATGCAGATTATGAGGTCTTGTTTTAAATAATATAATTAAGCAGTATATACTTAATATATGAAGTATATTAAATGTTATTTGTGGCTGATTCTGAATTATTTTAGATCTTAAAATGCCATCATTAAAACATTATAATCATCAGGATTTGTTACTCAATAGCAGTTACAATAACACTCAAACTTTCTGTTTCGTCATTTTGGTTGTTTGTTTACACAGGATATAAGAGCAAGACAGTTATTGTTGATTAGTTTAGGGTATAATATCAATCTACCATCCTGGGAAAACAATATCGTTTGTTCTCAAACATTATCTATTCATATGGGGATATTAGTACATCTTATTAAAAGGGAGAGACAGGTTTCACACTAGGGAATACTATTCATCTTTTATTTAACCTATTCCCCAACAAAACTAGAATGTTCCAGGGGATTGAAGAGGATTCTGGCCAAACTCTGGAACCCAACTCTATCCACTTAAGAGGTTATAATTTTCCTTGCAATCAATATGAGAACTGATGGTACAGTGAATATACTTAATAGTTTTTTTTTATCTTGTCAGTGTTTTGACTAAGTCCACCAAATCTCTATCCTGATATTTATTCATTTGGCCCCCATAAGCTCAAAAATTAGGAAGTTTCTCTTTTTAATTCTGTCCATCCAGTAGAGGTCTTTAAAATAATTCAGCAGAGGCAAGTATTATTTCTGGTGAGATAGACTTTATACTCTATAAAATACAGTATGATTTCTTACAGAATAATTGCCTTTAATGTATCCTGCTGGGATTGATTATAGTTTGTCTACAATTGAGTGAACTAGCTATACAAGGATATTAGATAGCTACAATTTTAAATAAAATCGCAGATCAGTTTTCAGTATTCACATTTAAATTTTCATGTTAATTAATGTCTTGTTTTACCTACCACAAAAGCAACTGAAAAATCAGAAGCAGAGAATGAATGAAATACATTTAGCTCATTCAATCTCCTTGTCCATTTGTATTTCTAGTTATGTTGTTGGAGAAAGTTATAAAATTATTTAATTTTTCTAGATCTTTTCTGTCTTTCCTAATGGAGGTTACTCATCCAGTCTAAATTTAAGTATCTTTTACCTTCCTTGTAAGATAGCAAGAAGTTATAATTAATACATGTGGAGTGTTTAGTTATCACAATACCTGGTAAGGTTAATTATTGTTATGATTGTTAAAACCTTTTCAAAAGGGAAATATTTCTAAAATTTCTATTGTTACTTAGTCTTAAATATTTGCTCACCGACTGAATCACATTTGGAAAGGCTTCCTCGGGATTTATTGAATAATAAGTTAATATATTTTATGTCCAACAACTGGCACAATTCTTTCTTAGATTCTATTAAGCTTATGTTATATGTGTATTGAATTGAGCCAAATGTCATAATATGTCCTTCTTATCTACTGTGTATGGAACAAAGATGTCTACTGCATCCTTTTTTGGAAGTCACTTATTTTAATTGTATGGCTAATTACTATGGTTTCATTAGAATTTCTTACTCAGGAAACAAAGAGTGTTCTTCCCCTTCAGTTTCCAGTTAGGCTATGAGCTGCTGTTTGCTCTCTCTACTCGCCATCTTCTCTGGCCTCAAGGAAAGTATACGAAAGTGGTATAATCCAGGCTGAGTGAATATACAACTTTATTTTTCCCACAAGGTATGTATGCATACATGTGTAGGGAAAGGAATGTTTTAAGTAATGTCTCACTTAGACTAGCCCAAAATCACACCCACAAAAAAACTGTCACAAGGGTATTTTCTTAAGGTTCCTAACATCTGCTCTCTTGTTGACACAGTTGCGTCCCTTAATTTATGTGTCTTACCTGATTGACACCTCTGCTTTCCCTTTGATTCTCTACTATCCTCTTGTAAAAAATACCTGCAAACCCATAAAAAAGTTGAATTAATGATAAGGTCTATTCTTCTTCTTGACATGTATTTCTATTATTACAAACTCATTCAACTTGGGCTATAACCAAAAGTTGCACCCTGAAAGTCAGTGATGCTTGGTTACTGAGTCCATATCATATAGAACATCCT
Source organism: Colobus angolensis palliatus (assembly GCF_000951035.1). Taxonomy (NCBI): domain Eukaryota; kingdom Metazoa; phylum Chordata; class Mammalia; order Primates; family Cercopithecidae; genus Colobus; species Colobus angolensis. The sequence continues at coordinate 6,882,968 of NW_012114544.1, read as the reverse complement.
ACTGTTTGATAGCTACTAGACCAAGTGTGAGCAAATTTTTTACATGTTAGACTTCTTTTATTCAATGTGAACTGCTCCCTCCCTTCCCCATACCTTGTGAAATACTAGCATGCCTTTAACTCTTAAGTTTTCTTAAGAAACGATGTGAATCTTCGAAGTTGATACAGTAAAAGGCATACTGGTGAAGCAACAGAAGACCATAAATCAGAGTAGGAGAGAAAATGTTTCTTTAATTGGAGGATTTCCATTCTACCACACAGAGAAGAGAAACTTTTAATTTTCTTCATGCTTTATCTTAGAGCTCATTAGAATACTAAAGCAACTACATTATTATTCAAGGGATGCTACCTCTTCTAACCTCTGGGAATTGATAATTCTAAATTCTGGACAGACTTTGATCCTCCTCTGAGTGGATAAGTAGCTATTTTCCCATGTCAGTTACAAAGGGGAGTCTAAAACCGTTATAAAGTGCACCCAAAGACATGACATCTTATTTCTAACTGTATATTATGCCTCAAATGTGTACTGTTGGGTAGTCACCAGATAATTAAAAATAAAAGCAACCACAGCAACGGAACAAATAATTGAAATAGAAGAGTCTCCTGGTCATGAAAATGCTCTTAGGATCAATGTACTTGGAAATATATACCACCTATCAGAAAAACCTATCATTTTTGAGACTTTCTCAGGGAAATAAGAAGAAAATACATATGCACACACACACAAATTATGAAGTCTCATAATCTTGAAAAGTTTCGTTTATTATCTCTATTATTTATAAGGATACTGAGAATTATCAGGTTTACCTAACTTGTACAGATTCACACAGTTGGTAAATAGTGAATCAATATTTTGAAGTCAATTTTGTTTGATTTCAAAGCCTGTAGAATTACATCACTGTGCTCAAATATTTTTGCAAGTACTAGTTCTTTAATTCCATGCCCAAATTTCCAAAGATAGGTTTGATTAATTTATCAGGTAATAGGCAATATGGCTTGTGAATTCAATTTTCTTCGATTCCATACTCATGGCTCTCAACTCTCACTTCCGTCTTTCTCATTTGTTTGTACTTTAAAACCCATATTTTAATAACATATTAAGAAAAACATAGTTTTCTGTTATAATTTAACAAATATCTGTCTTGAGCAAAATTTAAAATGAAGTAGGAAGTATGTGTATATTTGCATAAGTGAACTAGGAAGAGACGGACTGCATAGAAGACTAATGTTAATAATATTTACACTTTAGCCAAACCATCTTAAGGAAATTCAATCAAAACTCTATTTCTGGGCCAGACGCAGTGGCTCATGCCTGTAATTCCAGCACTTTTGGAGGCCGAGGCAGGTGGATCATGAGGTCAGGAGATCCAGACCATCCTGGCTAACTTGATGAAACCCCATCTCTACTAAAAATACAAAAAAAATTAGCCAGGCCTGGTGGAAGGTTCCTGTAGTCCCAGCTACTCAGGAGGCTGAAGCAGAAGAATGGCGTGAACTCAGGAGTGGAGCTTGCAGTGAGCAGAGATCACACCACTGTACTCCAGCCTGGGTGACTGAGCGAGACTCCATCTCAAAAACAAACAAACAAACAAACAAAAAACTCTATTTTTGGCTGATAGGAAATTAGGAATTGTGTGCTATTTTATAGTGTTATTATGAAAATATTTTAAAAATCTACCCTATGACTTTATGATCATCAATAAGCAAACGAAAGACAAAAGCAAGCAAATCAGCATTTTCTTCTCAATGATTAGTGAAAAATCTTCTTTACATTCTTATTCAGAATAGATGAGTGTTTGTCATATTGGCTATAAGTCAAAATTAATTTTGTTCTATTGGCTTACATAGTATGGACTTACTTAGGCTTGTAGAGTATTTGAATAAATTGTCAACACTTTAAAATCAATAATAATATATAAATTCAAACATTTAAATTCTAACATTTATTTTTAAAATCAGAATATCTGACAATATCGAGTTTATATGGCATAAACCAAATATTTTATGTCTGTCAGAATTGAGTCACCACAGTTTATCAGCAACGTGATACAGTTTGTGGGGTGAAAGGTAATTCCATTAAATTGCATTTCTCAGTATCAGGCAGAAGCCAGATTTGTCTCTGGCAAATGGAGATGTAGGGTTATGAATTATGAGCTATGAGTCTTACAGTCATCAATGTCTCTAGTGCTCTCTATTTCCAAATGCTAAAGCTAAGTGTCAATAGTTATTGCACTATTATATTTCTTTTAAAAAAGAAAAAAAAATATTTACCGTATTTGCCTCTAAGAAATTAAGGAAATAAAAAACTTATGTTGACAGAATAATTTGCTTCAAGGGTCTATGCATCATCTTTGTCAAAACATAGTAATCTGTACTTCATTCCAATATTACATTCTATACTATTCATTTTGATAGCATTCTGGAAATTATTAAGTGTACTAGTTTAATATGTGTTACATTTTATTGCTATTATAATTAACCAGGCAATATAAGAATTTGAAACTTGCTAATTATCCAGATAAAAAGGTGTTACATAATAGAATTCTTCAAAAACTCCTGTGGAAAGGAAGTTCTTGAGTTTTTCAGAATTCCAAGTTATAAGAAACATTTTTGGATGGTAATATGAATTACATAGTATGAAATGTTGAATTTGCATTCAAGAACACTGAGATCCCACTACTGCTAGTACTACTCCTATTGCTGCTATTGTTAGTACTACTATCCTACAAGAATCATATATTAAAGTAGGAGAAGGTACATGCTAATTTTAATCTTGGAAAAGAAGATCTTCTTTAGATCTCTTCATTATAAGCTAATAAAATATACACTTTTTATTTCTCTAAGTATTGATAACTTCTTTTTAGGGGAATGAAAGTAATCAACATTCATGAAGAAAAATTTCAGGCTATATTAGCAGTAGGCAGTGCAATTTATAGACAGAATTTCTCAGAGTCAATATTCTAGTTGAGACAGAATTGCATCATTTTCAATTATTTTCTATTAACACTGAAGTTTTAAATAATATTCAGCATTATACATTTTATTTTTTTCCATCTGAATAGACTTGGATGATTTTCCCCCAGGAACAAAGGTGTAGGAGCAAGGCAACAGCTTTCTAAATATTCAAAAGTAATTATAAGGGGTATCTGTAAAAGAGAACTTTATAAGAATCAAGTTAAATTCACTAAACTGACTACTTTGGGCATCAAGTGTGAAATGACTTGTTCTTCAGTAGTTGTAAAGACATATCATTGAAATGAAAATGTATTATAACTAACCTGAAACTTTCTGATAAACCATGTGTTATATAAAAATACAGAGATATATTTGTATATTTCATATTAGTTTCTAATGCCACATGAAAACATATATATGACTATGTCTACATACAAATATAGGTATGTGGGTACATATAATATTTAGATATGAATATATATATATATGTATAGATGGATCACTAGATCTCTCCAATGCATATAGAAAATCATACTATCTTATAGACAAAAATAAATGAGAAATGCCTACATGAATAATTTGTTCAAAAAATGTAAAGCCTAGCAAAGAGCTGTCATGTCTTAATGGTATTTTTTAAAGTTTTAATTATTATGGATACATACTAGTTGTACATATTTATGGGGTCCATTTGATATTTTGATATAAGCATACCATGTGTAATGATTAAATCAGGGGCAATTGGGGTGTCCATCACTTCAAGTATTTATAATTTCTTTTTATTAGGAACATTCAAATTCTACTCTTTTGGTTATTTTGAATTGCATAATAAATTATTGGTAACTATAATTATCTTTCCATATAACTGAACATCAGTATTATTCTTTCTTTCTAACAATATTTTGTACCCATTAACCATCTCTTCTTTATGTTACTCCCCAATACACTTTACCTCTGGTAACTATTTTTCTACTCTATCTTTGTGAATTCAGTATTTTTTTAGGTCCCATATATCAGGGGAACCCACTCCAAAACCCACTCCGATAATTCAACCTGAGTCCTTTTCTATTTCCCCTAAGTGTTGGCCGGTCTAAGAAATAAAAGGAAAGAGTATAAAAGAGAGACATTTTTAAAGCTAGGTGTCCAGGGAAACATCACATGTCACCAGGTTTTGTGATGCCCCGCAAAGTTGCAAAACCAGCAAGTTTTTGTTAGGGATTTTCAAAAGGGGAGAGAGTGTACAAATAGGGTGTAGATCACAGAGATCACATGCTTCAAAAGGTAATAAAATATTACAAGGCAAATGGAGGCAGGGCAAGATCACAAGACTAGGGCGAAATTAAAATTGCTAATGAAGTTTTGGGCATGCATTGCCATTGATAACATCTTATCAGGAGACAAGTTTTGAGAGCAGACAACCAGTCTGACTAAAATTTATCAGGTGGGAACTTCCTCGTCCTAATAGGTCTGAGAGTGCTACAGGAGACTGGGGCTTATTTCATCCCTTATCTACAACTGTAAAAGACCAATGTCCCCAGAGTGGCCATTTTAGAGACCTCCCTCTAGGAACGCATTCTCTTTCTCAGGGATATTCCTTGCTGAGAAAAAGAATTCAGTGATATTTCTCCTATTTGCTTTTGAAAGAAGGGAAATATGGTTCTGTTCCACCCGGCTCTCAGGCAGCCAGATCTAACGGTTATCTCCCTTGTTCCCTGAACATAGCTGTTATCCTGTTCTTTTTTCAAGGTGCCCAGATTTCATGTTGTTTAAACAATTTATGCAGTTAACACAATCATCACAGGGTCCTGAGGCAACATACATCCTCCACTTATGAAGATGATGGGATTAAGAGATTAAAGACAGGCATAGGAAATCACAAGCATATTGATTGGGGAAGTCATAAACGTCCATGAACTCTTCACAATTTATGTTCAGAGATTGCAGTAAAGACAGGTGTAAGAAATTATAAAATTATTAATTTGGGGAACTAATAAATGTCCATGAAATTTTCACAATTTATGTTCTTCTGCCATGACTTCAGTCAGTCCCTCCATTTGGGGTCCCTGACTTCCTGCAGCAACCACATATTAGGGAGAACATGATATTTATCTTTCTGTGCCTGGCTTATTTTACTTAACACAGTGTCCACCAGTTCCATCCATGCTGTTGCAAATGACAGAATTTTATTCTTTTTTATGGATAAATAATATTTTGCTGTATATATACACATTTTCTTCATTCATCTGTTGATGAATAATTGTGATGATTCAATATATTGGCTATTGTGAATAGTGCTGCAATAAACATGAGAGTGCAGATAACTCTTTGAAACACCAATTTTCTTCCTTTTGGATATATGCCCAAGAGTGAGATTCCTGGATCAAATGATGGTTACATTTTTAGTTTTTTGAGGAAGCACCATACTGTTCTCCATAGTAGCTGTAGTAATTTATTCTCCCAACAGTGTATGAAGGTTCTCCTTTCTCCATATTCTCAACACTATTTGTTATTGCTTATCTTTTGGATAAAAGCCATTTTAACTGGTGTGAGAGAATATTGTATTGTAATTTTAATTTGCATTTCTCTAATTAGTGATGTTAAGTATTTTTTTCATATACCTATTGCCCATTTTTATATCTTCTTTTGAGAAATGTGTATTCAGATCATTTACCCATTTTTTAATTGGATTCATATCTTTATTGCCATGGAAGATAAATAACTTAAAAAGTCCTTCAAAAATATTAGAAAAGACTTGTAGTTATACATGCAGTCTTCTTAACTATATTCCACAATTGTTAAACTTAAAAGTTTGATTTAACTAAATGTTGTATTTCAGTTTGATTTAAAATATAGTTTTGAATTATTATATTTTTATAGCATAGGGCATTGGAAGATTTTTAAATATCGATTTACATAAAAATGAAATAATATATATTAAGAAACACATATTTTAGTACAATCTTTCTCTGCATAATGAATGTTGGTCATAATGGTCTACATTTATGATGGTGGTTCCGTAAGATTTTAAATGAGTCTAAAAATTACTATCACCTACTATTTCCTATAGTGTACCTTTAATCATTATTTTGGAGTGTACTCCTCCTATTTGTATTTTTTAAAAGCTAACTGCAAAATAGCCACAGGCAAGTCCTTCAGGAGGTATTCCAGAAGAAGGGATCATTATCAATGGAGGCAACAACTCTATGCATGTTATAGCCCGTTAAGACGTCCCAGTGGAACAAGATGTGAAGGTGAAAGACAGTGGTGCTAATAATCCTGAGCCTGTGTAGGCTTAGACTAATGTGTGTGTTTGTGTTTTAGTGTTTAACAAAAAAGTTTAAAAAGTCAGATTATACAAAAATTTAAAAATGAAAAAAGCTTGTAAAATAAGTACATAAAAATATTTTGTACACTATGGAATGTGTTTGTATTTATACCTGTGTTATTACAAAAGAATCAAAAAGTTAAAAACAATGTAAATGAAAAGTTACAGTATACTAAGATGAATTTATTATTGAAGAAAGAGAAAAATACTTTAAATAAATTTAGTACAACAAAACTTATTTCCAGTGTTTATAAAGCCTACAGTAGTGTGCAGTAATACTAGGTCTTCCCATTCTCTCACCACTCATTGAGTTACCCAGAGCAACTTTCTGTCCTGCAAACTCCATTCATGATAAATGCCCTATATGGGTGAACTATGTTTTAAAATATTTTGTATAGTAATTTTACTGTATCCTTTCTATGTTTAGATACCCAAATACTCACCATTGATTTAAAATTGCCTATAGTATTCAGTACACTAATATGCTTACAGGTTTGTGACCTATGCAATCGACCATACCATATAGCCTAGGTGTGTAGTGGGTTTGTGTAAGTATATACTGTACAATATTTGCACAACAGTGAAATTGCCTGAGGACTCACTTCTCAGAATGTATCCTTCTACTTAAACAACACATCAATGCATGCCATTTCCCCCTCTCTCTTCTATACACATACCTTGAACTTCACCTTTGTGATAGGAAAACATGCGTAATCTAAATTAGTGCTGTTAATATATTAGGACTAAAGAGTTACAGAGCTGACCTTGTCTTATCTTTCTTTGCAGGCTTTTAAAATAAGTTTGAGGGTTTCTGTTCTATGAACTAAAATTTAATAACATGCTTCTAGAAGGGAAAGGTCCCAGACTAAGAATATTTCTCCTTGAGAAAGTTCAGAGCCTGTATTTTCTAATAGTAGCTTCCAGGCCAAAAAAAAAAAAAAAAAAGACTTGCTCTTCCTCTTTCGCCTCTTCAGGTAAAGGAGTGGCTTATATGTGAATTGAATTAAGTACATAAAAAAGATACATTTTATGTCTAGACCTACTATTCAATTTACTAATATTTTTACCTGCCTTTTAAAATTAGACGATTAAAATAATGTTCTGATAAAAGGAATATGTTTAACATAGCTCTTTTATATATAATTATTCTGTATTTTATAAAATGACATTAATAACTGATTTACCTAATATTGGGGTTTATTATTTATTAATTTAATTAGCATTATTGCTTACCAATTCGTATACAGTAGCAAATTATGTACTAGGTGAAAATATGAAATGCCTGTTTTTATACATATTTCCATGCTGAGAATATTTGGAGTTTAACATTGTTTCCTTTTAAAATTAAGATGTATGTAATAATCACAGCTGTGACCTGTGTTTAATAGTATGGATTCTGAATTTTAATCTAGTCTCCATACTTGAACTCAGAAAAATGAACTGAATCTCAGTTTTAAGACAGTACAAATTTATACAAAAACATTCTAATTATTCCAATTTTATTTCAATTCAATTACTAAAATATGTCTTTGATTTTGTTTGTTAATTTATTTGAGACAGGGTCTCACTCTGTCACCCAGGCTGGAGTGCAGTGGTGTAACTGTAGCTCATTGAAGACTTTACATGCTGGAATGAAGTAATCCTCCAGGCTCAGCCTCTTGAGCAACTGGGACTATGGGTGTATGCCATCATGCTCAACTAATTTTTTTTAATGTTTTGGTAGAGACAGTCTCTTCTTATTTTTGAACTCCTGGACTCAAGCATTCCTTCTGCCTTGGTCTCCCAAAATGTTGGGATTACAGGTATGAGCTACTGCACCCACCCTCGCTTTCATTTCCATTTAGGCATTTCTACTTCTTATAACCAAGAATTTACTTTAGATTTCATTGATATCTTTAGAAATAAATACAGGCCAAGCATATCAAACATTGAAAAAATCTAAGGTATAGTAAGTCATGCTCATTCACCAACAGAATATGCTACAAATGCACTAAGAATATCTATGACTTTATCACCTTTTAAACTTATATTCATTTATTAGAATACACTAACAAAACATTGATGATTTCTCATTTGAAGAGTGTATACTATATTAGAAATTAAGATATATATATATATATATATAAAAGCACAAATGGTGTTTGGGTTTTATTAAAATTGATTTTCATTAAAAAGTGAAAGAGACCTTACTTGTGTATATGTCAAAACTGAAAAAAGTAACTAAAGACTAGCAGATGAATCTATCTCCAATATCTAATCACTTCTCTAAAACTTGTCTGATTCTGTGATACGTTTGGGTGTGTGTCTCTTCCAAATATCATGTTGAAATGTAATCCCCAATATTCAATGTGAGATATAGTGGGAGGTGTTGGATCATGTGGGAGCACTCCTCATGAATGGCTTGGCACCATCCCTTTGGGGATGAATGAGTTCTCTCTCCATTAGTTCATGCAAAAGCGGGGTGTTTAAAACAGCCTGGCCTCTCTCTCACTCCCTCTCCCTTACCATGAGATGTGCTTGCTCTTTCTTTGTTTTCTACTATGACTGTAACCTTCCTAAGGCCCTTAGGAGAAGCAAATGACAGCACCATATTTCCTGTGCAGCCTATAGAAACATGAGCTAAAATAAATCTCTTTTATTTACAACTTACCCAGTTTCAGGTATTTCTTTATATTAATACAGATGGACTAACACAGAAAACTGGTACCAAGGAGTGGATAGTTGCTATAAAAATACTTGAAAATGTGGAAGCAGCTTTAGAACTGGGAAATGGGCAGAAGTTGGAAGAGTTTGGAGGTACCAGAAGAAGATAAGAAGATAAGGGAAAGTTTGGAAGTTCTTAGAAACCGATTAAATGGTTATGACCAAAGTGCTGATAGATATATGTACAGCAAAGGCCAGTCTGATAAGGTCTCAGATTGAAATGATGAACTTATTGGGAACTAGAGTAAATATCATCCATGTTATGTCTTAGCAGAGAGCTTGGCTGCATTGTGTTCATGCCCTACGGATTTTTGGAAGGTGTAACTTAAGAGCAATGACCTTGGGTACGTGGCAGAAGAAACTTCTAAGGAGCAATGTGTCCAAGAAGTAGCCTGCCTGCTTCTAACAGTCTATAGTTGAATATAGGAGGAAATAAATCAAATTGAAACTTAAAATTCAAAGGGAAGCAAAGTGTAAATCTTGGAAATTTCCAACCTGTTCATGTGGTAGAGAAGGAAAAAGCATTTTTAGCAGAGGAATTGAAGCAGGCTGTGGATCATCACTTGCTAGAGAGATTAGCATGACTAAAATGGAACCAGGTGCTAATAGCCAAGACAAGGCTTGAGGCTCCACTCACTACCAACTTGGTACACTGTTCTCTGCATCTCAGCTGCTCTAACTCCAGTCTCGGCTCAAAGACTCCCAGATACTACTCTGACCACATCTCTGGGGGGTGCTTTTACATGACATTTGGTCTGCAGGTGTACAGAATGCAAGAGTGAAGGAGGCATGGCAGCTTCTATTAGGTTTTTTACCATTAAAAGTAATGTCAATTCCTTTTGCACCAATATAATAACTAGATTTTAAAGGATGTATGCAAAAGCTGGGATGCCCAGGCAGAAGCCTGCAGCAGGGGTTGATCCCCCACAGAGAAACTCTACTAGGAACACGCTGAAGGCAAATGAGAAGTTAGAGTCACAACACAGAGTCTCCACCTGACACTGCCTAGCAGAGCTGTGGGAAGGGAGCTGCTGCCCTTCAGACCACAGGATGGTAGAGCCTCTGGCAGCTTGTACCCTGACCTTGGAAAAATTAAAGACACTCAACTTCAACCCATGAAAGCAGCCATGGTGCTTTACCTTGAAAAGCTACAGTGGTGGGGCTTCCCAAGGCCCTGGAGTCTCTCTCACCTTTTGCACCAATGTGCCCTGGATATGAAACATGAAGTCAAGGAGAGAATGCAGGCATGTCTCTCTCACTATGTGACATGCCTGCTCTCCTCTCACTTTCTGCCATGACTGTAAGCTTCCTGAGGCCCTCACCAGAAGCAAATGCCAGCACCACACTTCTTGTGCAGCCTGCAGAACTATGAGTCAAAATAAACTTCTTGTCTTTGTAACTTACCCAATCTCAGGTATTTCTTTAGAGAAACACAAATGGACTAATATACTCCTTAAGCCAATAAACTGATCTGGTGTATTAGTTGAAGTTACTTTTATTTATTGGCAGGATTAAAAAGCAAACATACATAGAACAAAAATAAATAACCCTATAATCATGACTGTCTTATAAGACTTAGATTTATTATTCCAGACATTAATCTGCGATAATTTCAAATAGATTTCAAGGCAGAATCTTTGTAAAGTACAGCAATACTAAGTTCTTTTGGTAGGGAAAACGTTGAGTCACCAATATGTTCGTAGTTAACACATTTTGTGAAACAATTTTTATTATGTATTATTTCAAAATATTAAATTCTAATCCCCTTTATTACATAGCTATTTATTTTTTAACTCCAGGAACATCACTTATTTCTCAGGGTATTTGTAATGTGTGTTTATATGAACTTCACGTGCTGTCACTACCATTTTAAATTAGTAAATGTTCCATCTGTTTTAAAAGAAAAATATATCACATTAGCTTTTGTAGCCAGTCCTACTTGCTCAAAATGTTCCTTTCTTCCAATATGAGTTTTTCTTTGTTTTGAGAACATTAGACCAATTAACATCACTATCAATAGAAATTGCTATATTTATCACCCTTGTAGATTTATAAGCAAAAATTGCTTTGTCATCTCTGTTCATAATTGTTTAAGATGTGCAATAATAGAAAATTGAATGAGATAACAGAGACATCATTCAGACTATAAATTCTTAATTTAGCATGCTAAGCATCTCAATTGTTTTGCTTTTTATTACTCATTTGCTCTAGTCTCCCACATTGTATAACTAAAAATGAAGTGGTTTAAAAGCTTATTTTCTCACAAATCTTGCCCTCTGCTTTCTAGACAACAATATTTAATACTGAGTTCTATCAAATGCTTTCAAAAAGTGTATAGTAAAACAGATCATTTGAAAACTGCCAGCTGCCTGAGGTTAGTGAAGATGACAACAGTTGACAATTTAAGGCAATAAAATGAAATCACAACATAACAGCAAATTAACTGTTTTAAGTTGTTTGTGATTTATAATATATTGCAATTCTGTAAGCTTCAAAAGACACTACAATGGAATAAAAATAGGTCTGCAAGGAAGTGATCAAGATTTGCACCTCAACAGAGACAAATGTTTCCAAAGGTATTTCTATACACAGAGAAACATGCACTAACAAACAGCAAATAATATATGATTCTCTTTCCATACTCCTGCCAATGCCCATACTAAAAGATCTTTGTGATTGTGGGTGTTATGAATTTGGTTAAATGAAAAAGCCTGCATAAGGGATTCAGGCATGTGCCCATTTCAATTTTGTAGCCAATATTTTCAGGAAGATGGTATAATTCTTTTTCATCTGCTTAAATAAATAATATTTATTGGAGATTTTCTAAAAAGGACAGAGAAAATCCTTCAGGAACGATGAGCAATTAGAGTTAGACAACCAGAGCTCCAAAATTAAGTTTGCCTATCAGTTTGTTAAATCATCACACAAAATCCCTGAATAGATTTTCGCCTGTCGTGTTTCAACTATTTGGGTTTAAAATACAGATTGTGTGGCATAATTAATACTAACTTTGGAAAGCAATGGGAATACCTAAAAAAGATTTTTACTGTCTAGATTAGTTCTGTCCAATAGAACTCTCTTGAACAGTGGAAATGTTTTACATCTGCTTTGCCCAATATTGCAGCCACTTGGCACATGTTGCTATTAAACACTTTGAATTGTGGCTTGTGTTGCGAGGCTAAGACACTGAAAATTTACTTTTATTTGCTTTTAACTAATTTAAATTTAAATAGTCACATATTCCCTGTAGCTACTATTTTGGAAAGTACAAGTCTGCAGTATTTGAAAGCAAAGACAAATTTACACCATCTGAGAAGGGATTTTAGCATAAATAGAGCCTATGTAGGAAACTAACTTAAAAAATTGAATACATGTTTAATCAGTTAGCAGTTAATAACTGGCCAAGCATATTTAGATTAATGTAAATACTGATTATGTATTTTTGTTGCCAGTTCCTCTGACTTCTAGTGCTATGTTCAATAAGATGGGTGAAAGTGACACTCTTACCTTGTTCCAGTTTTAGAGGGAAAGCTTTCAACATTTCCTCAGGCAGTATAATGGTGGCTTGGGTTTTTCATATATGGCTTTTCTTATGTTTTTGTTCATTCCTTCTATACTTAATTTATTCATAGTTTTTTATCATGAAAGAATGTTAAATTTTATCAAATACTTTTTTTTCTGCATGTATTGATATGGTAATATGAATTTTGTCATTCACTGTGTTGAAGCGATATATCACATGTGTTGATTTGTATATTAAACCATTCTCACATCCCTATGATAAGTCCTACTTGAACATGGTCTATAATCTTTTTGGTGTGCTGTTGGATTCAATTTTTTAGTATTTTGTTGAGTATCCTGCATCTATGTTCACACAAAAATATTGGCTTCGGTCAGGCACTGTGGTTCACGCCTGTAATCCCAGCACTTTGGGAGACTGAGGCAGGCAGATCATGAGGTCAAGCATTCCAGACCAGCCTGGTCAAAGTGGGGAAACCCCATCTCTACTAAAAATACAATAATTAGCTGGTCATGGTGGCACGCGCCTATAACCCAGCTACTCAGGAGGCTGAGACAGGAGAATGGCTTGAACCTGCGAGGTGGAGTTTGCAGTGAGCTGAGATCACGCCATTGCACTGCACTTTAGCCTGGGCGACAGTGAGATGCCATCAAAAGAAAGAAAGACAGAGAGAGAGAGAGAGAGAGAGAGAAAATTGGACTCTAATTTTAGTTTTTGTTGTGCATTTGCCTGTTTTTGATATCAAGGTAATAAGGTAATGCTGGAATCCTATAATGCATTATAAAAAATTTCTTTGCCTTCAGTTTTTTTTTTTTAGAAAAGCTTGAGAATTGGTATTAATATTGGTATTTTAAAAACTGTTTTTTTTTGAAAAAGTCTTTTTATTACTGATTCAATCTTATTACGAATTATTGCTATATTTATATTGTCTGTTTCTTCCTGAATATATCTTGGTAAATTGTGTATTTTCAGGCATTTATTCATTTTCTCTAGGTTTTCAATTTGTTGTTGTATAGTTGTTCATTATAGTTTCTAATGATCTTTTGTATTTCTGAGGTATCAGTTGTAATGTCTCCTTTTTTGTTTGTGTTTTTTTTGGGACTTCTCTTTCTTATTCTTAGTCATATTTTGTCAATTTTGTTTCCTTTTTCAAAAAAAAATCCCAGCTTTTAAAATATTGAACTTTTGTATTTTTAGTTTATTTTGTTTATTTCTGCTCTAACTTTATTATTTCTTTTCTACTGCTTTTGGATTTGGCTTGTTGCTGATTTTCCATTTCCTTGATGTGCATTGTTAGATTGTGTATTCTAAATACTTCTACTTTTCAGGTGTGAGGATTCAGTGTTATGAGATTTCTTCTTAGTATTGCTTTTGCTGTATCCTGGAGGTTTTGGTAAGGCACTGTGGTTCACACCTGTAATCCCAGCACTTTGGGAGACCGAGGCAGTGATTAGCATTAAAATATCCTAGTAATTATTTATAAAATAACTGTGACCCTCCTCTTTCCCCGGAACACAGACAAGCTTGGTTCCATGACCCCAGGGAGCAGCACTCAAGCAGGGGTGCTACCCAGCACCCTGCTATTCTATTTCCATTTGTTTCAAGAAACATTAAAATTTTTTTTTTTGTTGATCCATTGATCATTCAGTAGCATATTATTTAATATCTGTGTATTTATACAGTTTTCAAAATTGCTTTAGTTATTGATTTCTAGTTTTATAACATTTTGATTTTTACAATAATTCGAGGCTTGTTTTGTGGCTTTGCATATGATCTATCCTGAATAATGCAAAAGATGCTAATGAGAAGAAAGTGTATTCTGCTGTTTATGGAGACATGTTCTGTAAATGTCTGGTAGACATCAACAAAGAAAATGATTTTCATTGTTGTTTCTTCATCTAGCTTATCTGTGGGGTGTTGAAGTACCAAATACTACTCTTCATGATTTGTTGTTACCTTTAGATTAAATAACATTTGCTTGTTTTATATGGGTGCTCCAGTACTGTGGGCATTTATATTTAGAATTGTTATGACCTCTTGCAGAACTGATCCTTTTATCATTGTATAGTGACCTTGTCTCTGTTTATAGATTTTTACTTAAAGTCTATTTTAGCTGATATAAATGTAAGTACTCTTCCTCATCTTTAGTTTCCTTTTGCATCAAATATATTTTTTTCTATTTCTTCACTTTTCATTCTTATGTGTGTTTTTACAGATGAAGTGAGTTTCTTGTAAGCAGCATATAGTTGACTATTGTCTTTATATACATTCATCCAGTCTCTAATTTTTAAAATAGGGAATTCAATCTATTTACAATTAAGTTTATTATCAATAGGTAAGGACTTACTCCTGTCATTTTGTTATTTATTTTCTTAGTGTTTTGTGTTTCCATTGTTTAGTTCTTCTTCTATTGTTTAACTTCGTGATTTGGTATTTTTTCTGCAGTGGTAGCATTTGATTGTTTTCTCTTTTTTATTTGAGTAACTTCTCTGTCAGTGAGTTTTTTACTTTTACATGTTTCATGAGGGTGGTTATCATCCTTTCACTTCCAGGTGTTTGACTCCCTTATGCATTTCTTGTAAGCCAAGCATAAAGGTGATTAATTCCCTCAGTTTACCCTTGTCTTAGACTTTATTTCTCCTTCATTTCTGAATTATAGTTTTGTTGAATATAATATTATTGGCTGATAGCTTTTATTTTTTAAATTTTAACACTTTAAATATATCAACCCATTTTCTCTTTGCCTGTAAGATTTCTGGAGAGAAATCTGCTGACAGTCTAATGACGATCTCCTTATATGTGACTTTATGCTTTTCCCTTGCTATTTTTGAATTCTTTCTTTGTCTTTGACATTTGACACTTCACCTATATGTGCCTTATAAAGGACATTTTGGGTTATGACTATTTGGGTTGAGAATATTTTAACTTCCTGGATCTGGATCGTATGTCTCCCAAGACCTGAGTTTTCAGCTATTATTTCATTAAGTAGATTTCTTATACCTTTTCCATCTCTTCTTCTGAAAATCTCATTGTGTAAAATGTGTTGATTTAATGATGTCACATAAATCCTATACACTTTCTTCATTATTTTTTCTTTTTTCTGTTTTGGGGGAGTGTCTTACTAGATTATTTCAAAAGCCCCTTCCTCAAGTCAGGAGATGCTTCCTTTGCTTGATCTAGTATATTGTTGAAGCTCTCAACTGTTATTTTTATTTCATTCATTCGATTTTTCAGCTTCAACACTTCTGTTCGGTTCTCTTATGATATCTACCTCTTTATTGAATTCCTCATTTCAATTCATAGTCTCTGAAATGAGAGCTCTCTCTCAACAATTCATGATGTCTTATTTCAGAGATCATGAATTGTTTCTCTGATTTTTGTTAAATTTTCTATCTGTATTTGCTGAGTTTTCTTAATAATATTGTTAAAATTTTTTTCAGTATGTGTGTTTATTTTATTGATGTCAGTTACTGGAAAAATGATTGTGGTTTTTTAGTGATGTCATACATTTTCCTTATATCATTGTATTATATTTGGGCATTTGGTAAGACAGTCACCTCTTCCAGTTTTGTAGAGTGGTTTTCATGGGGAAAGACTTTTACCTGCAGATGTTTCCTAGGTTTTGGATTGGGTAAGGTATATTGCCTTTGTTTGGGCAATGTTGTAATGTAGTATCTGTGGAGTTTCCTCAGCTATAGGCAATGTATGCAATGCTTGTGAAGGCCTAAGTGGCTTATACTACAGAGGTTTTGGTGGCTGGTTTGACTACTTGGGCTCTGCTCTGCACTCCAGAGAAGCATGGTTGCCCTGCAGCTTGACTCAAGCACTTTTCCTAAGGAGGCAGATCATCAGGTTGATCTGTGCTCACAAAATGTATATGGCTGATGAGTTGGTGGCTCTGCAAAAGTACTGCTACTTTGGGTGCAGGGTGTCAAGCTGGTATGCACTCCAGGGAAGGATGGGGCTGGTAGACTTGCAGCTTGGCTCAGGGGCTGCTCCCTTTTGGGAAGAGTACCATTCTGGTCCACTCTTCAGGGAAGCATGGCCTGGCTGGGTAGCATCCCTGCTTGAGTGCTGCTCCCTGGGGTCATGGAACCAAGCTTGTCTGTGTTCCGGGGAAAGAGGAGGGTCACAGTTATTTTATAAATAATTACTAGGATATTTTAATGCTAAAAAAAATCACTGCTCTGGTGGCTCATTGCTCTCTATCTCTGTCAAATCCTCTGCTTTGTATAAACTGCAAAAACCGTTTGATGTTAGATCTCGAGTACTTTTAAGAAACCAGGGAAAAAATCTGGGTAGCAGGTATTTGTAGCTCCTTAACAGACTTTTAAAAAAAGTGCTGTCTGGGGTACCAGAGGAGTAAGACAAGTGAGACAAGCTCAAATAAAGAGAATTAGGAGAAAGCTTAGAGCAAGGGAGTTGGTAGATTTTAAAGAAAGAGGAAACTTCATCAAAATAAGTGTGGACTAAAATGGTATGTAACCAGTAGGGTGATAATTGCCCCAGAGACAAGAAACATAAAAATATTTATGTTTTCATTTAAGAAGGCATAAAAGAAACATGGAAAACAAAATAAAATCCATAGTCACTACTATGATTTTCTCAATGCGCCTATGAAACAGTGAAGAATGACATATTTAGGAGATACAAAACAAGTCAAATAGACACAGTCTTAGATTTTTCAGCTATAAAGAGAAACTAAAAATTTGTACAAACAGGTATAAATTTTGATAATGGTGGTGGAAAATTTAAATATCATTCCAGTTTAATGTTATTTTCTATAGAGATAAACTGAAACAAAGGAAGTTTTCATGGTTTACTCAATTTTCAAATACAGTAATGAAGTGAGATTTTTCAAAGCCTTTGGAAAAAAAAATCACTGAAATTTTGGCACCTGTTATATGATCTGTAAAATAATTATGTTTAGACAGGTATATGTTCCAGTTCCAGTAAGGTTTAAAGTGTTTTCAGTTGTGTTCTCTTTCAAGAAATTAAATTAAAAGTCATCCCTTTGGTATTTTATCTAGAATGTGGTCAGAGTATTTTTTTTGTTGTTGTAAATTTGGAGCATTTGTCCATTTGCAGTTTTCTGAAAAATCTTCCTTTCCACTATTGCTTATAAAGTATCAAAGCTGGCTTGCAGATCCCCTCACATACATAGCTCCTCTAACTTCCTTCAACCTTTGACTTTGAATTCATTCAGAGTAGCATGATTTCTTCATCTGTGATATGCTCTACATATTTGTTTTGTTCTTTCCATTTTGAAGATCACATCGCTTCCTAAAGAAGACAGAACAAAAGACCACTTGAGCACTTCTCCTACCATTTTCTACACTTCTAAAGACACCAGCTTTTACAGATGACAGATGTACGTATTCCATTTTCATCTTATTGTTAAGGGGTTCGGTAGTTTTTTTTTAAAGCTTTATTTATCATGTTATCTGACATTATTTATATAGGTCTATAGTACATTTTTATATATTTTTTTCCTTAATGCTGCAAATGTATTTCGATCATTTGGGCATATTCTTTTTAAAAATTTGAGCTAAATAGCTTACAGAGATTATTACACAGAAGAAAAGCATCTTTAATCTTCTTAGAGGTTAGTATTAAGAGCTGATAAAAGTGAATTTTTTGACTTTTTTGATATTTGGAAATACTGTTTCTCACATTTT
Source organism: Colobus angolensis palliatus (assembly GCF_000951035.1). NCBI lineage: Eukaryota > Metazoa > Chordata > Mammalia > Primates > Cercopithecidae > Colobus > Colobus angolensis. The sequence goes on along the minus strand of NW_012114544.1, from coordinate 6,864,791 downwards.
CCATTACTATCTAGCAGACATGTCATTAATATTATTTGCATGCCTCCTTTCTTGTAAAGTCTTTAGAAACTTTTTGCACTCATTAAGTCTTAAAGTCCCAAAGACCAAAGTAGATGGGACATATTGCTCTCACCTTATAACCACATAAATTGAGATATAGAACAGTAAGTGATCTTTGTAACCCCATAGCGTTTGGGGTTATTTAAACCTTTTCAGAACAGCAACAACAAAACTATTAGTAATGACTTCTAAATGCATTAAATTGAGGATGTGTACAGTATCATGTTGCTCTGAAACTCATTGTTTGAACTGCAAGTATAATGTGAAAGTAAAAAAGAAAATAAAAACAAACAAAGAGACCTTGAGAAACAAGGTTAACTTGGTCATTTCCTTAAAAACATTTTGCAATGTGAACTATAGACTCTAAGAGGGGTGGATATTAAGTTTTCTGTCTTTTAAAAGTCATTTACAATGTCAGTGCTGTGATTTTTCCCTTATAATTTCCAAAAATAACATATTCTAGATCTGTTTTTTCAATACCTGGATGAATTATAAAGGCATTTTGAAAAATTTATACAACTTACAGTTGCACAGTTTCTTTCTTAAATCTATAACACATTTGAGAGAATAAATATTGTGTTATCACTCTAATTATAAATGGTTTATTTAAAAAGAAAATATGCAAATAAAGTAAATGTTGATAAGTCTCCTTGATATGACCTTATCTAATGAATTAAGTCACATGAATCTCCATTGCTTTTTTTTCGGTTTGTATGATAAGATACTAACTGTATTACCAATGTCCCCTCACTTTATGGATAACCTAAATATTGCATTTAATTAAGCCAGTCATAGTGAGTGCTCTCATGCTTGTGAGTTTATGTTTTCACATAAGCTCTCCTTTTCAAAATACAAGAAACATATTCTTAAACAGAAGTCATTTCATGACCTCCATGAACACTAAAATATATTTATAAATCCATTTACATAATGTTCATAATCAGGCAAAGGTATTTTAGTAAAAGTCAGAAGAGTGGCCGGATGTGGTAACTCACGCCTCTACTTTCAGTATTTTGGTAGGCCGAGGAGGACGCATGGCTTGAGCTCTGGAGTTTGAGACCAGCCTGAGCAACATGGTGAAACCCTCTTCCCTACAAAAAATGCAAAAATTAGCTGGATATAGTAGCACACACCTGTAGTTCCAGCTACTCAGCAGGCTGAGTATCACCTAAGCCCAGGAAGGATGAGGCTGCAGTGAGTCACGATGGCCCCGCTGCACTCCAGCCTGGGTGACACAGTGAGATTTTGTCTAAAACAACAACCAGAAGCCCCCAAAAAAACAATATTAGAAGAGTAATTGATAACATTTGAGGTAGATGTGTCTGTGAGATTTATAAAAAGGGAACTTCTGAGGTGCTGCTAATTTTCTATTTGTAACCCAGATGCTTATTGTATATGTATGTTCACTGTGAAATTCATTAATTTGTACAGTTGTGATTGATGTATTTTCTTGATATATTTGTATTTTGTTAAAAATTTTATTTTATAAATAGGTTAAAAAACAGTAGCTATATCTGAGAAGGACACACCTAAATCCTTCATGAGAAATAATTCAGGGCAGGATTACCTACAGATACACAGAAGAAAAACAAGTATTTAAAACAGGAATGATTCCAAAGTGCAAAATGTTAACCACTATCCACTGAAAAGACATAAACAATTCTGCCACTGAAGGCAAGTCTACAAACTCAATAATGCATATCTCTTCTGAGTACAAAACTTTCAAGCCATTGTCAAATGATCCGGGCATGTAAAAGTCTAGCCCATATTTAAGGATTAGTCAAGTGACTACTCAAACATGACTAAAATTGCTCCAGACTTGGTTTATTCTGCAAGATAACAATCAAGAAATGGAAATACTATATAAAATAAACAGTACAAATGAGTGGCAACAAGATCCTAATACCATTCTAGATCCTCATGGAATTGAGTTCAAAACATAATAATATTAACAGTTTCTTTAGAGTAAGAAATCTACAGTTAATAAGGGCCCTAAAACTTTGGCCCACTATATTTCTACTCTGTAGGTTGCAGGCTACATTCTATCATTACATGGGTATTCTTGCCATGTGATAATTACCTAATTTAGTTTTCTTTCTTATGGATCGTATACAGGCTTATGCAAAGCCTGATGACAGTCTACTGTCTACTTCTGAAACCTCTGCCTATATTAAGATTCTGGTGCCAATTTAGTGTCCTGAGACATGGGCCAACTAGATTATCTAACTCACTAGAGTAAAACACAAGCATCTTTCTGGACTAATTTATATCTATCTCAAACCATGAAAATCCAAGGCTGTTGCTTCCCAAGAAGTCCAGACTTAGAAGAAATGTCTCAACTCATATCAGAGGGCTCTAAGAAAGCCCTAAATTAAAGTCAGTTTTCTAATTAATCAGTCCCAGAAGTTGCTAATGGCCTTGAGAGGAATGTTTATAAACATGCCAGAAAAATATCCAATGTAATCATGCAGGAGATGTTTCATTAAAAATATTAAGAAGTGAAAGATAAGAAAACATTAGAAGAAAGTGCAATTTTGGGGCACAGAATACTAAAGTTCATGTGAATGTATTGATTGCATAGAGGTTTTTCCTCTTTTTTTTTGTTAATTTTAAAATAGATACCTAACAATTGTGTGCATTTATGGAATGCATGTAGTATTTTGATACTTGCATACAAGGTGTAAGGATGAAATTAGAGTTAAGAGATCAATTTCAAATGTACTAATGATAAAAATACATTGGAGAAATCTGCTAATTATTTAGAAACAATAAAAATAATTCATTAAAAATGTGTTATTTACAGAAATACAAATAATATAGTATTAGAAGCAGATGTGGGTAAAACTCTGATTTTTGTGGATTGATCATACCTCCTGGAGTATCCATGACGGTGCTACGGTTTGCAACAGTTCTCTTGGTATAATAATTAATAACCTTCTGTGCTCTCAAAATAATCAATAATTGAATAATAAATTATATTTTCACTATAAACATATGTAATGTATATTAAGAATAATTATTCTGATGATCATTTAAAATTATGAATGAGAATATTATTTTAAATATTGCTTTATTGTAACTAGATACAATTATTTTTATTTTTAAAAAATAATATAAATTTTACAATCTAAATATTTTGTAGCTCCCCTCAACTGCAAAATTGTGGAGTTTACACAATGAATTATACGGTCTCACTTATATCAGATGAAGCTTCAAAGTAAATAGTCCACTAAAGCAGAAAGAGCAAAATAAGGAAACAAATTGCTAGTGTTCAGTTACACTGGAAAAATTGTCTAAACCAAATGTTCCTAATTACTGTATCAATTTTAAAAAGAATGTTATTTTAAGATGTCAAGGAATACATAATTACAGCTAATTGCAGCATACATATAAAGACTTAAGATCCTATAATACACCCATGTAAACTTTACAAGCTTTAAAAAATTATGTTTTGAGATTCACAATCATTTACCTTAAAAGAAATTTCAGCTATGAATTACTAAATGGCACTTAACATTACTGTAAGTGAAAGAAACAGGATAAAAATCAAACATTGTATTCTGTATTGCATTTGTGCGTTTGTGTGTGTGCATGTTTCTATATGTTGTTATTCATTAGAATTTTAATAAAGTAATTCTATTAATATGTCATATAGTTTTTTATAATTATTAATTATATCATGAATTTTCATACTATACCCCAAGGAAACTTGGTCTCTTTTAGTTTGATTAAAAAGAGAAAAATTAGTTTCTATGGATTTTCAAAGTTTATAATAATTTGCAAATATTATTCAATTTCACTCTAAAATTAGTGGTTGCATTTTGGTAAATGGCCAGTACACTCAGCAGTTAAAAATAGTACAGAATTGTTAAGTAGAAGACAGGCTCCATTTACTTTCTCAGTAGTCTCTCAAAGTAATGATACAATTATTCAGAACCCTAATTTGTATGTGTAATTACACATGCATATAGATACGCTCTCCCACACCTCTATAAATGCAAACTTACACAGGATTGCATTTTTATTCATTTTCAAAGAAGATAACTACTAAATTAATGGAGGTTAATAAAAGTTGCTTAACGCTTTAGTCACATAGTACTGAAGGTGAAGAATTAATTTATTTCTTAGGTTTTTATTTTTAAGTAGGATCAGAAAAATTTTACAAATGTCACATTTTCATTGTGGTATCTATGAATGTGTCATTTTAAAAATAGATTATTTAGAGTTTTAACTCAGTGGTACATTTAGAATTTTGCAAAGCATGGTAATATTCTAATACAAAGCAGAAAAAAGAATGGGGAGATGTTTAATTCATATTAATATGACAAATCCCACGACAGATGTGTTTTGTTTGTAAAATAATAAAGTGAACTGGTGCCTATAGAAGTGCTAGGAATATCTTTGGTGTAAAAATGTTACAAATATTTCAAGAATTCCTTTACCATCTAAATTAGTCTTCAGAATGTAAGATGAAAAAACTCATCGAAATATTAATTAGCTAACATATAATCAACTAAAATAATAAGAAATCTAATTGTTTAAAGACTTCTACAGCAAATATGTAGCAGGAGGTCATGAAAAACAGCTAGTTTATGGTTTTAGCTATTTTGGGCAAATGGAAATACAGCAGCTATGAATTTTAGCTCACATACTTGAATATGCAAGCAACTCACATTGTAGTAGTTTTAAATTCAAATTAAATCCTGAGGACCACTCAAATAAACTGAGGGAAATATTTAGTAAATATTCAGGCACGATTTCCAACCTATTTAGACCAAAATGACTGTGATCCAAACTGATGTATGTTTTTAAAGTTCAGACTGTAACCAATTCTGCGACTCCTAAAGAAAACATTTTCATTAGCTTAGAGATCTATTCCCCAGGGTAAAGCTTAGTTAGCCAAATGCTCTCCCTCTTTGTTTTTTGTTTGTTTGTTTGTTTTTCCTTCAGATCAAGTCACTCTACACCAAAATCAGCTTTCAGCTTCCATAGAACCAACTGATGGATGCCCCTACCTGAGGCCTGGTGAGTCAAATATCTCTATTCACTTCACCCTTGGATGACTATCTTCACCTTTCTAGAGTTCTTAGTCAAGCACAAGGGAAATGGGGAAACTTTAGTTTTTTATTTGCCAAAAAAAAGAGAGAGGAAAATATGTCATTGAAGCAAAGGAGCAAGACTTAGTTAGTTTGAAGCATATTAAAGAAGACTACAGAGGAGAAAGCAAAATGTACTTCTTTTAAAATGTTCTCCAGCATAGTTGTATCCACATTTTCTTCACTGCTATCCATACTTAACTTTATTTAAAAATATTTCAAGATAAATAAAATATATAATAACATTTGGATACTAATCAAATGTTACCAATACATTGGAGTCCCGCTCATTCTCCCAGATATAATACAATACCCTCTTTCTACCACACAGGTAAGCACTATCATGAATGTCAGATTTTTTCTGACATTTGCTTATTTCTCTCAAAATTCTGTATGTGAGTTATACCCATGGTTATGCATGTAGCACTATTTTATCCATTTTTATTGCTATACACTGTGATTATGCTATGAATTAAATTATGTACCCTTTAATTTCATAGGTTGAAGCCCTAACCCCAATATGATTGTATTTGGAGACACAGACTTTAGGAGGTAAAGAAGGTTGTTAGGGCATAAGGGTGGGGCCCTAATTCCATAGAACTAATAGCGTTATAAGAAGAGGAGGAAAGAGAAGCCACTTTCTCTGAGCACATGCACAGGGAAAAGATCAAACAAAAATATGATAACCATCTCTAAGCGAGTCAGAGAGCCCTCACCAAAAAACTAAGTCAGCCGGAACCTTAATTTTAGACGTTCAGCCTCCAGATCTCTGTTAAAATAAACTTCTGTTGTTAAAGTCACACTCAGTTTATGGTATTTTGCATGGAAACCTAGGCAGACTAATTAAGTTAATATATCATCCTTTCTTCTTTACGTATATCTAAGCATGCAATTACATGTCTAATAAAGCTTGCTTAATATAAATGTTATGCATATGTACTTGGAAATGAGAAAATATGCTCAAATTTTTATTTACTAAATATTTGTATTTATTTATTTGTTTTGAGACAGGGTCTCACTCTCTCACCTAGGCTGAAGTGCAGTGTTGTGATCATGGCTCACTTGAAGCCTCAATATCCTGGGCTCAAGCCATCCTCCCACCTCAGTGTCATAAGTAGCTGGGACTACAGTCACACGGCACCAAGCCCAGCTAATTTTGTACTTTTCTTGTGGAGACTCAGTCTGGTCTTGAACTCTCAGGCTCAAGCGATTTGCCTGCCTCAGCCTCCAAAGTACTGGGATTATAGTCGTGAGCTACTGTGACTGGCCAACTAGATATTTTTAAATTAAAAAAAAATAATAATAATAATTGTTCTTATTTCACCAATATATAAATTTTTTTTTGTATGGACCTTCACTAAAACATGCTATTATTAGATATTTATTTTGCCATTCTGATGGGTGTGGACTATTTTCTGATGTTTTTAATATTTACTTTTTCCTGTTAATAATCTTGTTTATTTCGTATGGGTATTGTTCATTCATAGTGAATCCTTTTCTCTAAATTTTCTTTTTGTGTTCTTTCATAGTGAATCCATTTCTCTAATTGTTCATTTTACAATTACTTTTTTAATGTAGAGGACTTCTTTACATTAATTGTTGTGAGACAGTTTTTCATGTGTCTCTGATATTTCTGTATGTCTTAAGAATACATTGATTAACTTTGTTCTGGACTATCTTTGCAAAGATACTTGAATAATGATCATCCTCAGGAGATAAGAGATAGTATTTCCCTCCGAAGCAAATGGCAAATTATTATACTGGCTAAATATAGATAAAGATAATGTAATAAAGATAATGTCTCCTTCAGGATAAAGTTTGAGCAAACTTGTCAATTGTAAAATATTTAGGTTTCCTAGTTTCAGAGTTCCTAACCTGTAGTGGGACCTACCTAGGTTTTCTCTCTTTTTTTTTTTTTTCTCTTTTTTAAGCACATTTGAAAAAAGTGAAAGAGTTTGAAGGCCATGTATTTAAGGAAGAGTTTTACAAGCAGCGGCAGAAGCCAAGATAAACGTCTTTTGGTGGGACCAGGACTGATTGTTTAAGATTTTGTAAGCTGACCGGTATGACTGAAAAAGGTTAAGTGAGGAAGAGGAAAGAAGGTTAGATTAGACTGGGCAGCAAGACTTGGGGGAAGATTACATAGCTTTGAAGGCTATTCTAACAGTTTTGACTTCTATTCTGAGTAGAGCACAGAACCAAGAGGATCACTATGGGTAATGATATAATTAGAGACAGGCAAATCAAGGACAGAAATACTAATTAGAAAGACATTATGTTAATACAGGTAAGAGATGGTAGTGGTTTAGACCAATATCTGCAAAAGAAGAAAAACAAATGCATTATGTATCTGTTTTTATAGGCAAAAGCATAAGGGTTTTCAGATGCATTGAATATGGAATGTGAGAAATTAAAGATACTTTGAATTTTGTTGGCCTGAGCAACTGGAAGGATAGAGGATGTTGACAACTGAGATGTGGACGGCTTAGTGGTGAGAGAAGAAAGTTAGTTTGGGTGATAGGATCAAGAGTTCGGTTTTTAAAATTATAGCATTGACTTATTTATTAGAATGTAATGTAGTGGTGTTGAGCATGAAGTTTGCAGCAGAGGTATAGATTACAGATATATATTTGGGAATATCAATAAATAAATGACATTTGAAGCCATTAGAATAAACGAGGCATTAATATTTAGATGGAAAAGAAAAGAGGACATATAACTGAACTTGGGGCTTTCCATGAATTTGGAGACTTTCTAGAAATTTTCAGAGAAAAGTTAGAATAAGAAAGAGTAGTAGTAAGACAGGAGGAGCCAACAGAGATATGTAATCCTAGAAGTAAATAAATAAATGATAAAAGAGAACTATACCAAATGCTCATGTAAACTAAAAATGAAAAGGAACATTAAATTCAGCAATGTGGAGAGCACAGGGAGGTTGAAAGGGGCAATTTATGCAAAAAAATACAACTCACATAAAGTTAAAATTTACATTTGGTATTCAATACAGTTAACAGATAGATATAATGCAAAGCAGGGAAAAAAAGAAAAAAGTATAGTCAGGGGAATAACAAATCAAAAGTGATCCAGAATGGACACGGAAGATATAATTAGTAGAAAACAATTTAAAACAATGATTAGAAATGTATTTCGCCGGGCACGGTGGCTGAAGCCTGTAATCCCAGCACTTTGGGAGGCCGAGGCGGGCGGATCACAAGGTCAGGAGATCGAGACCATCCTGGCTAACACGGTGAAACCCCGTCTCTACTAAAAAATACAAAAAACTATCCGGGCGAGGTGGCAGGTAAGCCTGTAGTTCCAGCTACTGGGGAGGCTGAGGCAGGAGAATGGCGTGAACCCAGGAGGCGGAGCTTGCAGTGAGCTGAGATCTGGCCACTGCACTCCAGCTTGGGCGACAGAGCGAGACTCCGTCTCAAAAAAAAAGAAATGTATTTCATATGTTCAAAGGATATTGGAATGGGTCATATTTTTTAAAGATACAAATAAACTAGAGAAAAAACTATATTTATAGATGATTTTATATGCACAAATATATATAGTATGTTAATATATAAATAACAATATGTAAAAATATATATTTACATATAAAATTATATATATCATATACATATATGTATATATATATATATGCAATGGGACTGATAGATTAGCCATGAGGAAAAAATTATTAGTAAATTTGAGGATGTTATAATATAAACTACCAAATTAAAATTCAAGGAGATTATAGAACAAAAATTAAAAAGCTGAACTGCACCTAAGTGAACTGGGGCAACTTCAAATTTTCTAATATGTCTAACTGCAGTCACCAAAGAATGATGGTGAGCAACAAACATTTGAAAATAATAGTGGTTGAAAATTTTCAAAATTTGCTGCAAATGAACAGATCCAGGAAATTTTAAAAACAGCAAGCATAAATGTTTTAAGAAAGAGTACATGAGGGTTCATCATAGTAACATTTCTCAAAACCAGTGTTAATGAAAAAAATGTTAAAAACAGCAAGAATTGAATGATAGATTTTATACATAGGAAGAAATATAAGGATAACAACAGATCTCTAAATATTCTATAAATCAAAGAGGAAATCAAAAGCTAAAGTATTAACATTTTGGAATGATGTCAGCAAGATAGTGGTATAGGAAACCACAGATCCTCATTCCTTCCTGGAGACACTAACCTAACAATATACAGACCAAATTGCTTTTGTGAAAGCTTCAGAAACAAATTAAGAGGTTGTAGCACCCAAATGAATGCAAAACTAGGAAGTGACACATCAAAACAGGAAGGAACATTTACCTACCATAGTCAGACCCCCCTCCCTGGCATGACAGGGAGAAAAATTTTAACTTCTTGCTTCTGCCTCAGGAGAAAAATAAAGAAGTGGACCATGGATTAAACATTCTGACTTTTCAGGGACTGCTCAAGGGACTCATTTCTGTCTGTCCTGACAACACTGAGAGAAACACTGGTTTCAACATCCAGTTCTTAGTTATCTTTAGGGGATTCTGAGAACAAAAGCAAGCACTGTGGCTTGCTAAGCACCAGAGAGATCATAATATTGCAGATAGACAACAAGGAGAAATTATGGAACATAACATAAGAAATTATGGAAACCAGAGAAGAAATACCAACATCTTTAATTGGAAAATGAAATATTCTCAAGACAAGAGAAGCATATCTTTTAAAAAGATTTGAGAAAACTTCAGAATATTGATGCAGGTTGATTGACAAAGGTCTTCCTGTGTATGAAGACAGTTCATAAAAACTGGGAAAAATGGCTGTATTGTCAAATGCCAAAATCACAACAAAAGATCCAAAAACATACAAATAAAGAGGAAAATATGGACCTAAAAGAAGTAAAACAAATATCTAGAAACTGACCCTAAAAAAAGAGATTTATAAATTACCTGACAAATAATTCAAAATAAATGTCTTAAAGATGCTCAAAAAAGGAAACACATATAGAAAACTAAATAGAATCAGGAAAATAATGCCTGAACCAAATGTGAATATCAGCAATGAAATGGAAACCTCACTTTCAAATATGGACAGAAGAAGCAGATAGAAGATCAATAAGGAAACAGAATTTAAACAATACTGTAGCTCTGTTGGATCTAATAGACATCTATGGAACACCACACCTAATAAAAGCAGAATGCATATTCTTCTCAAGTGCACATGAAATATTCTCCAGAGTATACCACATATTAAAATAAACAAAAAAAAAATAAAAATTTTTAAAAGATTGAAATCATGCAAAGCACATTTTCCATCCATGACAGAATGAAACTAGAAATCAATACCAGGGAAAAACAAAACAAAACAAAAAAATGGAAAAAATCATGAATATATGAGAATTAAACAACAAACTCTCAAACATCTAATGTATTAAAGAGGAAATTATAATGAAAATTAAAGTTAAAAATATCTTGAGATAAATGAAAATAAGAACACGTTACCTCAAAATATATGGGATGTAGCAAAATAGTATTAAGAGAGAAATCTATAATGATAAACACTTATATTTAAAAAAGAAATAAATCAACAATTTAACCTTACACCTCAAGGAACTAGAAAAAGAAGAATAAACTAATTTCAAAATTAGCAGAAGAAAGGAAACAAAAATTAGAACACAAATAAAGAATGGAAAAAAATTCATTTTGAAAAGATTAACAACATTGAAAAATCCTTAGGTAGATTAACTAAGAACATAAGAAAGAGTACCGACATAACTAAAATCAGAGATAAAATAAGAGACATTACAACGAATGCCACAGAAACAAAAAGAATTATGACATTACTATGAATTATTATACATCAACAAATTGTACAACCTAGAAGAAATGGATAAATTTCTAGAAACATACAACCTACCAAACTAAAAAATAAGAAATCAGAACAGACCTATACCAGTAAGAATATTGAATCAATCATCCTAATCTCCCCAAAATAAAAAGCCCAGGACCACACAACTTCACTTCAGAACTCTACAAAACATTTAAAGAACAAACACCAATCCTTTTCAAATTTTTCAGAAAGCTGAAGAAGAGGGAATCACTTCCTAACTCCTCCTGTGAGATGAGCATTACCCTGTAACTAAAGCCAAAAACACTACAAGAAAACTATAGACTAATATGCCTGACAAATATTGATACAAAAATCCTCCGAAAAATACTATACTAGTCAACTGAATTCGGCAGTACATTAGATGATTATTCAGTTATAAAGTGGGATTTATTGCTTAAATGCAAGAGTGATGAACAGAAGAAAAAAAAAATCACATGCTCATTTCAGTTGGTGGGGTATTCATTCATGATAAAAGCATTCAACAAATTAAGAATAGAAGAAAACAAATCAGCATAATAAAGGTGTAAAGCTCACGCTAACGTCATACTCAGTGGTAAAGACAGAAAGTTTCTCCTCTAAGATGTAAGAGAGCAAGCATACCTACTCTCATCATTGCTCTTCAACATAATACTGGAAGTCCCAGACAGAATACTTAGGGAAGGAAAAGAAATAGATGGCATGCAAACCAAAAAATAAGTAAAATTGTAACTGTTTGCAGATCGCATGAACTTTTGTGTAGAAAACACTAAAGATTTCACACATTAAAAACTATTTAAATATATAAATGAAATAATCAAAGTTACAGGTTACAAAATTAATACAAGAAAGTCTGTTGAAATCCTATACACCCATCATGTGCAACATGAAAGGAAAATTAAGAAAACAATCTCACTTAAAATCACCACAAAAGGAATATAATACTTAACAAAAAATTTAACAAAGGAGTTGAAAGACTTGTATACCAAAACTGTTAAATTAATGAAGACACAAATAAATAAAAAAATCTTGTTTTTGCGGAACAAAAAATTAATATTCTTAAAATGTCCATACTACTCAAAGTGACCCATAGATACAATGGAATCCCTGTCAAAATCCTAATGGAACTTTTTGCATGAACAGGAAAAATATCTTAAAATTCATATGGAATCTCAAGGAATTTAAAGTAGCCAAACAATCTTCAAAACAAATAACAAATTGGAGGCATCATATTTCTGATTTCAAAATATATTTTCAAACTACAGTAATAAAAAGAGTATGGTATTTGTCTTAAACAATTTGGAGTGCTATAACAAATTACCACAGACTGAGTGGCTTAAACAATATTTACGTCTTATAGCTCTTGAGGCTGGAAGTTTAAGAGCAATGTGCCACCGTAGTTGATTTCTGTTAAAAGCCCTCTTTCTGGTTTGCAGTTTGCCAACTTCTTGCATCTTCATATGTCAGAAAGAGAGTTAGAAAATTCTCTGGGGTCTTTTTAATAAGGGAATAAATTCAATTCTTCAGTGTACCATCTTCATACTATCACATTGGGATATGTATGTGTGTGTTTGCACACACAAATATGCGTAATGTGTAAGGAACCTAGAATACAAAAAAATAAAATAAAATAAAATAAAGAAAAACCAATTTGAAAGACTAACACTATTTGATTTTCATTCATACCTATTATAAAACTATAGCCATCAAGACTCTGGGGTATTGATATCTGCAAATAGATCTACAGAAAATAAAAAGACTCCATGATGAAAATGTCAAAAACAATTACAACAAAAGCCAAAATTGACAAGTGGGGTGTGATTAAACTAAATAGCTTGTGCACAACCAAAGAAACCATCACCAGAGTGAAGATGCCGCCTACAGAATGGGAGAAAATTTTTGCAATCTACCCATCTAACAAAGATCTAATATCCAGAATTTACAAGGAACTTAAAAACAAATTTACAAGAAAAAAAATAAAAACACCAAAAAGTGGGCAAAGGATATGAACAGACACTTCTCATATGTTGTTGTGGCCAACAAACATATGAAAAACAGCTCAATATCACTGATCATTAGAGAAATGCAAATTAAAACCACAATGAGAAACCACATCACACTAGTCAGAATGGAGATTATTAAAAGTCAAGAAACAGTAGATGCTGGTGAGGCTGTGGAGAAATAACACTTTTACACTGTTGGTGAGAATACAAATTACTACAACCATTGTGGAAGACAGTATTGCAATTCCTCAAGGATCTAGAACCAGGAATAGATTTGACCCAGCAATCCTATTACTGCATATATACCCAAAGGAATATAAATCATTCTACTATAAAGACACATGCACATATATGTTTATTGTAGCACTATTTACAATAGTAAAGTCATGGAACCAAACTAAATGACCGTCAATGATAGAATGGACAAAGAAAATGTGGTACATATACACCGTGAAATACTATGCAGCCATGAAAAAGAATGAGACCATGTCTTTCTCAGGGACATAGATGAAGCTGAAAGCCATCAGCAGCAGCAGACTAATACAGGAACAGAAAACCAAACACTGCATGTTGTCACTCATAAGTGGGAGCTGAACAATGAGAACACATTCACACAGGGAGGGGAACAACATACACCAGTGCCTATAGAGGGAGTGGGGGGTGAGGGGAGGGAGCTTAGGGGATGTGTTAATAGGTGCAGCAAACCACCATGGCACACGTATACCTGTGCAATAAACCTGCACATTCTGTACATGTATCCCACAACTTAAAGTAAAATAAAAATAAAAATAAAAAAATTAAACAAAGAAAAGAAAAAGAGTCCAGAATCACATCCATGCATGTAAGAGAAAATGATTTTTGGCAAAATTGCAAGGGCAAGTCTGTGAAACATAGTATTTTGACAAATACTGCTGAAATAAGTTGATATAAATGTGCAAACACATAAACTTCAATCTATATATCTTACCATATACAACAATTTATTCAAAATACACCTAAAGTTGAAAACTGAAACTTTAAAAGAAAGTATAGAAGCAAATTATTACTTTGTTCATAATCAACTTAGCTATAATACCACAAACATCATTCATATAGAAAAAAGTTATAATTTGATTTCATAAAAGTTGAAAACTTCTGTTAAGAGAATGAACAGACAAACCACAAAATGAAAGTACTTGCAAATAATATTTGATCAGGGATTTGTATTCAGAACATATAATGAACTCTCAAAAGTCAATAATAATGAAACAAAAAAACACAATACAAATGGCCAGAAGTTTGAATCAGCACTTACCAAAACAGATATCCAGCTAGCAAATAAATGAATAACAAGATGTTCAAATCATTAGTTATTAGGGAAATGTGAATTTAACCCAGGAGATACCACTGTGTATCAATTAGAAAGAATAATATTTAACATAGTGATTAGACCAACTGTTGACTAAAATATACAGAAAATGAAATTAAAAAACTGGTAATGGTAATGTAAAATGTTAACAACTCATTTAAAATAATTTTGACATTTTCTTAAAATGTCAAATGCCTTCTATATATTTTAGCCATTCTATTATTACATAGAGAAATGAAAATATGTTTTCATACAAAGAATTGTTTAAAATGTTAATGGTAGCTTTATTTATAATAAGAAAATAACTTGAAATAACCTATTTCTTTCATTTGGTGAATACATAAATACACTGTGATATTTCCATACGCAGCATATTACTCAACACTAAAAATGAACAGACTATATTTCATGCCACAGTATATGTGATATCAAAATATTAATGCTGATGAAAGAATATTAAATTTTTATACATTTTGATTCCATTTACATAAAGTTGTAGAAAATCTAAACTAATCCATAGTTACAAGAACATAAGCAGTAATTGCCTAGTTATGGGGCTTTGGAAGGGGTAGAGATAGAAAAGTTAGGAGCAAGGAATTACCAAAAGGTATAAGAAAAATTTGATGTCTTAAATATGTTAATTATCTTAATTGTGTTGATGTTTTTGTGACTTACACACATGTTAAAACTTACTTATTTCCACACTTTAAATGTATGCAGTTTATTTTACATAAATTATCACTCAATTAAAATAAATGAATGAACAAGAATAGGAGAGAAGAGAACAATTATATACATCTTTTTGAGAAATGTTGCTGCAATGAGGAACAAACAAATGATGCATAGTTACTGGGGAAATGGTGGAAAAAGGAAGAATTGGTTAAGACAGGAGAATTTTTACTTTTTATGGTAAAGTTGACAGAGTAGGACCATCACATCTTGGACAAACACTACCATTTTAAAGTTCCCCTTGATTAAAAACAACCTAAATCCAACCTAAAGGGCATCAGCCTAATGGCTAACGTCAGTATGAGCATAAACCACAAATGACATCTCTGACTAGAAACATTCCAACCCTAAGAAAAACCCCTCCCCATCCAGAGACATGCCAGCCCTGAAATAACTTCCCCTCCAGCCAGAGAGATGTCAGTCCCAAGATAACCTCTCCTCTGACTAGAAACATTTCAACCCTGCAATAAACTTCTCTACGCAGAAACATTCCAAGCCTGTGATAAGCTCTCTTGCCCTAAAACCCTTAAATACTCTTAGTCTGTAAGAGATAGTACTCCTGACTGAAATCAGCTAGAAGCCCCTCTCAGGTTTATTCTCCAAAATAAACCTATCTTTGACTGTTGATCTGCTTTTCATGTTTCTTTCCTCTTTCTTTAACTCTTACAGAAGTGACTTCTATTGTGGAGTGTGGGGAAAAAAATGAAAATGTAGGCAAGAGATCAATTGAATCTCATTGGGATGATATTATTGATAGGCTAAGATGTGGAATCTAGAGCACAGATAACTCATTTGATTCAGGGAAGCAGTATATGTGATTAGTTCGGCAGATTATAGAAAATTTCTTCTGATTATTTACAGAATTCAAAAGCAAGATTACTGGAAAATAATGAGTATCAGGCAGAATTTTCTGGGGATTAAGACTAGAAAATATGAAAAGCAAGTACTGATGAGTGGGAGAGTCAATGGTTTATAGATACAATATAACTTCATGGCAGGATCTTTGACTCACTTGATGTATGTTGTGCTTATTTTTAAGAGATACAAATTGTTAAGGTTTGGTATTTTTTCCTCCACCTACATTTTGCTACATTGATACATTTTCAGTGTAGGGAAAGTTTTGGGTTTTGTTGATTGTGATTTTTCCATGTGACAATACAGGATGAGACAGGGACAAATGGAGGATAAGGGAAACAGTGGTATCCAAAAGTCAATAATTTATTATAGAATGCAAGCCATGCAATCCAGGGAACAAGAATATCAAAGCAGTGTACAACTGAAAAAAAGTTGATCAGCACAAATAGAACGGAGGTTCTAAAGGAGTTGAATTCTTGGAGATAGGATACAGAAGTGGGGGGTGGGGGTGGAAATATAGGTTGTTGAATGGATGGAGGTGAGGCTATGAAAGTATTGTAACCATTTTTATGTCTAGAAGAAGTTCGTTCACATATTTGAATACTTCTTCAATAAGTCCTTAGTTTTTCTTTACTCCCAGGCCCTTCCAGTTCTTCTGCAAGTGACAAATGAATACACTTCAAACAATGTCTTTAAATAATAAGTATAGTTCAAACCTTTCTTAACTATTTTCTTTCTTTTTTTCCAAAACTTACATCTAAATCACTTCCAAGGACATGATCATGGAAAATTTGTCAATTTGCTTATTCCCTAACTTAGTCATAATTCTACCATTTCTATAGTCTTTGCATAAATTGATACCTATTAGTTCAAAACTAAAATCAACATGCGTATCTTTAAAGAGCAATTCCTGACCATTTCATTGTCTCTTATTTTATTGACTTTAAGCCAGAACTTTGTTAGATCATATTTTTATATGATGTTTAGTAAATACTCATCAAATGATGTAAAGGATGCTCTTTTTTCCTCTTAAACTATATTGTTAATTCAAGCGTATCTTTGATGCCTAGAAGAACCTAATTCTACTTCAGGCATGAAGAGAGATTGTACATAATCACTTGATAAGTGGTAGCATAACTCTAGAAACACTCTAGAAGTAATATTGACAAAGTATTGATTTCTAACTTTATAAGAATTTTTCTCTTGAGTACATTCCATGCTTTGTTGTGATTTTGATTATAATTAATCATAAGATGTATTATGAGGATGTCAACTTGTCAACTAACTAAAGAGCTAAGCACTACAATTTCCTTTTTTAAATGTGGCATGGAGAATTATTCATTAATAACAAGAATGAAAAGTGAGAAGGGCTGCCTCCCACTATTGTTGTTCTTTTTCTTCTTTTTTTTTCTTCTGGAGTATACAAATTCCTTTCATTTTAATATTTTGTGCTAAATTCCAACAGTCACTATTGGAAACAGAAATGCTTTTATGTAACAGCAGACTGACTCACTATTTTTTTTTACGTGGAGAAGCTTTGACCCTTCTTGTTATTATAATTGCTTCAATATTTATTTGTATGTCACTTGGAAAAAATTAGTGGTGTGCATTAAAATATTGTATTAATCAGAGTTCTCCCGAGGGACAGAACCAATAAGGTAGATGTATATATGAAAGGGAATTTATTAAAGAGAACTGACTCACACGATCACAAGGTAAAGTCCCACAAAAGACCATCTGCAAGTTCAGAACCCAGGAAGCCGGTAGTGGATCAGTCCGAGTCTCAAAATTCAAAAGCAGAGAAGCCAACATGTTGTACAGCTTTCCGTCTGTGGCCAAAGGCCCGAGAGCCCCTGAAAACCACTAGTATTAAGTCCAAGAGTCCAGAAGCCGCAAAACTTGGAGTCTGATGTTCCTAGGCAGGAAGCATCCAGTGCAGGAGAAAGATGAAGACCGGAAGACTCAGCAAGTCCACTAATTCCACATTCTGCCTGCTTTTTCTATCCTCGCTGGCAATCCACCCAGATTAAGGGTGGATCTGCTCTGGCATCCACTGACTCAAATGTTAATTCCCTCCAGCAACACCATCGCAGACACACCCAGAAACAATACATTGCATCCTTCAATTAAATCAAGTTGACACATAGTATTAACCAACACACATTTTTACGGTTTATTTTGATGTTAATTTGTCTGCTGTTTGAGTTTTAGAGTGACTCATAATCCTAATTTTCTTTCACTTTTATTCTTCTTTACTGCCCTGGACTTTTACATTGTGTCATTTTATATACATTTTTTTCTTATTTTTTCCTTCAATTTTCGGAACCAACTCTACTCTCATTCAAGACTCATGCCCTTAAGACATTGCTTTAACCTCAAGTATGAAACTTTGTCAAAAATGCTTTCTCGAGTGGAAACAACTTTGTCATTCCATTAGAAAATGTGCAACTGTGTTCTGAAGCTTTTATTTTAATCTTTAAAATTATTGTTTATGTTTGGGAAGGTAGTGAATGCTTTTTTATTATAAAATTATAGATTTTCTCTGTAAGGAACTCAACTTTGCTGCACATGTACTTAGGCTGATAGTTGTCTACACCAGACAGATTCATTTATCACAATACAATTGGAGGTTATAAAAGCTTCAATTGGTGAGGGTTTTTCAGAAGTTTTCAGGCATCAACATTATACGATTCTCTCCCATCTTATCATTATATTTCTCTATTATGACTATATTATTTTTACTTACTAGTAAGAACTATAATGTTGCCATTTTATCCTCATAAATTGAGCTATTAAAAAGGTTTGGTTTGTCATGGCAAGTCCAATATGTTCTTATCAAAATATAGTGTTGCTCCTATTCTATGTTTATTCTAAATTATGAGGATAATGTAAGATATTGCTTCAAAGATGATAAGAAATTTAAAACACTTGAATTCTATGTAAGCAAATTGGTAGGATGAGATATAAAATAAAATGAAAATTCAATGAATTGGCATGAATTAAGAGCCTGGAAGTATGAACATAAATATATGTGTGTCATATTGAGGAACATATATAATGTTAAGTAAAGCCTCTTTTCTTCAAAAAGTCTACATTATTTAAAAATTTATTGGTGGAGCCTTTCAGCTAATAAAATCTCTGAATTTATTTAATTTAAGTGAAAGGTACTTCACTTTAAGCCATCAACACCAAAACGTGTTCCCTGAGTTAAACAAAATACTAGCTAATGGAAAGAAATAACATTTATTGAACATTTATAGCAAGCTTTTAGTCCTCACAGAAATTCACCAATATTTGAAAATCCTCAAGGTAAGGTGAAATCTGGGTTTGATAACTAAGTAGCCTTCTGCTTACTCTAGTGTGCTAGCTTTCTATAAAGTACTCTTTCAGCAGCCTGCCTCAAAGTCCTCTGGGAATTTACATTAAAATCAACATTCCTCAACTTAACACAACCATCTGAATTCCAATCTCTTATATGGCACAAGTATTAATAAGCCTCGTGGGTGATTTTTATATACACAAAGTTTAAATATCACTGTATCATACCATGCTTCTGCAATATTACCTGATTTTATGCTCAAAGGTAAGAGTTCTCAACTCTTGATTGGTGCCAAAGATCTTAAAAAATTAAATTGTTAACATTATCTATTTTTAAGCTGAGTATCTTGGTCCTGCCAAAATCAATGAAAGAATTGGAAAACTAAACAGAGAAATACAGAGTCTCCCTAGAGAAGCTCAGAGAGTGCAGTATAAATAATATATCAGCCTGTTCAAGGTAGACTGTTCTAGTGTACTGATACACAAGATTCTCTTGTCTGGCATCATATTCAGTTACAAAAGTAGTTTCAATGGAATCATCCATTAATCAATGTTGTTATCTATTGGAAAGAAAATACAATATGCAAATACCACCAATCTATCTAGTCATTAAAGTCCATGTTTAATGACAATACTCTTTCAATCTTGTGTGAGTATAGCTAAAGTCCAGTGCCATAAACACATTCTAAGAGTACAGACTAAATCATCATAAACAAAATGTTAATTTGAGAAAAGCAAGAGGAAAAAAACAGTGAAGTGACTTTATCCTTCTCGAACATAAATAAGTATTTTATTATCCAGGTGTTAAAACAATAAGCAAAATCCAAGAAGATAAAAGAACGATATGCCACTTGTAGTCTTTTTTACCTTTATTTGTATACAGAGGCAACAAAATTTGAAAATAAAAAGAATTAAAGCATAGTATAAGTAAGATAGTAGGATTTTTCTTAACAGATAAAATAGAATTGCATATTTATTATATAACTTATTCAATATATCTGAAAACATTTTAATAATAAAAATTTTCCTGAATGTAGAAGCTTTTTCACAAGAAGACAGTCACTTGCTTCAGTAGGTACAAAAAGAATGATTAAATAAAACCAAAGGAGCCTTACGCAAGACAATGTAAAATTTTAAACTTTAGATTTTTCCATCTATTCATAGAATCTTATGGTATCATCATACAAGCCTAGATGGTTGAAAGATCATGTCATTGTTTTTCAATGTTTAAATAGTTCTGTCTTTATTATCTGTTACGTTGTAAAGGCTATGTTAAGTGATCAAAGTATATTAATCTCAGATTAAATGACACAGACAAAATACCAATGTTTTATATATGCACATCCAGATTGAGGAAACAATAATGCAAGTAATATCACATCTTATTTATAGTTGTAAACTCAGTCATCATCACTAGCTGGCATTTAATTACATTTATGAGTGTTGCATGGGTGCCACAAAATCCAAGATTGAAAAGTGCAATAATAATATTTTTATTAGAATAGAAAAACATCTTCATCCTAGTCTACTTTTGTCCATTTATATATGTGTGAATATTTCCTTAGTGATTGACTGTGGCTATTATGTCTAGACTCTAAAATTTAAATAGTCAGAATTAGGTTCTTAGAATTTCTAAACTATACATAACCTTTTGTCTCCTAATTATAGACCCCTAACTCTCTTACTAGATATACATGAAGTCATGACTATAATTATGATTTAATCAAATCTATTCTGCTATAAGACAAACTTTGTACTATTTCTACTGTAAAATTATACCCCAAAACAACTAACTGGATCCTTGTGCTCAAACTTCTACTTACACAATATTTATGGTAAGTCTGTGTCTAGATTTCTATTGCGGTGCTGTCTTTTAAATTTTAGCCCATGTAACTTTTACTCCCTCTGTCTCTAATATGAAGATTGAACTAACATTTTAGCCGTTAAAATGTACTGATGATTTTCTATACTGAATACCGCTCATCTACCTGAACATTCACCTCTTGCCTTTGACTCAGGCTTTCCCTAATAGACTGCTCTGCTTTAGGGAGCTGTTGCTATGGTTTGGCCCTGTGTCCCTACCCGAATCTCACGTTGAATTGTAATCCCCACGTGTTGAAGGAGGAGCCTGGTGGAAAGTGATTTAATCATGCGGGCAAATTTCCTATTTGCTGGTCTTGTGATGGAGTTCTCATGAAATCTGTTTGCTTAAAAGTGTGGTAGCATTATCCTCTTCACTCTCTCTTCCTCCTGTTCCAGCCATGTAGAACGTACAGGCCTCCCCTTTACCTTCCACTACAATTTTAAGTTTCCTGAGGCCACCTCAAGCCATGATTCCTGTACAACCTGAAGAACCATGAGCTAATTAAACCTCTTTTTTAAATAGATTACATAGGCTCAGGTAATTTTTTATAGTAATGTGAAAACAGACCAATAAAATTGCCTTCTACCCAACCCCCAATAATTGCTGGTATTGATTTTCTCCTCCATGAAAGTATGTTCTGAATTTTCACATACTATTTGTTTAATATTCATGATAAGAAAAGCCTTATATTATTAATAGACTGAAACTCATAATAATCATTGCTATTATAAACCACAACTCATAGTAGTAAATATTGATTCCCACTTTGTGGCAGCATGGTGGTTCCAGAGGAACAATTATTCTGAGACAGAAAAAGGTTTGGTTAAATTTATTGATTTAAAATAAAAATCTCTATATAAAGCCAAAATTTCATTCTCAAAATCATTAATCAATTCTTGCAATAATGACTGCATTATTTTATCATTAATATTCATTCAGTCATGGCATAATATGCATTCGTTTCTATTAGAGAATGCACACAAAGTATAATAGTTTATTTATTCTTTTTCACTTTATTTTCCTAATTGACAAATATAGACATGGTAATATCACTTAAAATCTTCCTAAATAGTGATAGATGAGAAAGCTTGGAAATTATTTTTCAAATAAAGATTTGTCTTTGTAACTGCATTGTATTCAGGCCTTGCATCAGTGCTTGTAGCAGAATACTTTCCTGCAATCTCCTATATGTGATCATTGAGTCATCATTTATTAGACTGCATTTTGACCTGCAGCATTTGTTGGAAACACCCTTGATATGAATCTATCAAACTAGTGAGTTTAATAAATCTATACAGCAAGGAAAAAAGCCATTAAGTATATACCCAAAAGAAAAACTTTAGAATCAGTTAGTGCAAGGCACAACAGCTGTAACTAGTTTACTTTAGGCCTGTAACTAACTGTGCTTTTCTTGTTAGTAATATCAGAATAATATCTATAAGAATTGTTATGTGGATTAAATATAACAATGAAAAACTATTGGAAAGTGAGTTAGTAAATTTTCTACAACATTTAGTGAGCTATTCAAGGTCATATCCTTGTGATTAGCTTCAACATTGTGAACATAACTTTTTATCAAGCACTAATATATGTTTAAATATTATTTTGTAATAATTTATTTGGCCAATAATTAACATTTACCAACATCTGTTTTTTTTTTGTTTTCACCTACCAATGTTTTAATTTAGTCTGGTCCCTTCCTTATTAACCACATCCTTCACTGTGCCCTGACCTCATACTATAAGGTTTAATTCAGACTTAAGCCTAGCTCATGCTACTTGCTTACTTTTCTCTATATATGTCTCAAGATTTCCAATTTCTTTACTCATCCTATCATCAGGTACGTTAATCTAATTGTTATAAATTTTAAACCCAGTATGCTCACATACTTCTTTATGTTAAAATAAATTTTATGTTCTACATTTAAGGAACACACATATACATGTATAACATACATATCTTTAATATCTATATCTGTATCTATGTATTTCAATGACCATGTTAGTCAAGATGCCTATTTAGAAGATACTGAAGGGAATTCTGAAATAAATAGGACAGAAATTTATTAAAAGGGAATGTGGAAACTTTCCAGTTTCTTCTCAGGACATACTGTGTTGAAAGAGTGTCAATCTCAATCTGAAACAAGCAAATAAACCAACAATAATTCAGGCCAATAGAAAATGCACATTTTCAAAGATTCTGTAGAATTTGTGATCATAAGCTAACCAACTGATCTATAAAATAAAGAGATACAGGGAAACATAAGCACTGGCTCACCAAGACAAGATGCAACCAGCCTCTAGTAAGGACTCTGAAAGGTTTGAGTAGAGTGATTAGTGAATTGGAGATGGCAGTTAAATGTGCAATGGCGAAAAACAGTGAAGCCTCTTAATGACACAGATATAGGAAGAATTCACAACCTCTTCTAGAATTTTTCTTCGTGTACCTCATTAGGCATTTATAGAATACACTAGAGAAATTATGAGAAAAAGCCCTTCATGGCATGGAATTGAGGAAGGAGAAACATCAATCTTTTTCAGTAAGAACATGAAGCAATACGCTATTGTTAAAGATACACTCTGGCCACAGGAATAAAACTAGAAATCAATAACAAAAAGGTATCTGGAAGTACCCTGAATACTTAAAAATTAAATAGTTCACTTCTAAAATATTCTTGAGTCAAAAGGTAACCCCTGAAATAAATCAACAATCATACCAAACAGATCAATAATAAAACTCAACATATTAACATGTGTGAGATGGAAACAAAGTAGTGGTTAGACAGAGATGCATATAATTATCAATCAGAAACACTAGACTCAAGTTAGTATACTTGTTTCTGAAGGCAGTAAGGTTTAGCTATTTTATTTTATTTTATTTTTTTTAGTTTTGGAGACAGAGTCTCACTCTGTTACCCAGGCTGGAGTGCAGTGGCATGATCTCGGCCCACTACAAACTCTGCCTCCCGGGTTCAAGAGATTCTCCTGCCTCAGCCTCCCGAGTAGCTGGGATTACAGACGTGCACCACCATACCTGGCTAATTTTTGTATTTTTAGTAGAGATGGAATTTCACCATATTGTCCAAGCTGGTCTCAAACTCCTGATCTACCCACCTTGGCAGTGATCTGCCTGCCTCGGCCTCCCAAGTTGCTAGGATTACAGGTGTGAACCACTGTGCCAGGTCAGGTTTAGCTATTTTAAAATTACTTTACATGTATAATAAGTAAATATAGATAGTGAAAATTAGGTTATTCACTCAGAAAAATAAGTTACAAATGAGCAAACGAAGAATGGTAGAACAAAGTCTGTGCTACTGGATTGAAAAAGTTATCAGTGTGTACTCATTTATTACACACATATGTATCAATATTTGCTATGTATAATGTATGTGAATGTATAAATGCTGTGTAAAATCAATTATATATCTTTATATATATCTATAAATTTATACATTTGTATGTCTGTGTGTATATATAGACATATATAAACAAACATATACACGTATATATACACGCACATATATACATATATATACTGAGAGAAATTAGAATTAGTGAACTTTTGGTAGAAATTAGCATATTTAGCCCCCAGATCATGGTTTATAAATATCATTGTTTAATAAAAGGAAGACCTTCTTGTGAAACTGACTAATTCTAAGCTTGAGACAACAAAGATACCTGATGTACCTAAAGCATCTTACAATGCCAGAAAGTAAAGAAGTGCTCAATGAAAAAGCATATTGCCATGTAAAAGGACACGGGGACGAGTTAGAAAGACCTTCCAATTTTCAAAGATTTCAAATATCTTCCAAGCCATAATACTTTGAGCAATAAAATAAATAATAATAATATTGGATTACAATTCAGAAAGTAAAATAAATATGCATGGTTTCATATTGCTGTAAATAAATGATTAAATATATAAATAATTGGGGAATAAAGGACAACTCTGAAGAATTCCAATTAGCAAATGTAGAAGAAATGAGGGGGTAAAAATCAGCATTAGTACACTGCAGTAATAATGGCTGCAGGCAAGGTTCACAGATGAAATTAAATCTAAATAACATTAATGAATAAATATTTAACAGGAAACAGAATATTTGCAGAGGCCTAAATATTTATTAATTGCAAGTAGTAAATTTTAACTTTATTTTTAAAGAAGATATCAGACATTATGCTAAGCAAGTGATCAAGAATAATATCACCAATATTATATCAGGTTAATGTCTTAGACCCTCTCATATAAGGTAATAAAAAGAACACTTCACTTTTATGGTATTCTTCTAAAAAATTATCTCAATCTAATTATAAGAAAATCTCAGAAAAATGCAAACTGAGGGAAATTCTTCAAAATGCATGGCCAGTACACAACAAAATTATCAAGGTCTTGAAAGACAGAGGAATTTCCACAGATTAAAAAAGACTAAAGAGACTTAACAAGTAAATGCATGGGAAAACTGGGGTAATCTGAATAAGGTATGTAATTTAATTAATAGCATTACAGCAATGCTGATTTCTTAATCTTGATCATTTTACTATGGTTATGTAAGATGTTAATATCAGGAGAAACTAGGTGAAAAGTATGAGAAAAATATGTTCTTTCTTTGTAAATCTTCTGTGGTCTAAAATTTTTACATATCAAGTTAAAATACATATATGATGGACACAGAGAAGGCAGGAAAAATTGCTTCAGACCCTGTCTAACTGTTCTTTTGATAACATTTGTGTTAGCAGTCTACCATCACAGAAAAGAGACTTCTTCCCCTACTGCATAGATTCATTAGCACTTAACCCTTAATTTAAAATCTAAAAGGGGTGCTTTGGTTGGGAAAAACTTAAGTTGCATTTTTTTTGCCACAGAAACTAAGAAAGCTGAAAGGATTTTTTTTTTTTTTCGAGATGGAGTTTCATTCTTGTTGCCCAGGCTGGAGTGCTGTGGCAGGATCTTGGCTCACTGCAACCTCCGCCTCCCCGGTTCAAGTGATTCTCCTGCCTCAGCCTCCAGAGTAGCTGGGATTACAGGCATGCACCACCATGCCCAGCTGATTTTTGTATTATTAGTAGAGACGGGGGGTTTTACCATGTTGATCAGGTTGCTCTCGAACTTCTGGCCTCAGGTGATCCACCTGCCTTGGCCTCCCATAGTGCTGGGGTTATAGCAGTGAGTCACCACACCCAGCCTATTTTCAGTATTTTTAAGGAGAGGTGGTTTTTCCTCTCCTATAAAACTCATAGGGCGGGAAAATATAAAGTTGGTTTCGGTTTTGGGTTATTAATTCAAATGAAAAATATCCATTGCAAAGATGTATCTAAAACCACCTTACAGAGAACAAATTCTCAAATCAAACAACTTCTCATAATTTTGTGAGGTCCATGATTTTCCCTTCACTTCCAATATCTCATTGGGGTTTTTCACTCAGTAGGAAATGTGGCAAACACTGATGGAGTCTTAAGGGAATTCCTTGAATTCCTTGAGTATCTCATTGTGGGAAGGGGAAGAAGAGCAGAGAACAGCAGCATAAGCAGCTGGAAGAGGCAAGGAAAGAGCAGCAGAGAGGAGATAGAGAGAGAGGGAAGAGAGAAAGAGAGGGGAAAGAGAGAGAGAGAGAAAGACACTGAGAGAGGAAGAGACAGAGAGACAAAGAGGGACTCAAAGAGAGAGAGAGAGAGACAGAAAGTCAAAGAGAGAAAGAAAGAGAGAAAGAGAGAGATAGAAGTAGTAAAAAGAAAACAGTGCACCATATTCCTTTAAAAGCCAGGGTAAATTTAAAACCTATAATTGATAATTGAAGGTCTTCTCTATGACCCTATAACACTCCAATACCACCTTGTCATCAGTGTAAACAAGGGCATAGCCCAAAGGCACTGAGGCCACTGACAACCTCTAGCCTTCCTATCAAAAATCCTTGGTCAGGCGCAGTGTCTCATTCCTGTAATCCCAGCACTTTGGGAGGCCAAGGTGGGCAGATCACAAGATCAGGAAATCTAGACCATCCTGGCTAACATGGTGAAACCACGTCTCTACTAAAAATACAAAAAAAATTAGCGGGGCGTGGTGGTGGGCGCCTGTAGTCCCAGCTACTCAGGAGGCTGAGGCAAGAGAATGGCATGAACCTGGGAGGCGGAGCTTGAAGTGAGCTGACATCACCCCACTGCACTTCAGCCTGGGTGACAGAGCAAGACTCCATCTCTAAATAAATAAATAAATAAATAATCCTTAACCCAGTAATCCATGGATGCCCCACATGCATTCAATCTGTAGTGGCAACTGCTTTGCTAGCAGAAGAAAGTAGAAAAATAACTTTTAGAGGAAACCTCATTGTGAGCACACCACCAGTTCAGAACGATCCTAAGTCAAAAAAAAAAAAAAAAAAAGCAAAAGAGTAGAGTAGCTTACTAACTCAAAGGTCTTAAAGTTTGGGGCTATTCTTTTAGAAAGATGATTTAACATTAACCACTGATAATTCCCTTAACCCAGCAGATTTCCTAACAGGAGATCTAAATCTTAATTAATTACCATACAAAGGTCTGACCAGACCTAGGAGTAACTCCCTCCAGGACAGGACCATAGATGGTTCCTCTCCGGTAACTGAGGGAAGAAGACACAATGGATATTCAGTAATTGATAGGGAAACTCTTGTAGAAGCAGAGTTAGTAAAATTGCCTAATAATTGGTCTGCTCAAATGTGTGAGCTGTTTGCACTCAGCCAAGCATTACAGTGCTTACAGAACTAGGAAGGAACCATCTATACCAATTCTAAGTTAATTTGGACTAAACAAGATCTTATTAATAGCAAAGGATAATTGAAATCCCAAACTTACAAGATTTTCAACAAAAGTAAAGTTTGCTGAAAGTTAACAGTGTAACTTGTATTATCCTAACTTCTAATCTTGTGGCCTTAGGCAGTCGAATCCACAGACATGAAGGAAGTTCACTTTGGAGAAAACTGGAAAAAAAAAAACAAAAAAGGAGGGGAAAAATTTATATAAAAAAAAAGTTATATGGTAAATTCTTTTCCTAAAATAAATTAGCTGGTTGTTTAAAGAAAGGGATATTTGCAACAATTCAGAAGTTTGAGGCATGTCAAAGATTGTGAAAGTAGTGGGGAAAAAAAAAAGTTATGAAAGGGAATTTATGCAAGAAATGCTGTATAATTTAGAAGTAATTAGGCCTCCTGAATGTAAAACTATTGACGAAGCAGTTTATGTGCAAGATGTGCAAGGAAAGTAAAATATACTTTGGTAAAAGTGTTTTAAAGAGGCATTAAAATGTGAATTTCTACCTACATTAAAAGGTTAGAATATTTGTTTTAAAGGCTTAAGCAAGTTTTAAAATGTTAATTGTAGAGGAAACACTATGTGTAAACATAATGGCTAATGTTAAAAGGGGTATCATCCAGTTTTTCTGTGAACTGGACATTAAAACAAAGCACAATGGGTTTTTCTTAAAGCACTAACCTGCTCTTTAACAAAAATTATAGGAGTTTAAAAAGAGTCTATAAAAATCTTACCTTATGGTCAGACGTTAAAATTCGATACATATTTCTACAAGGTTTTATTAAAATTGAGTTCAACATTAATAACACACTAATATAAAGGTGAAATTTAGCTTATCTCATGTAAAAATCATACAGAAAGCACTGTCAAATATAAAATGGTGTTTGGCTTTCTTTGGTCTAAAAACTAATAAAAATAGGTGCTAAAGGAAATTTCTCAGTAAGAAGGCACCCAGGACTATAAATCCCACTGCTGATGTCTCCACATTTAAAACAAAAGAAAAGTTTCTTAGAAATTATATACTTGATTTATCTTCCACTTTCCTTTCCCTTAAAACTAAAAGTCTTATAGCACAGGTAAGGTACCACTCCTAGAATTTCCAGTAAACCAGCACCAGCCTGAGGATCATATTCTCATCAAAGAGTAGAAAGAAGAAAAACTCAAATCAGCCTGGGAAGGACCCTGCCTTGTGCTGCTAACCACCGAGACTGCTGTTGGTACAGTGAAAGGGGGATGGACTCATCACATCCAAGTCAAGAAAGCATTGCCCCCTCTAGAGTTATGGGCCACAGTCCCAGGGGAGAGCCCTACTAAACTAAAGGTAAGAAAAATTTAACTCTTTCATCTATTTTATTACTATTTCTTCTTTCCTGGTTCTGTTGCTTACCATCTAGTTATTAACATAATCAAGTCAATTTTACCTCAAACTGTTTGCATTTAACGCTTGCCTTGTTATACCCTGTGGGGACTTGCTAAGTCAACAACAGCTCTCTACTTCAGAAAAATACCTCTGTCCATCCTGACTCTCCTCAGACTGGGCATTAGTGAATTGTGACCATTTAATCCGGGGAGATTTTGGTAAAGACCTCAGTGTCAACCAGGAGTATTGCTCTCCGATGTAGAGCTTTTATGCTGTAGTTGGTTCAACATTCTGTGGACCACTAAAGAGCAAGAATGGACTGCCCCAATCAGTTTCCGTAATTTCCTAAAACCATACATTCATTTTACTAGAGGGACAGCTCCCTGCCCCTGCCCCCAATCCCCACAACTGTCAGCTAGACTAGTGAAATTCTACACAGGTTATTATCTCAAACCCTCAAAGTTCTTCCCCTTTTCCAAGCCAGTTCCCTTCTATAAGCTGGTTTTATGGTATAGGTGCTAAGGTTTCAGGGATAGATCCTATTGGATTATTTGAAATGCATTTCTTTGATCCCAAGTCACCTGCACCTTCTTCTAAGCCTTCTAAAACTTCTCACAATGGAACAATTGTTCCTCCTCCATCTAACGACAAGACCAAGATAGCTATTGTAGAAATTAAAGATTTTAAACAAACTTGGGCAATTAAGACAGGATACCAAGATGCAAATACCTGGTTGGAATGGATCAAATCCCATTCCATCTGCATGTTGAAAAAAGGCAATTGTTATGCTTCTGCACATGTCAGGCCAGAGACCCAGACTGTCCCCTTTC
This sequence comes from Colobus angolensis palliatus, assembly GCF_000951035.1. Classification (NCBI taxonomy): domain Eukaryota; kingdom Metazoa; phylum Chordata; class Mammalia; order Primates; family Cercopithecidae; genus Colobus; species Colobus angolensis. The sequence goes on along the minus strand of NW_012114544.1, from coordinate 6,834,714 downwards.
CACTAGGGTGGTCCTCCAGTTGACCGTCGTGGGCTGTATGGTAGCTCTTTTCCAGGATTCTACAGCCTGGAGTAACAAGTCATGCCATGATCTCTCTCTGCTATATCCTGAAGTCTGGCACCCTGCGGATCAGCCCCTGAGGGCCATCCAGTGTCTCCAAACACCAAGTTCACTTTGTATATCTCACAACAGTGAAGAAATTTAGCATTCCTTGGAGACCTGAAGGGATGCAGTGAGCTTACGAATTTTCAAGAGCTTATCAATCAGTCAGCTATTGTTCCTCCCCTAGCAGATGTGTGGTGGTATTGTGGTGGACGTTTACTGGACTCTCTGCCAAGTAACTAAAGTGTCACTTACGCTTTATTTCTTTCACCCTGGCGTTTCATCAACCAGAAAAAGGAAACTAAGACATCATAAAACAAGATAAGCCCCTTATGGATCTTTTGACTCTCACATCTATTTAAATACAATTGGAGTCCCACGGGGAATACCAGATCAATTCAAAGCCCAAAATCAAATAGCTGCAGGATTTGGGTCAATATATTGGTGGGTGACAGTTAATAAAAATATAGTACATCTACTACAACCAACAGCAATTTATTAACTGTACTAGAGATATTGTCAAAGGAAGAGTGGAGCAGTTTAGGGTCTACTAGCCAGACGGCTTGGGAAAATAGGATAGCCTTAGACATGATATTAGCAAAAAGAGGAGGAGTTTGTGTCATGATTAAAATTCAATGTTGTACCTTCATCCAAACAATACTGCTCCTGATGGAAGTATAGCAAAGGAATTGCAAGGTCTGACTGCTCTGTCCAATGAGTTAGCCAACAACTCAAGGGTAAAGGACCTCTTTACAGAAAGGCTAGAAAAGTGGTTAAGTAAATGGAAAAGAATAATAACCTCAATTCTTACTTCCCTCACAGTCATAATGGGTGTACTTATTCTTGTCAGGTTCTGTGTCACACCGCACATCTGTGGGTTGGTGCGGAGGCTTATAAAAATGGCACTTACTAAAACCTCCCTTAACTATCCTCCACCTTATCCAGAGAAGCTTCTTCTTTTGGAAAATCAAGTAGAACAACTAAGCCAAGACATGTTAAAAAGTTTGAAAAGAAAGAGCTATAAGGAAATGTAAGAGGAGAGGTTGTTAGATATGAGTTGTAAATTTCTTTTCAAAGAATCAATATGTCAGTATGTTCAATTCTTTGCCTTCTACTTTTAAACTTAACTTCCTAGTAAAGCAACCTTTTGTGATTATCTGCTCCACCCTGACTCATTTCAATTACCTACTCCACCCTGACTCATTCTGATTACCTGCTCTGTCAAAACCATTTTTATCACCAAACTAGTCACCCTGTCACTCTCTTTAAATTAGCCAGTCGGAATTAGTTTAGCCTGTGCAGTCTAACCCTAGCCAATAGGGGAACGAGACAGCAGCAGGGACCACGTGCATCAGGGATAAGAACCCCTTCCCCTCCCTTATCCAAGTGTGGGCTCACCATTGCTCCTTCTGTAAGGGCACACCCTTCTATAGAAGTAACTTACTTTGCTGAGAATTTAAAGGAAAATTTTATATTTGAGTGCTATTTCTTTTGAGGTATCAAAACTTTATTTATAACAAATATATGAGATACGGAAGATTGTAGCATGTAACAAATACTAAATGTTGGAGAAATTACGACATAAATGATGAGACCTAAAATGCAAAGTATTACTGATTTTGAAGAAAATTATTTTACAAAGATGATATGTTTGTAATTAAAAAAATAACGGCAGGGAGCAGTGGCTCACATCTGTAATCTCAGCACTTTGGGAGGCCAAGGCAGGTGAATCACGATGTCAGGAGTTCAAGAGCAGCTTGGCCAACATAGTGAAACCCCATCTCTATTAAAAATACAAAAATTAGCTGGACTTAGTGGTGGGTACCTATAGTTCCAGCTTCTTGGGAGGCTGAGGCAGGAGAATCCCTTGAATCTGGAAGGCAAAGGTTTCAGTGAGCCGAGATCACATCACTGCACTCCAGCCGGGTGACAGAGTGAGACTCCATCTCAAGATAAAATAATAATAATAACAAAAACTATAACCCTAAGTTGAATTTTTTTTTTTTTTTAGTTTTTAAATGAAAGGTGCTCATTACATCTGTGGCAATATTTTAAAAAACAGGTATATATAGTACCAAAATTCATGAATTTCAAGAATAAATAAAAATAGTCATATGTATTTACACAGGAAAATGATTATATAAAAATGAAAGAAGAGCTCATAACTTTCTTAAGTACTTTAATGGGAGTTACCTAACACTTGAAATAAGTTGGCATTTGAGACAAAAGTCCTTTTCTCCTCTTTTTATAGATTTTTCTCTTTCTATAGATTTTTCTATATCTACTGATATACATATACATACATATATCATAGGTTAAATAATAGTTATGTACGTGTATACATACAGTAGTTGTAGTTGTAGAGATGATATATATACACATATGCATGTATACACATAATATAAAATATGTATATATATGTGTATATATATCACATATTATGATATAGATGTTAAAGAATAGTAATCATACTTATGATTAAAACAAAAGAAATATTTTTATTTCAACACTGCTTTGGGTCAGAGACATGATGAAATAATTTATTTGTTTTAATCATACACTCTGGGGTACTATTGATAGTCATCAGACATTCTCATAAGGTATTTGATATGTACTAGAAGCTAGTCTTATTGAGTCACAAAAGAATTTAAAATATACACTTTTTAGAGATGAGGACGTGTGAGTCCCTCTTTTCCTAACTAAAAGTAGAGAAAGCAGAGATTTGGGGACTTACATGCAATTTTTGAGAATATGATTCTTTAGGCTGTGTAATAAAACAGAAATACTCTGTTTAAGCTAGTGAAGTTATGAACATAAAGATAATGATACAACAGTGTTAATAATAACTTCTGTCCCTTCTGGCAATGCTGTTGATTCATGATTGTTTGTAAAATCATCAACAGGTATGCTGAACTGGAAAAATCCATTATTGTTTTTACATATACAAAGTAAAAATGAGACCTGGAATAAATGTCTTAAAGTCATGTCTGTAACACATAAGGCATAATAAAACCACAGCTTTTTAATGACATCTTCTAGTGGAATTTTTTTCTACTTCTATATTTTTATCTAGCATGAAGGGTTTATTGATGTTCTGTTTGAGGTTATAACTCAATTCAACCAAAGAAGGTCAGGGTCTCTGTTCAACTTCTGTCCACTAATTAGTTAATGAGCTTCATTTGAATTGTTAGAAGCGTTCTTTATAAGTACAATGCTTGAAGAGACCAGAGGCAAAATTCTCTCATTAGACATCCATCTGTAACCGTCACTAATTTCAACGGAAGTTTCTACATAAATAGCCTGGGATAGAATTTAGATCTAGAAAACAAGATCTGGGAAAAGTCAGTAAAGGTTTTATTTTTCTAATTCATTACTTTTGTAATTAATTTAACAATATCTACTTACAACATGTCTTCCAAAATGTTAATTATTACAAAAGAGAAATAATCTTACATTTTTGTTTTTGGATTATTCTTATATGTTTAGAAACAGACTTTACCTAAAGTGAATTGAAGAGTGAAAAAGATGTTAAATGTACTTAACGGTTTCAAAACTGTGGTAATAAAGTCTTCCCTGTGATATACTGAAAGCAATTTCACACACATTGACTCCAATTCAGGATATGACAAGTACCTTTCTATATAAAGCATTAAGCCACGTAAGGGATTGAAATCAACTTTTTCAGATCCCTGGGGCACTTCACTCACCTAACTGATAATTAAAGATTGACTAGGTTTTAGTTGAAAACCATAACGAATGTTATAAAATCAGAGGACTGCTGCTGCATTTTGCTTCTGTTGTATGTACCATTAGTATTTTCTCTGTAATATTTTTAACTGGAGTTGTGGCATGTATTATTCTTTGATCATTCCATTGTTAATCTTTTTCGTGTTGTTTTACGTGAGGTATATTGAGGAGTATAAGGATAAGAAATTTAGAAAAAGTACACACGGTGAAGATGTTACATTTCAGTATGATAATGTGCCCTTACACCACAATTTGGATAGTATTATTCAATTATCTTTTGTTATGTTTTTATTAAGAAACGTAAAATAATGGTGGTGTGTTATTATTATTTTGCTTTAGAAACAGTAACATTAGGTGGGGATACTTGGATGCGTTTCCAAATATGGGAGTCAATCCTTATCTTTTTACAATGTATTTTAAGCCAAATTGAAGTGGGAAAAGTTCCTTTATCCCCCTCGCAGGGCTTGCGAAAGGGACGTGACTGGCTTTTTTGGTGTCCAGCTACTCAAACCCCTAGGAGGAGCATGCAGAGGAGCAGGTCATGGGGTTCTGACCCCACGTCAGCCTCTAGGGTTGAGTGTTTGCAGCTCCAGAAGCCCCAGTTGGCATGTGTTGGAGTGTGCTCTTTCAGTTTTGCTGTCTACAGGCGACTTGTGTTAATCAGCTCAATTAGACCCTCTGCCTTATCCCAAGGACAGAGGGCTTTCTGAATCCCGGGTTCTTGTCTTGATGTACCAGAAAAATCAGATCACATGGGGGCTTGGAGGATGGGTGCAAGGTTTTATTGAGTGGAGGTAGCTTTCAGTGAGGTGGATGGGGAGGCCAGAACGCGGATAGAGTGGGAAGGTGATCTTCCCCTGGAGTCGGGCCGCCCAGCATCCGGACTCTCCTCCAACTGAATTCCCCTTGGCATCTGTGACATTCCGCTGTCCATGGCCTGCCGGCCTCTGTGGGTATGCTCTTCTGCTGGTGTATTCCTCTAGACGTCCAGCCGCTTGCGTGTGTGTCTGCTTAAAGTCTTGGGTTTAGGTGGGCACCGGATGGTGAGTGTGCCGGGCCAGAAGGCAACTTTTTAGGTGTGAAAACAGAAATACTTTAACTCACTTAGGTCTGAGGGTGGAATCCTCTCCAGGGACCCCGCCCTTCTCTACCCAGCACATCACTACACCGCTTCCAGATCAAAATGTTCTCTATAGTTAAAATAAATATATAGTCAAAAAAAAAAATAGCATTTCACAGAAATTTAAAAAGTGTTCAAAGTTATATATATATATTTAAAATTGTGTATGTTTTATTTCTTCAAACTTTCTTGAGGTATAATTGAGAAATAAATTGACTTCTTAGTTTGCTGTAGTCTCTCTTGTTTATTTTTGCTTCTGTTGTCTATGCTTTTGGTTTCAATAAAAACAATAAAATATGCAAATGTGATGCTTTGATATACATAGATATTGTGAAATTAATACCACAACCAAGCAATTTAGCGCATCCATCACCTCACATAGTTGCCATATTTTTTATTTTGTGTGGCAAGAATATTTAAGATCTACTTTATCAGCAAATTTCAAGTATACAGTATGGTATTAACTTTAGTCTTCATGCTGTACATTAGATCCTCAGAATTCATTCATATTATAACTGAAATTTTGTACCCTTTGACCAATATTTCCCCATTTCTTACACCTCTGATCCCTGACAAACATTGTTCTACTCTGTTTTTATGAGTTTGACTTTTTTATCTTTCACACATAAGTATTAATACGTGGCGTTTGTCATCCTGTCTCATTCGCTTACCATAATACCCTCAGGTTTCGTTCATGTTTTTTAAAATGGCAGGATCTCCTCCTTCCTTAAGTCTGAATAATATTTTATTGAATGTGCATGCCATATTTGCTTGATCCATTCATCCTTCATTGGTCACCTAGGTTGTTTGCATGTCTTGGCTGTTTTGAGTAGTGCTGCAATGGGAATGCAGCTATGTCTTGACATTCTCTTTAGATATATATCTAGAAGTAGAATTGTTAGATCATGTGGTAGTTCCATTTTTGATTTTTTTGAGGAACTTTCATGCTGTTTTCCATCATGACTGTACCAGTTTGCATTCCCATCAACAGTGCATAAATCTTCCCCTTATTTCACATTCTTTTCAGAAGGTGTTGTCTCTTGTCTTTTTTGATAATACCCAACCTAATAGGTGTGAGATTATACCTCATTATGGTTTTGACTTGCTCTTCCCTGATGATTAGTTCAGCAACTTTCCATGTACCTGTTGGCAATTTTAACCCTTTATTTAGAAAAAATGTCTATGCAGATTCTTTGCCTTTAAAAAATTTGATTATTATTTTTTGCCATTGAGTTGTGTGTGTTCCTGATGTATTTTGGATATTTACCACTTATCAAGTATATGGTTTGCAAATATTGTCTCCCAGCCCAAAAGATGTCTTTTCATTTCTTTGATTGTTTCCTTTGCTATACAGCTTTATTTTTCTCTGTCTCTGTTTTTTGAATTGACACACAGTAAATGAACATATTTATGGGATACAACATAATGTTTTACTTCTTTGCTGTAGTCTCTCTTGTTTATTCTTGCTTTTGTTGTCTATGCTTTTGGTCTCCATGAAAAAAAACATATTGTTAAAACCAACTTTCAGGAGCATTTTCCCTACATTTTTTTTTTCTCGTAGTGTTATAGTTTCAGGACTTACCTTTAGGTCTTTAATTCATTTCAGGCTAATTTTTTGAGTGGTTTAAGATGGGGTTTATTAATGGGTTCTTGATTCAGCTCCATTGGTCTATGTGTATGACTTTTTGCCAGTGCCATAGTATTTCCATTGTTATACTTTCATAAAACCATTCATGCTACCCTTCTAATGGAGTTTTAATGGGTTTTGTGGTCCAAGGGTATGAATAAGCCTCACCCCTGAACTCTAGGATTTTCACCAAGACATTCTTGTCTATGAAAATTTGCTAGTTGATTTTTCTGTGAAGGTTACTAATGCCAGAGACCTTCTATTCTACCATGCTGCTTATGTTATTCTTGTGGAAGCTTGTCATTCATGATACTTTGAGCTCTTTAATGTAAGCTAAAAAAAAAAAAAAGCAAGAAAATAGAAAGATATTTCTTTGCAATGGTATCATGTTTGAGTTCATACTCACAGCTTTGTTAATTTGATAGACATAATAACATTGCAAGAAAATCAAGTACAAACATGAAATATATCAAAGTTACCAATTACAGTACCATAATGCTCAACTCCATTGTTCATTACTGTGATTCTGATTCTTCTCTCCTATGACAAGCATTATAATGAGAAGAAAAAATGCACAAAATTAACTTATTCTGAAGACAAAGATAATAATGAGGCTAGATGAGAGCATACAATTAACATTTCTAACTTTGTCATTGTGTAGGTTGTGCAGTTTCTATAATTGATGACTTTATAAAATAAGATATTTTAACAGTATTTTTTATTGTGATACAATTCAACAACAGAGGACTTATATGAGATAAAGAATTGGTGTCCCTGGTGTTATATATTTCAAGTACAATTCTTACTTTGTTCTACAGAATTAAGACACTCTCTTTGCAATGCAATAAGATATTTACATATGTATGATATCCAAGATATAAATTTTAACTTTAATATGGGCTGTTGAATATATTTGAACTAAAAATAGTGCATATACTTCAAAATATTTAATTCAATGAGGAAAGGTATTTTTAGACCTTTCTATTTACATAAAACCAAAATTATCTTAAAATATATATGCAAATAAGAATATTAATAGATAACAATTTTAAGGCATTAAACATTGTTCTAAATGCTCATTTAATTCTGAAAGTCATCTATGTAATGAGTTATTTTTCTTTACTTAGTTACAAAAGGGTATCTAACCAGGCCCACAGCTATCATGTGACAGAACCAGAATTCATAACTAGAATTTAGGGTCCCAGATCCCATTTGCTCAATCACTCTCCTGTACTGCTAGGCAACATGTTCTCATCTTCCTGGTCTTTTATTATGGACTTTATCATCTCTTGAGATCTATAATGACCACACTGACAGGTTTTTAAATTGTCTTCTTCTATTTTATTTATAGTATTAAAATAAGCTATGATTACCCTAGAGTGAAATATCTGTTACTATCTTTTCATAAAAGAAAGGATGTCACAAACGTTTCTACTTTCCTCTAATTCCTTCCATTTGCCTTAGAAGTATTCACAAGAATTAACGATTTCTCTCCCTTTCATGCCTACTAGACTAAATGCAATTCTAAGCCATTATAGATTCTGTAACATATTGCTAATAATTTTGTTATTCCACCAGCATGAGTTTATTCTTTATATAATGACTCGTAGCAATTGTCACTGCTAATATTTGAGCAAAGTGTAATTGGAAACAAAAATTAAAAGATTGAGTTATAAAAGTTTATTTTAAAAGCAATGTACTAACTCATTTAGAAATTTTTTGAAATAGAATTCTAAAAGTATTCTCTAACCACACAGCTGACTTCACTCTGGTTTTGTAAAGATAGATTCTTTCTATATATTTTTTACAAATTTCTGAGCTGTACTGTCTTTCCAACTAGAGGAGTGTATAAATATTTGTATGCAATTTATTTAACAATATTATTTAATAAACATTTTTAGATCTACATATATTTTATATAATGTGTATACAGAAATGTTTCCTACCAGATCCTAAGGTTATAGATTTGGATTTTATATGATTAAAGTTGGAATGTGTATTTAAATGTAATTTTGATTAAGGTGTAAATATATCTCCTTTAAACTATTTTTGCTTCTAATTGGAAAGGAAAGATATAACACTAAGCAACTAAGACTTTGTTTCAAACATTTAAAGGGATGTCACTTATTTCATCATCTAATGGCAGCAGAGCTTCAAATAAATTAAGCCTGATTATAGTGTTGTGATAAAGAGCACAAAGTATTACTACAAACTATGCAAATGGCAATAATGGTATTTTATGTAAAATTATGCCTCGGTTTCTTCATGTCTAAAATGTTGATAATAATACCTACCTAGTATGTTTGCTGTGACTATACATAAATTATTTATGCAAAGCACTTAAGGCAGAATCTAGCATACAAAACTTTAGCTATTAAGATTCTGCCTGAGCTTTTGGATTCTCTGTACCATTGTAGCCTCATTAGTATTATACAGTCTTATACCAAATGAGTTGACCCGTGAAAATGTGTGCATATTATCTACAGTTTGTCATCTCGAGGCCTGGAGGGAGTCAGACTGAATCACACAATACATAGGACAATCATTTTGAAGTCTAAATCTTCATTTTATGAGAAAAAAACAAAAGTTTATTAAAATTAAAAATATCTCTTATTTTATTACGTAAAAGTACTGTGGAAGTAATATTTTAATTTCTTTTTGTGGTATTTATATTCTGTCTAATTACTGAACAATATTATATGGCTATTTCTAGATAATGCAGAATCAGTTGCCTGTATTTTCAGTTCAACTTATGTCTCTCATATGCATCCTTTAGTGTAATGCACCAATGATAGAAAAAATGATGCAAATTCTGAAAATTAACTTTTTAGGTTTCAAATAAAACAGGCATTGGAATGCCTTAAAGTCAGCTAAAAATAAAATTTTTACATATCAAAGTAATATTTATTGATATTGAATTCAAAATGAGAATGTATAGTGATTACATCCTGTTTAAAATTATTGACATTATTTCAGTTTATGTAGTCATAATTGTTCATATGCTGAAACTTTGCGTTTTCATGTTTTAATTTTTATATTCAGGAATTTTTTTAAAAGATTAAGAATAACTCATTATTCATTATTTAGGTTAATTTATTATATACATATATGAATAAAAGTTTTTATTAAGAAATTTAAACAAGTTAGTGATAGGCAAATACATATGCTGTAAAAAGTTTTTTATTTTTTACACACTTGAAAATATGGAATTGTACTAAACAGTTACCATTTTCAAGTTTAAAGTCAGGTTTTAAGACAAGCTAATTTTCTATAGAGAATGATTAGAAAAAGTAATATTTGAAAAAAGCAAATATCAGAAACTAAATAAAATGATTAAGAATAAATCAGGTTGTATATGAGTTGGAAAATAAGATTTTTCTGAAATATATGATACTATTTAATAATTAAATCCTCAGGATTTTACTTTTATTGTGTGATGGAAATAATTCTTTAAAAATAAACATACTCAAGGTAGTTTATTAGCTATCTAATTAAATATGACTGTCTTTGACAGAAATACTCTGGGATTCTTAACCTGCCAGTAGGCATGTAATTTACTAGCATTTCACCATTTAAAAAAATGAAAAGAAAGAAAGAAAAACCTCACATATTCTATAGTCCAGCTAATACTGTTTGTCTCAATAAAATATTGATAGTTTCTGTAATTTCATTATAGCTGAAGTATTTTTAATGTAAATATCAAATATGTTATGAAAAATAAAAACATTAAATGACTAGCAAGCACAGATAACAAATTCAGTATTTATGTATCATTTATTTAACAAAATGCAGTATACTATCATCATGAACATCAGTAATTTGGTCAGTGCTTGAAAATACCAAAATAAACCAAGTATATCCTCATATATATATATAAAATGATCAAATAAGTTAGAGATCTACAAATAATTACAACAAAATAGTATAAGCTAGAACGTGTATATTGTAAGTGTCCTGAAAGTTCTGTTTAACAAATATTATGAAGATCTACTGAACCCCATGATCTAGAAATGGATGTTTATTAATTTATTAAATATCTTCCTGTCTCCTTCTCTAGTTCTAGATATAGGCAAAGATATATAGGTGTTGAGTGATAGATTACATAAAATATGGCTGTTTAAAAAATATGTTCTTTAACATTTGTTCATGTTTTTCTAATTTGGTGATGTCCACATTCTTCATCTAGTTAGCTCTCATTTATGTAAATTAAAATAGTCTTATTTTATTTTTTTGTTAAGCTAACAGACTTGCAGCAACAACAAAAAGAAAATGTGCATAAATACAGATCAACAATAAATGTGTTGCTGGTGAAACTCTCAGAAACAGATACTATATTGGATTTTGTATCAACCTGTTAAAAAAAGGAAGTAAGCAGGACTGGGCAGCAGAAGAAACAGAAATAGCAACATGTTTAAAAAGACATCTAGGTTTACTTTGAGATTATTAAAGAGAGAGATAGCCAAGAAGAGCCCTTTCATAATCAGAACCAACACTGGGGTTTGGAAAGACTATGTACCTTTGTACTTACTCAAGAGCAATCCGAGCAGGATATGGACATACTTTAAAACAGTCCCTTAGCTACTCACAGATCCATCAATAGAGGATAGAAGACCCACTTGCACTAGGGGTTTAAGTACAACATGACCAAATGAGGAACAGTCAGATACTCTGACCCAGGGGCAACTGCTAGGAAGCCTGACTTAAAAATCGCACACATTCCTGCAGCCTGGAAGCCTGAGTAAATGACAAAGGCTTAATCCTCTCTTGGCGAGTATCAGAGAGGATATCAGAGACGACAAATTCAATCTACTAGTCTTGTGATTATTAATTTTAGGTGTCAATTTGACTGGATTAAGGGATATCTAAATAATATTATTTCTAGGTTTGTCTGTGAGGATGTTTTCAGAGGAGATTGGCATATGAGAGTCTGAGTCAGTGGACTGAGTGAGGAAGAGTCACCATCAATGGGGTTAGGGGAGAACTATTTAATTGGTGGGAATAAAACATAAAGGCAGAGAAAAGGTGAATTTGCACTTGCACTCTCTCTTGGAACAGAGACATCCTTCATCTGTCTTTGGCTGTTTGGAATCTGAGGTCTTTGGCCTTGGATTCTGAAACTTGTACTATCAGATTGCCATGGTTCTCAGGTGTTTGGCCCCACACTGATAATTACAGCATCAGCTTTCCTGGTTCTGAGAATTTCAGGCTTGTATTGAACCATGCTACAGGCTTCCCTGGGCTTCCGTTTTTCTGATGGCCTATCTTGGGATTGCACAATCTACATAATTTTATGAGCCAATTCTCTTAATAAATCCTTTCTTATCTATGTATCTATCGATCCATCCACCTATCTATCCTGTAGGTTTTGTGTATCCGGAGCACCTAGAAAAATAAAATTTCCTTGCTAAAAATAGAGAGAAAATAAAACACTTTCTGAACTGCATTGGCAGCCTCCAAACTATCACACGTCCAATGGTAAAGGGTCAAAATCTAACTTTTTAAGAGAGCTAAAACATAACAATTATTGACTAGTAAGTGATTTATGCTGTTCCAGGGCTAAAACCCAAAAATATAGAAAAGAAATCTAAGAAAGAGTAATGGAGGCTTTATACTGTGGAAGAACTTGATTTTATAGGGTTACTTCGGCCAAGTCACTAAATAAATAAAAAGGACCAGGCAATAAAGCACAGTAACATACAACCCTGGGGAAAAGGAGATAAAGGGAATCATTATTCAGAGTTGTGAAATATGTAAAAGATTCAGTTTTCAAGAACAAAATATCAGACATGTTTTAAAAAAAGGAAAGTAGGACCTACACACAGGAAAGATGAAGGTCATACACATTGCTTATTAAGTGGGGCAGATATTGAATTTAGCAGATAAAGACTCCAAAGGCTTAAAGAAATAGAAAGTTGCCCCATGTTTAGGGATCAGAATAGTTAATATTTTTGAGATAGTCATAATCCTCAAATTAATCTAAAACTTGAATGAAATCATCATCAAAATCCTGGATGACTTTTATTTATTTATTTATTTATTTTACAGAAATGGACAAATGGATTCTAAAACTCTCACAGAAATACAATTGTCCAAAATAGTCAGTGCAATCTGTCCAATTTCATACCTTAATACAAAGTTACCTTATTCTGTCAATGTGGTACTGTTGTAAGTAGAGGCATATAGAACAATGGAACAGAATCAAGAGGCCAGAAATAAACCCTTACATTTATGATCAATTGATTTTTGACAAAGATGTCAATGGGGAAAATTGACTTTTCAACAAATGATGATGGTACAACTCAAAACCAAATGCTAAAGAATAAGGCTTAAACTATCTCACCAAAGTCACAAAATTTATTTTAAGAAAACGTAATTTAATATAAAATCTATCACAAAACCCAGATGTAATATTTACAAAACTATAAAACTATTCGAAGATAACATAGGAATAAACTTTTGTGACCTTGAGTTAAGTAATGTTTTCTCAGATATGACACCTAAAGTACAGGTAATAAAATTCCTTTTTAAAAAGGACTTCATCAAAATCAACAATTTTTTACCATAAATAGTACCATCAAGAAAGTGAAAATACAACCAGCAGAATGGGAAGAAAATTTACAAGTCATGTATCTCATAAGGTACTTGTTTTTCTTACCTTTTGGCTAAGATCAAGTGTAATATTAAGTGTCATAAAGTACTTGTATTTAAAATTTATAAAGTACTCTTAGTAATAAAAAGATAAACAGATCAATTTAAAATGATAAAGGATTTGAATAAACATTTCTTCAAAGAAGATACACACATAGCCAATACATATAGGAAAATATGTTTAATATCATTAGTTATTAGAGAAATGCAAATCAAAATCAAAATGAGATACTACTTGCATCTATCAGAATAGCTATAATGGAAAAAAGACAATAGTAAGTGCTGACATGGACTCCAAGAATTTTGAACCCCTCTGCAGTGTCAATGCACAGCCACTTTTCAAAACAGTTTAGGAGTTCCTCAAAATGTTAAGCACAGAGTTATGACATGACCGAGTAATCCACTCATTTGTATATATCCAATGAATGAAAATATATGCCTGCCTAATATTGGACATATATTTTAATCTTTATAGTAGCATTATTCACAAATGCTAAAATACAGACAACCCAATTGTCCTTAAACTGATGACTGTATAAACACAATATATCATATACACACAATGGAATATTATTCCATAGTTAAAAAGGATGAAATACTGATACATGCTACATCATAGATGAATCTTGAAAACATTATGCTAAGGGAAAGAATTCAGTCAGAAAAGACTTCATTCTTTATGATATAATTTATGTGAAATTTCCAGAATTAACCCGTTTATAAAGACAGAAAGCAGCCTAGAGCTGGGAGTGAGGAAGAGATAGAAAATGACATTATTGGGTTATGGGGCCTCTTTTTGGGGTGATGAAATGATGTAAATTTAGACTGTGTTCATGGTTACAAAATTATGTGAATATTTTAAAACCATGGAATTGTGCACTTTAAAAAACTGAATTTATGCTATGGGAATTATATTAAGAAAGATATTAAAAGGAAAATGAGAATGTACTTTTGTCTCCACTATTTGCTCTTCTATCCCTTGGCTAGTAAAACAAGAAGCTTTCTTTGCCATATTTTACCTGGAAGGCCTGTACATTTCAGTGAGTTTATTCTTGAGGTCTCCCCAGTTTTTAGGGATCTACAGATTGCCAAAATATAACTTTCCTTAAGATTCATGAAGCTGGGATTCGTTAGCCATCAGGGCAGTCTCTCTGGGAAGATATTGTGAGCATTGGCTCCTCATATGAAATAAACTATTCTTCATAAAAGTGGATCATCAGAACTGAGCAAATGTCAATCATTCTAAAAAAATGACTCTGACCACACAAATGATTTGTTCTATCATCCTGATAAAAAAGGAGACCATTTTCTTATTTGAACCTGAAACATAAGGAGACTCAATGGTAGTATGTTTCTAAAGTCTGATTGATAAGTGAGAATCAGATACCACTTAAAATATTTTTATTTAGTTTACAGAACTAAAGATTACCACTTATTGAGGGTTAGAGATTGCTTAAGAAGAAAATGAAAGGGATTTCTCATATATCCATAAAGGTAGAATGTTAAATAACAAGAATGACACTTCAAATGATATCTATGGCAAAAGTTGTAGCTCCTATTTTTTTTTTCTGTCATGTGTAATTAATACTTATTCTTCTCAATTTTTGTTCAACAGAAAGTGTAATAGTTCAACATCTGGCTTTAACGCAGCTGTCTGCTTCAGAACATGAGTAATTTCTGGGACACATGACTTAGTTCATTGGTAAATATGAAGTTTGTTTAAGCAATGTCAGCTTGGAAGACAATTGAGATAATGGATGATAGTACCTAGTATAATAGTTTCCATGAAGCTGAGGTTGTGGGTTTTGGAGACACACATGCTGGCCTGTTACTTACAGTAGAGTCTTTAGACAAACATCAGAATAAAATGGAAATTATCTGTAGATGATAAAGAGTAAAATCTGTGCTTAATTTATTATAGCATCCAATAATATCGGAAGGCAGAGGAGTAAAATTCTCTTTCTCTACTGGTACAAGTACAGTAGATGACCATTTCATAAGTTTTTTTTTTTTTTTTTTTTTTTTTTTTGAGGCAGGGTCTCAGTCATTCAGGCTGGAGTTCAGTGGCACAATCATGCCTCACTGCAGCCACTGGAGAACAGTAATGCAATCATGCCTCACTGCAGCTTTGACTTCCCAGGCTCAGGTGATGGCTCCCACCTCATCCCGCAAGTAAGTTGAACTCCATGGAGGTTGACCACCATGCCTGGCTAATTGTTTTGTATTTTTTTGTGGAGACAGGGTTTAACCATATTACCCAGGCTGGTCTCAAACTCCCAGCTCAAGGGATCTGCCCACCTCAGCCTCCCAAAGTGCTGAGATTACAGGTAAGAGATGCTGTGCCAGGCCTTCATAAGGGTTCGATCAGTGTTTCTCTCGAAAATAAAAAGTAGGCCGGGCGCGGTGGCTCAAGCCTGTAATCCCAGCACTTTGGGAGGCCGAGACGGGCGGATCACGAGGTCAGGAGATCGAGACCATCCTGGCTAACACAGTGAAACCCCGTCTCTACTAAAAAATACAAAAAATGAGCCGGGCGAGGTGGCGGGCGCCTGTAGTCCCAGCTACTCGGGAGGCTGAGGCAGGAGAATGGCGTAAACCCGGGAGGCGGGGCTTGCAGTGAGCTGAGATCTGGCCACTGCACTCCAGCCTGGGCGACAGAGCGAGACTCCGTCTCAAAAAAAAAAAAAAAAAAGAAAAAAAAAGAAACATATATTATGGATAGTGAGATCATTAAAAAGTCAGCATATTCAAAACACAAAGTTAAGTTTCTGAAGTATTTACATTATTAGTATTTTAGTTATGAAAAGTTAATTTCAGGAAGGCCAGTCATCTATTACTGTTTAATGACTCTTTCCATGAAGCTTTTCCAATAGTTTTGACATAATTAGGAAACCCCTGAGTGTGTCACAATTCACCTATTTCTGGCATCTGTTTTATAAGACAAAAGATCACGTCTTTGTGATTTTCCATGGATTTTAGATAAACTTAAAGATTGTTTTAGATGTAAGAAAAACTCTGATTTGTTTGTTTTGTTTCTCCTGAATTAAGAATCCAATACTAAGAAAACAATATCAAAGAAATTAACAGAGAATGGGTTGCTTGATTAAAATAAAACAGTGAGTAGATTTGACACTTGTATATTTAGTAAAGTAACACGAAAATTATTTAAAACAAATGTCAAAGAAGCTACTGTTAGTATTGTAAGGAACCTTATAGAAAGTAGTTCGAAAATTACTTTGTTTTTACTTTTTTTACAGTCAAACACATAATGAGGTTGTATCAGTCAGGGTTCTCCAGAGAAACAGAAACAATAGGACTTATAGAAAAATATTTATTATAAGGAATTGGCTCATGCAGTATGAAGCCTGAAAAGTCCCAAGATCTTAGAGTCAATAGTGTAGTTCCAGTTTGAGTCCTAAGGCCTGAGAACCAGGAGAGCTGATGCTGTAAATTCCAGTCTGAAAGTTCTTTTTGTGCAAAATGCACAAAAAGAAATGATGTCCCAGCTCATGCAGTCATCTAGGAAGAGTCCCCTCTTAATCCTTTGGTTCTATTCAGGTTTTCAATGGATGGGATTAGGCACACACGTTAGGAGCAATGTGCTTTACTCAGTCTATTGATTCAAATGTTAATCTAATTCAGAAACATCCTCACAGACACATTCAGAGTAACCTTTGGCCAAGTATCTGGGTATCTGTGGCCCAGTCAAGTTGACACATAAAATGGATCATCACACTGGTCAACTTGAAGAAAACACAATTATTCTTTTAAAACATTAGCGTTTACATGGATGGGAAAAAATAACCTTTTATTACTCTTTGTGAAGTAGTAACTCTGAAACCAATTTATTATATTAACAGACAAAAAGCCAACTCCGAGTTTTTCATTAATATAATATTTGTCAGAATAACTGATGAATTAATTTCATTAAAATAAATAGCTTGTGAGTAAGAAAACTTTGCCAAAATTGTAATATATTAAAGATGTCTTCTAAAATTTAGGTATTATATACAAAAGTGATAAAATTCCTTTCACTTAAATGTTCTACAGTTTGCTACACTACCTCAAAATTTGTTTTTCACTGTGTTCTTTTATATTCTGGATCTAATTAGCACTTTTTTTTAAGGATGAAATTGCTGTCTTGTTCATGTCACGAAACAACAACCAAAATTATATTTGTATTTCTCTGTAACTACATTTTTAATATATTCTTAACCATTCATAATACTTAGAAGCAATTATATTCTACATTACTTAATATATATTATATTTTAGAAAAAACTGGAAGGTAGGTCATTCTGAAATGTCTCTCACACACAAACATTTTATAATACTGGAAGCTTAGGAATACAACTAGTACTTAGAGGTATATCATGATTCAACTTTTTAAACTGGCAAAAATGAATACACGTATTGTTTAATGATATAGCAATGTGATAACTATAAAATAAAAAATGAAACTTTATAAATAAATTTATGCAGAACTAAGTAATTTCATGTTTGATTATATTCAAAATTATATTATCTATCAATTAACTCAATAGGTCTAAAGTTTAAATTGCCTAAAGGTGTTAGAAATTACACTTAAGCTGACACACTATAAAACTGTGTGTCACCTTAGTTTCTGTTGATATAAAAATGTTGTCATAATAATGGTTTAATTTAGTTTAACAAACTAACTTTAATACCACATCAGAATAACATTAGCTCATTTAATCAACAAAACAACATAAATAATTTAGACTCTTTAATTTTTTAATGAGAAAACATATATAAAAATTGTGAAAAATAAATTCTCCTTAGTGATTAGTAGACTTCTAAGATGGTTCCAGTTGTTAGTATTTTTTATTTTTTAATTTGTATATATTTATCTGATACACTGTAATTTTGCTACATTGATATATTGCATTGTGGTGAAGTCAGGGCCTTCAGTGCATCCATCACTGAAGTGTCTTTGTACTCACCAGGAAACTTCCCATCATCCACCTTCCACTCTACCATCTCTCAGAATCTCCATCATTCCATACTCTGCTTCCAAGTGTAGACATTACTTAGCTCCCACTTATAAATGAGGACATGTGATATTTGTCTTTATGTGACTGAGTTGTTTCAACTAAGATAATGACCTCTAGTTTGATCCATGTTGCTATGAAATACATTATTTCATTTTTTTGTGGCTGAATAGTATTCTGTTTTGTACATATAACATTTTCTCTTTATCCAATCCTCCATTGATAGATATTTGGGTTGATTACTTATCTTTGTTATTGTGAATAGTGCTGTGATAAACATATGGGTACAGATATATTTTGATATAATAATTTATTTTCCTTTGGGTAATGAGATTGCTGAATTGTAGGACAGCTCTATTTTTAGTTCTTTAAGAAATCTCCATTCTGTTTTCCATAGAGATTGTACTGTCATTATTAGTATTTTTTCATTTGTATGTATTTATCTGATACACTGCAATACCTTTCTTAAGTATATTTCCTTATCAACTTTGCCAAAGATCCGTTGACTATAAGTATGTGGCTCAAGTTTTGGGTTCTCTATTCTGATCTAATTACATACTCATCTATTTTTATATCAGTATCATGCTGTTTTGTTTACTATGTACAGACTTGTAGTATAATCTGAAGTCAGGCAATGTGGTACCTTCAGCTTTGTTCTTTGTGTTTGCAATTGCTCTGGCTAATTGGGTTTGTTTTGGGGTTCATACAAATTTTAAGATTTTATTTCTAGTTCTGGGAAAAAATGATGTTGATATTTTGAGAGCAGTGCATCAAATCTGTAGATTATTTTGGGCAATATATTCATCTCAACAATATTAATTCTTCTGATCTATGATCATGGAATATTTTTCTATAAGTTTGTCATCTAAATTATTTTTCCTCAGTGTTTTGTAGTTTTTCTTGTAGAGCTCTTTCACTTCACTAGTTAAATATATTTCTATTTTTTTATATATAATTATTGTAAATGAGATTCTCTTCTTGGTTTGATCATTGGATAAATGATTGTTGGTATATAGAAACACTACTGATCTATGTGTGCTTATTTTATATCTTAATTTTTTTCTGAATTCATTTATCTATGAATTAAGTAAATTCAGTAAGAGTTTTTTGTGGAGTCTTTAGCATTTTCTAGATATAAGAGCATATTATCAGCTAACAGGGATAATTTTACTTCCTCTTTCCAAATCTGGATGCCTTTAATTTTTTTTCTTCCCTGATAATAGTAAGTTGAATGAGAGTAGTGAAATTGGGCAACCTTGTCTTATGGTAGCTATTAGAGGGAATGCTTTCAACTTTTCCCTGTAAGATAATGGTGTTGGCAGTGGGTTTGTCATACATGGCCTTTATTATGCTGAAGTATGTTCCTTGTATGCCTAGTATGTTCAGGATTTTTTCATGAACAGATGCTGAATTTTATTAAATGCTTTTTCTTCTTCTATTGGGATGATTATATGGTTTTTGACCTTAATTCTGGGTATGCAATTCATCACAATTATTGATTTCTGTATGTTGAATATCCTTGCATCCTTGGAATAAATATCACTTGACAATAGTGCATTTTTTTGTTGTTGTTTTTTTCTTTGAGATGGAGTCTTGCTCTGTCGTCATGCTGGAGTGCAGTGGTGTGATCTCGGCTCACTGAAACTTCTGCCTCCTGGTTTCAAGCGATTCTCCTGCCTCAGCCTCCCGAGTAGCTGGGACTACAGGCATGAGCCACCACACCCAGCTAATTTTTATATTTTTAGTAGAGACGGGGTTTCACCATGTTGGCCAGGATGGTCTCGATTTCTTGACCTCATGATCCGTCCGCCTCAGACTCCCAAAGTGTTGGGATTACAGGAGTGAGCCACCGCACCTGGCCAGTGTATTATCTTTTTGACGTTCTCTTGAATTCTATGTGCTAGCATTCCGTTGAGAATTTTAGCATCTACATTCGTCGGTGATATTGGTCTGTAGTTTCCTTTTTGTGTGTGTGTCCTTGTCTGGTTTTGGTAACAGAATAATAGTGGTTTTGTAAAATAAGTTAGGGAAAATTCTTAACTCTTTGATTTTTTTTTTTTGAATAGTTTCAGAAAGAATGATATTAGTTCTTCTTTGTATGTTTGGTAGAATTTGGATGGAAATCCATCTGGTCCCGGGCTTTTTTGTTGTTGTTGGGAGATTCTTAAATTACTCATTCATTCTTACTACTCCTTCTGTTTGAAGTATTTTTGTCTTTGGATATTCACACTTTCGTGCAATCCTCCACCTTGAGTAAAGTGTCTGTAAATAGTGACTTGTTTCTATCCACTAGAATATGACAAATGTGGTACCATGTCATTTATGAGATTTCATTTTAAAAGGCTGCTACTTCTGTCTTGTTCCCACACTCTTTGGTTCTCCCTCCCTCTGTCTTTTCCTAAAGAAGTCAGCTAAAATGTTGTAAGCTACCTCATAGAGAGACCCAGTGGCAAAGACATGTGGGAAGCCTGTAGCCAACATACAAGAGGAACTTAATCCTACAAACAACCATGTTAATGAGCTTGGAAAATGATCCAACACCAGTCGAGCCCTGAGATGATTTGCCAAGTTTTCCTTTTTTTTTTCCTTTGAAATGTAGTAAAATATATTTAAGATAATATTCATCATTATATCATTTATAATTGTAAAATTCAAAGGCAGTATATCATATTTTTGTGTAACCATCAACTCAAGCTATACCCAACAATTTTTATCATTATGAACATAACAATGTATCCATTAAACAATAATTTCCCATACCTCTGGCTCCTGTTAAACTCTGTTCTAGTTATGCTACCATGAGTTTGTCTATTAGTGGGACCTCATATAAATGGAATCACACAATATTTGTCCTTCTGTTTCTGGCTTATTTCACAGGGCATAATATTTTCAGTGTTTATTGATACCATAGCATATATCAAAATTTAATTTTTTTATGACTGAATAATGGTCAATTATATGTATGTATCACCTTTTGTTTATCCATTCATTTGTTGGTAGACACTTTTGGACTGTTTCAAATTATAGCTATTATTGTACAAATATCTGTTAGATTTTCTGTTTTCAATTATTTTGCATATTTATCCAGGAGTGATTCCTGGGTAGTATACTTAACATTTTGAAAAACTGTCCAACTGTTTTCTACCAGGGCTACAATATTTTATATACTACCGCCAGTGCACAGGAGCTCCAGTTTCTTCACATCCTTGCCAACAGCTTTTATTTTCCATGTTATTTTGAATATATTCATCCTAGTATGTGTAAAGTGGTATCCCATTGTGGTTCTGATTTGTATATCCCTAATGATTAGTGATGTTAATCATCTTTTCATGTGCTTATTGGTCATTTTGTACGTCTTTGGAGAAATGTCTATTTAATTACATCACTCATTATTTTTGTTTGCTTGTTTTTGAAATGAGGTCTCATTCTGTCACCCAAGCTGGAATGCAGTGGTGCAATCATAAGTCACTGCAGTCTCAAATTCCTGGGCTCCAGTGATCCTTTCATATTAGCCTACAGAGCAACTGGGATTACAGGTATATGCCACTGCACCTGACACTTGCCCAATGTCTAATTGGATTATTGGCTTTCTATTGTTGTTGAGTGTAGAGCTTTAAAAAGATATACTCTGGATATTAACATCTTATTAAATACATGGTTTGCAAATATATTCTCATTCTGAGAATTGAGTTTTTACCCTCTTAATAGTGTACTTTGATTAAACAAGTTCTTAATTTTTTAAATTTTTAAATTATTTTAAAACATTTTTATGGATACATAGTGTATGTATATATACATATATATATATATATCTATTTACAGGGTACATGAGATGTTTTGATACAGGTGGGGAAATGATTTAAATAGACATTTCTCAAAAGAAGACATACAGATGGCAAACAGGCATAAGAAAAGATACTCAACATCATTGATCATCAGAGAAATGTGAATCAAAACTACAATGAGATACATCTCACATGGGTTATATTTAAAAAATAGACAATAATAAATACTGACGAGGATGTGGAGAAAAAGAAACCCTTGCACACTGTTGTTGGTAATGGAAATTAGTACAGTCACAGTGAAAAGAGATTGGAGGCTTCTCAAATAAACTAAAAATTGAGCTCCCATTTGACCCAGCAATCCCACTGCTTGGTGGGATTTTGAAGCAACCTAAGTGTCTGTCAACAGATGAATGGATACAGAAAATGTGGTATATATACCCAATGGTGTACCACTCAGCCATAAAAAAGAATGCGATCCAGTCATTTGCAACAACATGGATGGAACTGGAGATCATTATGTTAAGTGAAAAAAGTGAGGAACAGAAAGACAAATATTGTATGCTCTCACTTAATTGTGGGATCTAAAAATCAAAACAATTGAACTCGTTTACATAGAAAGTAGAAGGACTGGCTGGACATGGTGGCTCACGCTTGTAACCCAAGCATTTTGGGAGGCCGAGACAGGTGGATCACTTGAAGTCAGAAGTTCCAGACTAGCCTGGCCAACATGCTGAAACTCCATCTCTACCAACAACAGCAACAACAAAAACAGCAGAGCGTGTTGCAGCATGCCTGTAACCAGCTACTTGGGAGGCTGAGGCAGGAGAATTGCTTGAACACCAGAGGTGGTGGTTGCAGTGAGCAGAGGAGCCAAGATCATGCCACTGCGCATTGTCTGGGCAACAAAAGCAAAGCTCTGTCCAAAAAAAAAAAAAGAGTAGCAGTATGGTTACCAGAAGCAGGGAAACATAGTGTGGGGTTGGTGGGGTGATGGAGATTGGTAAAGTGAACAAAAAATAATAATAATAATAACCAGAATATATAAGAAGCTCAAATAATTCTATAGGAAAAAAATAGAATAATCTGATTAAACTTCTTAAGTTTGAAGTCCAATTTATTTATTTATTTTTTGTTGCCTGCTCTTTTGGCGTTAAGTTTAAAAACTCATTTTCAAATCCAATGTCATGAAGATTTTCCCCATGTTTTTGTCTAAGAGTTTTATAGCTTAGCAATTATGTTTAGATTTTAGATCCACTTTGAATTTATTTTTGTATATAGTGTAAGGTAACAATTCAACTTTATTCTTTCACATACAGATATACAGTTTTCCTAGCATCATTTCTTGAAATACTGTCCTTTATCCATTTAATGATCTTGGCACCTCAACTGAAAATCAGTTGACAATATATTTGAGTTTATTGCTGGCCTCTCTTTCCTACCGCATTGGCTTATATGTCGTTCCTTACTTCAGTACCATCCTGTTTTAATTACTGTAACTTTAAAATAAGGTTTGAAGCCAAGGACAATGAGTTTTCCAATTTTATTCTTTTTTTTCAAGATTGCTTTAGCTATTAAAGTCCTTTCAGTTTCATATGAATTGAGGATTGGTTTTTCCATTTCTGCCAAATAATGCTATTGATATTTTGGTAGGGATTGTGCAGAATTTGTGTATCACTTGGGTTTGTATTAACATCTTCACAGTGTTAGAGCTTCCTATCCATAAACATGAACATAGAACATTTTTATATTTATTTATGTCTTCTTTGATTTCGTTCTGCAACGTTTTACAGCTTGTAGTTCACTAGACTTTCACTTCCCTGATTAGATTTATCCTTATGCATTTAATTCTTTCAGAAGCTGATGTAAATGAAATTGCTTTCTTAATTTAGTTGTGTATTTTTATTGCTGTTGTATGGAAACACAGTTGGTTTACATGTTGACCATGTATCCTGTGACTTTACTGAATTTGTTTATTGGCTGTAGGAGTTTTCTTGTGGATTCTTGGGATTTTCCATGTATAGGTTTATACCATTTCTTGATAGGAATAATTTTACCTCTTCTGTTCCAATTTGTATTTTTTTCTTCCTCTTGTTCAATATCTCTGGCAAAAAAGTCCATTACAATGTTGAATAGCAGCAGTGAAAACTGACTTCCTTGTCTCTTTTTTAATCTTAAGGAAGAAATTTTCATTCTTTTGTCATTGATTATAATATCAGCGGTGAGTTTTTTTGCCAATACTCTATCATGTTGAACAACGGTCCCTCTATTCTTAGTTTTCTGTGAGGTTTTACAATGAAAAGTTATTCAGTTTTGTCTTCTGTGTCAATTGAAATTATCACTT
The DNA here is from genome assembly GCF_000951035.1 of Colobus angolensis palliatus. NCBI lineage: Eukaryota > Metazoa > Chordata > Mammalia > Primates > Cercopithecidae > Colobus > Colobus angolensis. The sequence continues at coordinate 6,810,332 of NW_012114544.1, read as the reverse complement.
TTTCATTTTGCTTTATTAGTGTGATCTATTGGATTGATTGATATTCTTATGTTGAACTACCCTTGCATTTATGGAACAAATTCCACTTGGTCATTGTGAATAATCCTTTTAATATGCTGTTGGTTTCTATTTGCTACTGCTTTGTTGAGAATTTTTAAATGTATAGTCATAAGAGATATTGGTCGGTAATTTTCTTGTAATGTTTTTATCTAGATTTGGTGACAAGGTAATGCTAATCTTGCAGATGTATTAGTGATTGGTGTTCTTCATTTTGTTCACATATCATTTTCCTGTCTATGTCCATAGCTTCCTTCAGTTCTTTGAGTATCATTAAGACAGATGTTTAAACATCTTTGTCTACTAAGTTTTATGTCGTAGCTTCATTAGGAATGGTTTCTGTTGATTTATTTTGTTCTTTTAAATGATGTACTTTCCTGTTTTACAATATGCTTTCGATTTTTTGTTGAAAACTAGCATTTAATATTATAATGTGGTAATTCTGGAAACCAGTTATCTTATTTTACTGAGAGTTTGCGTTTTCTTTAGTTACTTTACATTATTGAACATTGTCTTTATGTCTTGTATCAGCTTGAGCTGAAAATATAAAAAATCTTACTTTTTCTCTTGAGAGTCTGTCTTTCTACAGGCATGTGCCATTTGTTTTCTGAATTCCACCATATATGTAGATGCTTTTGAATTTCCTCATCCTTAAATATCTAGCTCCCTAAATAAGAAAAAGAGACAAAGAGGGAGAAAAAACAAAGAAAACAAAAAACAGAAGATGCTCCTTTGTATTTCCTGGCAGCCACATTCTTACCAGTGAGGATGGAAACAATGGTGGTCAGCCTCTGCACCTGCACTTAGTGATCGAAAGCAGCCGTCAACAGTCAGAACACAGAACCTCGATGTTTGGATGACAAAATTCTCACTGCCCAGTATAGCTCCAGAAAGCCACATCAGGAATACAGTCATGGCTGCTTGCATGGGACTAGAGTTAGGTGTTGGTAGCAGTTATGGAATTAAAGGCTAAAATTGACAGAAATTAACTGTAATTTGCCAGTCATGGCTTTCCCTGGGAAGCTGTCAGTGCCCTAAAGACTGTGGAGTTCCAAAATCGTTACTTTAGACAGTTTTTGTCAGCACAATTGTCAGTACAAATAGAGAGATGGAATCCTGGTGATTCATACTGTGCCATCTTCTCTGACATCACCCTCCTTGCCAACATTTTGATTGCAGCCTTTTGTGAGATCTGGGGCCATAAGACCCAGTAAAGCTGTATCTGGATTTCTGACCAACAGAAATGCTGAAATACTAAATAAAATAAACGTTTGCTGCTTCAAGTATCAAAGTTCTGCAACAATTTGTGACCGAGAAAATAAATAATTTAAACACATGATTCTATATTTATGTACAACAGCATATAACATAGTCATATGTTTTATTGACATTATAATTTAATATTTACTTGTAACAAATAGTATACATTATGAACATAGTATAATATAGCATTTTTATGTAATGGGTAAATCAGAGAACATTAATTTAGCACTTTTTATTTTCTAAAAATAAAACAAAAATTATCAAACCAATCTGATATATCTAAAGTTTCAACTTTAATATGTGAAAATGCATAATTATATTATATTTAAGAAAGCAATTAATCTAAAAATGTATTTTAAAAGGTCTAGCACATTTAGAGTATAAGAAATTCACTTTCTATGGCTTCACTTTAGGGAATGTTTTATCTATATAGTGCTCATTTACCTCTACAAATCAGTCAGATAATATAACATTATTTATTAATATCCTCTACTGATAGAAAAATTCTTTATACTCACATAACCAGAGGTAAATTGCACACATTTTCTGAAGTGTGCACATCAGATGCATAGTCATAGGGAGAGCTAACAGCTCCAGTTATGAAACTTTAGCCATAGTTCAAAAGGAAACATAAAATTTCTCCTGACAATATTTCAAAATATTGTTCTTCTCAATGAGCATAAAATTCTTCACTGATTTTAATTCACAGGTATACAAATATACAAACAAAGTAAAAGCTTAAAAAACTGGATTATCTCATCATTCACATAACAGATACTCATTCTCCACTAGCCAATGAAAAAAACATTAAATTTCCATTAAATCAAATTTCCTATTATTATTAACATTAAAGGAAAATAGCTTAACACTACTTGTGAGTGAACCAGAAATGTGTGTGTCCTTGCACAAACACACAATTATTACAAAACAAACAATACAAAATGAGAGAACAGCAAAGTTACAGCTTCATTGTCACTTGGGATTTGTCTTAAAAGCCAAGAAAATACATTCTTGGATCAAAGCAGCTATGAGTTATATGTGTACAGCAATAAAAATATATAATAAGCATATGTCAAATAAAAACTCGGTATGTAATGATGAAACCAGTAAATGATTAAGATTAGTACATCATAATAATTTGACTTACACAGATTTATATTATTTACTGGACAAAATTTATATCTATGAACAGTAATCATCTACATTGTTGTGAACAAAAAATTTTTCATTGCTCTTAGCTTACTAGGAATTAACTTTATAACTGTAGAGTGCTGTAAAATAGCCTAGATAATAGTGAACCAACCAAATGTGCAAACCCCTGTGGAATCAGATAATAGTTGAAGGATGTACCAGAAAATACCAAGAATTATTCTGGAAAGACACTCAGCAATTCTTTTGCCCATCTCTACATGCTTTTATCAGGTTACACCATGTGATTTAAATAGGTAAAGACTTGATGGAGTAAATTTGTATATTATTATGGAAACCCCAAGGTGGAAGAAGACAGATACCACAAGCAAATGGAGCTTGCCAACCATTGATTACCTTTGTACCAATTAGGAAGCTACTTATTTGTGGATATCAACTAAAAATACTGCCCACACTTTCTCCCTACCAACTTTTTCAAATACATGTTGTCCTATAGACATGTGCAAGTGTTCTGGTAAGTTCAATTACAAAGGAATGCTTTTTTGGGGGCTTACATTGGTGCGAATATATTATTATTATTATTATTATTATTTGTCTGGGATGTACACTCTTATGAAAGATGAAGGGAGTTAAAGCGCTAGAGACCATCCTTTCTGGCAGTTCTCCACTACATTAAGCCGGGCATTGCCAGCTGTAAGCTGGAATCTCAAAGGTGAAAACTAGACCAAATGAATTAAATTTGGTGTGAAGGGTATAGATACAGATATAGATCTTGAAATCATTGTGTTTTGCTAAGGTCTTAATTTTTGTATAATAACGTCAGTGTCAAATAAGTTACACATTGGGTACAGTGTACACTGCTTGGGTGATGGTGCATCAAAATCTCAGAAATCACCGCTAAAGAACTTATTCATGTAAGCAAACACCACTTGTTCCCCAAAACCTATTGAAATGTTTTCAAAAATAAAATAAAAATAAATAAATAAATAAAAGGAAAACAAAGTCAATATCATAAAAATATTAATGAAATAACAGCACAGCAGGTAATAAGACATGACAAAAAATTATGTAAGGGAATCGTGATGCCCCAAACCAGCAAAATATCCTGTTAAATGAAGTTGCTCTCTGAGAGAAGCAGCGAATCACATGAATCCATGTATGTGTAGAAAAAAAAAACAACAGTTTCTAAATTGAATAACTTACATAGAAAAGGGTATCTATTAACTCTACTATTTTAATTAATCTGAGAATATTAATAAGTTAAAATATATTCCTCTATGACTTAGAAAAGTTGATCATATAAATATGAATCCAGATCTAGAATTATTTCTTTATTCTTTCTTTCTTTTTTTTTTTTTTCTGAGACAAAATTTCACTCTTGTTGCCCAGGCTGTAGTGCAATGGCACGATCTTGGCTCACTGCAACCTCTGCCTCCCAAGTTTAAGCGATTCTCCTGCCTCAGCTTATCAAGTAGCTGGGATTACAGGCATGCAACACCACTCCTGGCTAATTTAATAATTAAATTATGATGGTTTTTAATAAGGATGTCAATTTTCAAAAGTGGGATACTGCTGTTAAGTTTTCTGAACTGTAGCTTGAAAATATCTAGGAAACAAGAAACAAATTATATGCAGATACTATCAACAGAGGCTGCAAAATGGTGGAAGGCAGTCTGAATTCAGCTCCTGAAAGAGATTTGGTTTGTACAGATTAATAATCTGTTGGTTTTTAATTTTAAGTATTTTAGACTAGGCACATATTTCAACATTCTAGTTTGAATCATGCTTTATTTTCCTAATTCTAATTCACCAATTCTAATAAGCTTCTCTCATTTGCATTTGCTTCTTGAACCCTATATTCATTTGCATTTGGTACTCCTGCCTGAAACCCCTCTTTTCTGGAAGTAAATATTTACTAATAGATTTGCAAAAGCAGAATGTCATAGATTAAAAATATCCACCCTATCCCCTGCCCTGGGGGTTACATATATTTCTGAGTTAGGAAAGCTGGTGCATCCTTTCACTTCCTTCCAGGTCAAAGAATAATAATAGCAATAATAACATCTAGTACATGCATATTCTCTACCAATCCTCATTAATGTCCTTATTATTAGTGTCAATTTATAAATAAGGAAACTGAGACACCAAGTATTTTTTTAAGATATTAAGTGATAGAACCATGATTCTAACACGGGTGACTGGACACCACAGATCATGCTCTCCACTGCTTCTCTATTTGACCACTGTTGATGCACTAATAAATCATCTAATGGCTCAAAGGCAACCTTAAAAATAATTGCACATATTTAGCATTTTACTCTGTACTTGACACTTACTCAGCATTCTACAAATATTAATTAACTATCTTCAGTACCTATGAAATATGTACTTTTATTATTGCTGTTTTACTGTTGAGAAAACTAAGACACAGAAAAGTCAATAGCTAGTTCAAGATCAAATAGCAGAACAGAGCCATAGTCAAAAATTCTATTCACTCAGTCTAGCTCCAGAATCTGTTCTGAGAGTCTTCTTTATATTTAACTTAAGTTATTGCAAATAAGTTGTGAAGAAGGAATATGCAATCACAGGAATATGTCCTACAGTTAATTACTTATTCTAATCTCTGAAGTTAATCACATGATAAAGTAGCAAGTTTTCTTACCCAAACAATCCTCTATTAGTGGCATATTTTAGCCTCTTATTAAAAGGGCTCTCCAAACTAAGACAGGTTCCCATTGTAGTCACTCTTTTTATACAAATAGAAACTTGTTTAAAAAGATAAATAGTATATTTTAGAGGCATTACTGAATTTGTCATGCAAGTGGGGAATAGGTATCGAATGGGGTAGAGAAACAACACAACTCTGTCTTAATAATGCAATATAATAAAATTTCAATAGCTGGAGCTCTGGGCCCTGTAGAGAATAGATAATATCAATAGAGACTATCAATTTACCATTTGTGGATCTGTTTTATTAATGACAATAACATACTCTACAAGAACAGGAAGGTGGTAATATGGATTGGCTCTATGTCCCCACCCAAATCTCATGTCAAATTTAATCCTCACCTGTTGAAAGAGGGGCCTGGTGGGAGGTGATTGCATCATGGGGGTGATTTCCCCCTTGCTGATGTTGTGATGGGTTTTCACAAGATCTGGTTGTTTAAAACTCTGTAGTACTTCCACCTTCACTCTCTCTCTCCTGCTCTCTCATGGTAAGATGTGCTGGGTTTTGCTTTGCCTTCCACCATGATTGTAACTTTCCTGAGGCCTCCCAGCCACTTTTCCTGCAGAGCCTGCAGAACTGTGAGCTAACTAAACCCTTTTATTCATAAGTTACCCCATTTCAAGTAGTTCTTTATTGCAGTGTGAGAACAGACTAATACGGGTGGCCTCCATCCTGTTTTCATTATTTGGTTCAAGTGAATACAAATAAGCAAAAGGGGTACTGGGGTAACCAGCTTACCCCAGTTTGCCAAGGATGTCATCTATTTTAATACTGCATGCTCCTAGTCCCTTTAGACCTGAGCAAAATCAGGATGATTGTTCACCATAAATTGGGCTTTTCTGAAGGCAGATAAGAATAGTGGTGAAGTTTACCACTTTCCTGCCTAATGTCATGTTTCTTCCAAAGGACAATGTTTATAACTATGGGCAAACACCTGTCAGAAATCAGGCAAATGTCTATTAACTATGTGGTTAGATGCAAAGGAAATTAAAATAGGAATTTTCCTCTTCAGAGTACCTATCAACTTGCTTTATTATAAAATAGTATCCATATGGTCTAATCAAATGTTTTGACATTTCAATGAGATTCCATGGCCAGGACAATTTGCTCACTAAGATGATGAGATAAATAGCTGCTGACTCCAGTTTGATATTGTCGCTACCTTTATTTTTATGTAATAGTCTTATTGCAAAGATATAGAGGAGAATTAAAACCATTAAAATGTCTCATAATTAGCACTCAAGGAAAGCATATATTAAGCTTTGTACCCTTGGAAATGCAAGATTAACTGTTCTTAACATAGCATAGCATTAACATAACATTAACATTCTAGGCCCTTGTACAATATTTTCCTCATTTGCTCTCTCAGTTTGAATTCATTGCTAGTTCTCTTTAATGACTTTATGTCCCTAGTAAATAAGCACTTTTTATAGGGATATTGCATAGGTCTCCATTTAGTATACAACTACCTAAAAGGACAGTTATTCACTGACTCATGACTGGCTGATTATTTTGCAGCTAATAACCTGCTTCTCTAAAGAAAAAACCTGTACTTTGAACCATGATAACTCTTAAATCAAAAGTAACAAAACTTGTAGGGAAAAATGACATTTACAGTTGAAAATATTGATATATGTACACCAGAACTTTGTGTCAGGTGTTATTACATTTCACATGTATGAAACAAGAAAATGACTTTCCATCAGTGGAACCTATTATTTGGAATGAATTGGACTTGTGGAATTAAAAAAAGATAGTCAACTTATCTTACACCTATGCTGTAAAATCCAATCTTAGGTTCCCTTTTTAAAATGAACCTGTAAGAGGAAATTTCTTCAAATAATTATATCATGCTCTATAAATAATATACTCAAATGTAGCATTGAAGGCTATGCACTATTATTTTATGTCATATTTTATTTAATGAATTTCAGCTATTCCACATAAATATTGATATCTGTCATTCAACACACCTGGTTCTTTGTTTACTGTTTTTGTTTCTTTTTGGACTAGACATGACTGAAACACTTAAACACATAGCTGCTAGGGGCCAAAGGACCAAGACCTCTGTCTAAGGCATCACAGATTGGACACTGGCAACTCTAGAGGCACCATTCACACAACTGAACGTGGGTCATGTTCTAGGCACACTATCAACAAAGAAACAATCTCATCAGAGATCATTGAAATGTTTCAGGATATGAAGCCACCTATCAACTACATTTAAGATTAATGATTAAGCTTAATGAGGATGGCATGCAGAGTTAAAATAAATCAGAATTATTCTTAGAAAAAAGGACTGTGATTTTGTGCAACTTAGCTCATTCAGCATCAGTTACCTCACATGTCAAGAAACATTGATCTATTCTTCAAGAGTTTATTATGAGACTTAAGTAGGATAATTTATTACAGCACCCGTCCTATGGTTTAGCTCAGAATATTCCTGTCTTCTGATATAATTTCTATCAACCAATTTATCCCCACTTTTCATTAAAAAAATTACTAGGTATTTAAGGTTTTTTTTTTTTTTTGAGACGGAGTCTTGCTCTGTCACCCAGGCTGGAGTGCAGTGGCCGGATCTCAGCTCACTGCAAGCTCCGCCTCCCGGGTTCACGCCATTCTCCTGCCTCAGCCTCCCGAGCAGCTGGGACCACAAGCGCCCGCCACCTCGCCCGGCTAGTTTTTTGTATTTTTTTAGTAGAGACGGGGTTTCACCGTGTTAGCCAGGATGGTCTCGATCTCCTGACCTCGTGATCCGCCCGTCTCGGCCTCCCAAAGTGCTGGGATTACAGGCTTGAGCCACCGCGCCCGGCCTATTTAAGGTTTTCAAGTCAGATATTAAGTATTTCAATGGTGCATAGTTGTAATTTTTAAATATATTTTATATCATCATGTTCAAAATACATTTATAATTATAGTATTCTTATTAAAGATTTAAAAAGTTTATGTAATGAGGAATGCCAGCAAAATTGTTGTTACTTCCCTCTTATACAATATAAAAATAAAGATGTTGATAAATTTAAAATAAACTGTGAATTGTAGTTTATAAATATTTGTATAATCTAAGAGGAAAATGAAGAAAGTAGACCTGCACCCATCTATTATGCTGTACTTTACTTGTAAGTTATCAAGTGTTGGTTTTTTAATTTGTTATAGATGCAAGACTGGAGATATATATATATACACACACACACATATATATGTATATACACACATATATATACACATACATACACATATATATACACATATATACACACATATATACACACACACACACACACATATATATATGATATACCTGTAACTGAGAAGCTGTTTGAGAAACCTTCTACTGCCACTGTCAAAATGGATCATGCTTCATCATCTTACATAAGGAGAAGTGGTCAATTCCCACATATGCATACATCAATTGCCAGGCTTGTGGTCTTGTCTGTATTCATTGACTTGACTAAGTTCTAAGAATCACAACTCCAGCATCTTCAACAAACCTTTAATTTTCAGTTTTTTATTTCTTTATCATTTCTCATTGTATTAATATTTTGTTATTTTTATTATTTAAAATTTGTTTTTTATTTAAAATATTTGTTATTTAAAATATTATTTAAATAAATTTCATAAATAAAAATCCCCAAGGACCTAATTTATTTTTATAACATCAACTGCTATTTGCACTTCATGATAATATATGCTTAGGTTATACTTTCTTTCATTTTCTCATCTATACCTATCAAAATAATATATTGGTAGAAACAACCTCTGAGCAGAAAATTGAAATATAATGAAAAACTTGATGCTACATAGGCTACATAGGGTTTTTTTAATTAAAATCCATATGTATCAGTAATTGTTCTGTTATGTATGAAATAGATAATGAAAAAGGAAAATAAAAATGAGACAAATTCAAGCGTGAAAACACAAAGAGCATATTTTACTACAATATCTTTGTATTAAGGACAAAGGAAGTTTACATACTGAAAAATACCTAAAAGTGTGCATTTATGAAAGTCACAAAGTGCAAATACACGATATTTTCAGTGCATAGACTACGTAGTATTTCAGGTATATGTTGTCATTACATGTAAAACAAATATTTCTGCCATATTAATTGTATATTTATATTAATACACTACGATTTAAAAAATAACTCTTTTAGCTCATATATATGCATGCACTATGTGTAACCTTCAATGTCTTGTAGAGGCACAGTAGCTTCAGAATTATTTATTGGTTTTGCTTTACCACCTATTTGAGGCTTTGTTTTTAGATAATGAGATAAATTATTTCATTGGATATTGTTTATGAATAAGCCCTTTGTCATTATGAAGTGTCCCACTTTATCCCTGGTAATATCTGTTGTTCTGAAGTCTAGTTTCTCTGATATTAATAAATTCGTTTCAGGATTCTTGAGGTGGTATTTGCCTGCTATAGTCTTCTCCTTTTTATCAGTTTTACTCTGTCTAAAACTCTATATTTTTAATCACTTTTTGTAAATAGCTTATAGTTAAAAAAATTAATATGACTATGTCTGCTTTTGAATTGGTGTGTTTAAAACTGTACTATTCCACATGATAGCCACTAGCCACATGTGGCTGTTGGGCTTTTAAAATATTTCTAGCCTACACTGGTATCTTAGATAGGTGCTGTAAGTATAAAATACACTCCAGATTTCAATAATTTACAAAAAACATAATACATATTATTAATAATTTTTATTTTGATTATATGTTGAAAAAATCTTTAAAGTATTTGTTTAGAATGTAATAGTGAAATCAAATAATCTTTTTGTTTCCTAATGAAGGTAATAGAAAATATAAAATTATATTTGTGACTCAAATAATTTTCATATTGAGAAATCCTGATTTAGACAACTTACATCAAGGAAATAGTTGTTTTTTATTTTTATTTTTTTGTGAGACAGAGTCTCACTCTGTCACCCAGAATGGAGTGCAGTGGGACAATCACAGTTTGCTGTAGTCTTGACCTCCCAGGCTCAGGTGATGCTCCAGCTAAGCCTCCTGAATAGCTGAGACTACAAGCACAGGCTACCAGGCTTGGCTAATTTCTTGGTATTTTTGTAGAGACTGAGTTTTGTCATGTTACCCAGGTTGGTTTTGAACTCCTGGACTGAAGTGATCTGCCTACCTCAGCCTCCCAAAGTGTTGGGATTACAAGAATGAGCCATTGTGTCTGGACTTCATTTATTATTTTCTTTTCCTAGAAGGAAAGCAATAGATCCTTATAGTAACTTCCTTTGCAAACTTCCTTATAGTACTAGTCAAATGACAAAAAAGTCTCTCCAATTTATTTCCCTAAAACATCTTTATCTTCAGTTTTTAAAAATACTTTTACTGGATATAGAATTCTGGGTATTTTAATTATTACCATTCCTCCTCTATCTGTGTTTGTTTTTGTTGTTATTTTCTGGCTGTTTTAATAGATTTTCTCTTTTAATTATTTTCAGCAATTTGATGCACTTGGTGTGATTTATTTTATGTTTACTCTCTCCTGTGGTTTATTTTATGTTTCTTCTACTTAAAATTATTTTTTACCTTCTTAGATCGGGGATTTTTATAATTTACATCATATTTTAAAAATTTATGGTCATCGTTAAAATTTCTTTTTCTTTTTTTCCCATCTTCATTGCAGAATTTCAACAGTATGCATGTATTCCACAGGTCACTATGGGTCTATTGCTTGTTTAAAAAAATTCTCAGTCTTGCTCTTTCATTTTGAAAAAATGTCTGTTGGTATGTTTTCAGGCTCACTGACAGTTTATTCTGCAATATCACATTTTTGTAATCACCAAACTGTTCATTTTTAAAATCTCAGATATTTCATATTTAATATATGGAAATTCCATTCATGCTTTTATATATCTTTCACTTCTCATTATGTTCAAGTTTTCTTTTATGTCATTGAGTATAGTAATAATATTTATAACAGGTATTTTAAAGTTTGCCTCTGATTATTCATTTTCTCTGTGATTTCGATTAATTTAATCTTTTTTTCTGTTTTTTTCTTCATATTTTCCTGCTTCACATACCTTATTTTTGTTTGGATGCAGTAAATCATGGAATTATGTTTTGACTGCTACAATACAAAGAGTATATTTTACTTTGTTTTGGCATGCACATAAATTATTTCAGATTAGTTTTATCTTTTAGAGATAGCTTTTAAGTTTGCTTACATGTGTCTATAATACTCTTTATCTTTATGCTAATCTGTCACCAGTAATAGGGCATGACCCTTTAGAGGTCTTTCCTTAGTGCCCTGTATGTTATAAGGTGTATTGACTTCCCAGACATAGGAACTCTGGGAATGATTTCACCTTCTATTTACTGGTGGTTCTTTCCTGGATCTTGGGAATTTCAAGCCCTTATTTCACACACAGGACAGCATGTTCTAGCAAAATATGGTTTATCAAAATATAAGCCCTCTCTTCATTCAGAGAGACTAAAGTACTGTTTGGGTACCAACTCCTCTGGCTATTGTCTATGAGTTGTTTCACTTTTCAGAGATCACCGTCCTCGCTTATGTGTTGACTATCATTCTTTTTTTTTTTTTTTTTTTTCACGAGACGGAGTCTCTCTCTGTCGCCCAGGCTGGAGTGCAGTGGCTCCATCTTGGCTCACTGCAACCTCCGCCTCCCAGGTTCACGCCATTCTCCTGCCTCAGCCTCCCAAATAGCTGGGACTACAGGCGCCTGCCACCTCGCCTGGCAAATTTTTTGTATTTTTTTAGTACAGATGGGGTTTCACTGTTGGTCAGGGTGGTCTCGATTTCCTGACCTAGTGATCCGACTGCCTCGGCCTCCCAAAGTGCTGGGATTACAGGCGTGAGCTACTGCACCTGGTCAAAGGTGAGTATTTTTTGGCAGTTAACTTATTTAATATAATATCTTAGAGCTTCAAGTAATATTGACATTCTACCAAGATTACCATGTTCATTTGTAACTTAGTGAATTACCTGACATGATTTCTGTTTCTGGGTCCTTCTACATCTACCTAATAGTCTCATTTTCTTTTCTTTTTTTCCCATTTCTCAGGTCAGGGAATTTTATTTCATTTTCCAGGAAAAAATATTCTACCAATATTTGCTTTCAAATTTTGTTATTTTGTTATAAACTCTACATTTCTCTTGTCCTAGCCCTTCCGTTTTCATTTTGAAAAAAACGATTTCACAACTCAAATAATTTAACATTGACAAATTCTCCATATTATCAGTTGATCACGCTACCCCTCTAGATAATACAGATGCCTTTGACTAATTGAAAAATGTAACTTAAATAAATATGAACCAAAAAAAACCAAAGGCTAATATATTAGAATATGATCTTTCAACAATAAAAACCCATAATTGGTAGCATAATTGCTACCATAACTTTTATATTTCTAGCAAAATTCAGTTTGTTCAAAATTGAGTGGACAAAGTACCAAGAAGAAATAAGTAAATCTATAATTATAGTAAACTACACACACACACACACACACACACACAATCTCTCTCTTTCCTCCAAAAATTGATAAAGCAAACCCTCCCAAAAATTTACAAATGTATTGAAGAGTTGAACAATAAAATCAATATAATTAACACTGTTCATTTAATAATATATTAAGATTTTCCCTATTGAAGACAAAGTTGATTTCCTATATACATTTATTTTATTGTCCATTTCTTATTGTTTGAAGCCACATTTTATTCCAAGTGTCAATGCCTTATTTCTTCCATGTGTTCAGGAAGGGTGTCCGTGAGCTAGAAAGAGGAGATAGTGATTCATGTAAGCCAGTTGCAACAGGTCGAATATTTGTGACCACCAAATTCATATGTTGAAACTGTAATCTCAATGTAATGATTTTTGGAGGAGGGAGACATTTTGGAGGCAATTAGGTTGCCTTCAAAAGGGTAGAGCCCTCATTAATGAAGTTAGTGCTCTTAAAAGAAGAGGCCAGAGAGCTAGCTAGTTCCCTTTGTATCATATGAGCCCACAACAAGACTATGATTGTCTGTAAACTAAGAACAGGGCCTTCACTAAGAGCCTGACCATACTGGCAACTTGTTCTAGACTTTCAGTCTCTAGGACTGTGAGATATATTCATTTGTTGTTTAAAATACCAGTCTATGGTATTCTGTTACAACATCTAGAACTAAGACATAAATGAGCACCAAAAGGGAAGTGCTGCTGTAACAATTATCTAAAGACGTGAAAGCAGTTTTGGAACTGGGTAATAAGTATTGGAGAAGAATTTTGAAATACATGCTAGAAGAAACTGAGATTTTCATAAAATGATTTTTAAAAACAATATTGGTGAGGGCTCAGAAAGAAAGGAGAGCCTAGAGAAAACTTACATCTTACAGAATAGATAAATAATCATGTACCCAATGTTGATATAATTATGGGCAGTAAAGGCAATTCTGATGAGGTCTCAAATGAAAATGAGGAACATATTATTGGATAATGAAAAAAAAAAATCCTTGTTATAAAGTAGCAAAGAAGTTGCCTGAATTGCATTTGTGTTTTAATGTTTTGTGGAAAGTAGAACTTGTAAGTGATGAAACTGGATATTTAGTTGAGGACATTTCTAAGCCAAGTGTTAAAGGCATGGCTTGGTTCCTCTTGACTGCTTACAGTAAAATGCAGGAAGAGAAATAATTTTAAACCCCATTTTTAAGCAAAAGGGAATTTGAACTTAAAGATTTAAAATATTCTCAGTCAATTCCTATTACAAATAATAAGTATGGCCAAGGAACAGTTTGATAAGGAGGTTAATATGGGTGTAAATCACGAACTTAATCAGTCAACTCAGCAGAAAACCTGAAAGTCTGAACTAAAGAGGAAGGAGATAGAAGAAATAGAGAAAGATTCTCTGACTTATTCTATTTCACAGGATGGGAGATAGAGCTATTTGGCTACAAATGCACATTTCATTACAATGCTATACAATAGACTATACAATATGTTTTATATAACATATATCATAAATAATATATACATATATTCTACTATATATAATATATTTGATGTGATAAAGTCAATTTTTTCTTTCCCTCCTTCTTTCTTGAATTTTCTAAGTCCTGTAATCTTTGTAATTATCTGTTTCTATCTAAACAGATGTTCCATTCTTTTCTCATAGTGACTCCTTTAAATGCTCTATGATCTGTTTATTAAAATGCATTATATAACCAGTAAACAATTCTGTATTAAGTGAGAAAAACAAAAATATCAATTCTTAGTACCCGGAGAGAAGAATATGAGAATGGTCTTTGTATACAAAATTAATTAGAAACTGTTAGCCCAACAAGCAATAATTTCAAAGACTTTAGATTTCTGATATTAGAAAATACTCTAGAGAACGGTCTCTGTGAAGGAGTAGGGAAGCAGGAGGAGTTGGGTGGCCTCAACACAGGCCTTGTCGATCTCATGGACAGTTATGAACCTGGGATGACATTAACATATTTCTCAAATTAAAGCAAGGAAACGAGCTTTTGTATCCCTTCATCTATCATTTACAAGATACAGGCATACCTAAGGTATCAATCTTAGCCTTGGGAAAAGAAATGAGTACCTTGGGACTAGAGGAGGAATGGTGTGGTAAACCACAGCACCCGCTGGCTTCATATAATATTTATCTCATCCGGGAATAGCTATACCAGAATTCTGACTGGTTCCTTTTTCTAGGGAAACCTGACTGCAGCTGGTCTCAGAGTTGCAACTAACATGCAAATCTTTAATCACTACTGTCTAATCTCAATTTCTTTGTCCTTACCTGGTAATGTTTTGGGGGTCTACATGGCTTACTATGTTTGTTCACCCAGACTTTTATTCCTGAGGGTTTTTTGGCCCTTGTAATATCTTTCACAGTCAGTGGCTACTTTATTGGTCCATTTGCCATAAAACCTGAGCAGAATCTTTCAAAAGATGATCCAGAAAATCAATAAAGGTGACAAACACATTCTTTCCTGATGGCATTTGTAGCTCAGTCCTTCCTTCTATTGATAATGAAGGTCTATTTTCCTGACCAAAATGGTGTCTACCTTCCTTGCCTCCTGGTCTCTTGGATCAGTTAGTAGTCTTAACTAAAAGTTTAAACTTCTAATATTCACCTGTGTACAAATTTCCATCTCTGACAACATAGAGTAAATAGTGAACAATTTACAAACTCAGTATCTGTCGATTTTTAAGGTACCCAGATAGCACCTATCTTCTCTCTCTGAGTTTTAAAACACTAAGAAACAGATACAGGAGTTGGGCAGATCATGATCAAAATATTGTTTTTCTTTTTATCTGATAGAGGCAAGGTTATAACTTAAGTGTGTGGCAATATTGGGCTTCCTCTTTCAGGACCACAGTTGAGCAGGATCACTTAGTCAGAAGTTTGTTAGATAACTGCAGACCTCTTTTTATAGGACAGTCTTTAATAACAAATTTATGAGATGTAAGAATAGAGCAGAACATTTGTTCTTTGAAAGCGAAAGCATTCTAAGAAGAAAAGAAAGGTCTGAGCAAGCAGAACTCATCCCAACACTTACTTTTAATAATTTTATAATTCATTTCTCATCTTCTTGGACAACACGGGTACCTTTAGCATATTTTTATGGAAGAAAAAGCTTAAGTTGAGATGCAAGTTAAAGAATACAATTATATTGACCATTTCCAGGTTAGGCAGGATCTCTGAATGCGAATGCTGACTCTTGTTCATTATATATATATATATATAATATTTAGAAATCATTTATTAACCTATTTTTTGCAGCATAAAAGATTCCCATGTGCATCGAGGCATTATTCTTCATCTTCCATTTCAATATGCATAGCTATATAGTTTTGTTTCCTGAAATAAATTTGACCAAAGATCATCACAAGAGAATACTTGGACCTCAACCTACATCTTAGTTTCTCCCCCCAATCAGAAATAGTAATGAAGTTGCAATGCCTTTTTGTTCCTCACCTAAACTTCTTTTATTATTACCCGGGCATTGTAAAAACAGACAAATCAGTAACGCTAAGGGTACTAACTCATCGACTCTATCTTTGCTTTATCTTTGAAATGTTTAGGTCTTTTGGATTTGGCTCAGATCTGAGATTTCCACAGCAATATTTCAGTTCATAATAATCTCTCAATTTCTTGAGAACAATCAACATTTATTTTCAGTACTATTCAGTATTTTTTCACAGTGAGTACTACCGTAAATCTTGTTGCTTCCTTTATACATTAATGACGTTTGAATACTGTCTCGTTGTTGAATAACTGAATGATGGCTGAATGTGTGACACTTCTTATGACCTTGAGTTGTTAATTTCAAAGTATGTGCTGTGTTTAGGGACATTATTTCTGTAATGAAGAAGGTGAAGGGATTTCTACATGAATGGTATATTGGAAAGAGCCAAAAGATTATTGCCTATATTTGAGTATTTAAAAAGAAAAAAAAAGGTAAACAAGAAAATATGTTTCATATAGTATGCTTTGATAAGTCCTAATTCTTCTCAAATGTGAAACTTTGACAAGTTACTTAAACTCTGATACACATATTCTCTATTTTCAAAATGGTACAGGTAATAGTAATTAATTCAAAATGCCATTGTAAGAATTACACATAATCGTTTGAGTAAAATATCTGGCAGAATTTAGTCACTCAATTCAGTCTCAACTAAATTGTATTATATCCTAAATTATTGTTCTATGAATTATAGGAAATATCTTGATCACAATCCTTTTTTATTTTGATTCCCCTCCAGAAGTTTTAGTCAAAATTTCTGAAGTTCTTTTTATTTTAATTTTGTCTTAAAAAACAATACTCCGAATGGTCAATGATTGTTTTTGAAATAAAACAAATGCTACCATTAATATGAAGAGTAGAAGAAGTAGGTAAATTTTCTAAAATGCAACAGAATTTGTGACGATCTTGTTCAAGTTATATTATGAAGAGCTCTTCAACATTAAACAAAAATTATCAATTTGAGACAGTGAATCCCTCTTTAAAAATAATTGGAAATCAAATTTGTAATTAAGACTTAGTTAATTTCTCTGTGCCTGTTGTAAATTTATTTTCACATTTTGAAAGATGTTAATATTTCTGTATTTTCAGATGAGTGAGTTGGCTGAAGCTCGAACTCACTTAAGCCTTTGCTTCCTTTTGCTTAATGTTGTTTAGAGATGGCATACATCTTTCATTTCTTCCAAATAAAAATGTGGTGCCTTACCATCTAGATTACTATTATTTTGTTCTTGTGAGAGAAAGATATAAATATATGTATAAATTATATATGATGTATACAACATGCTTATATGTACAAAATTAAATTTTCCAAATTTTAACCCAATATCAGAACAATATATTTTTTTATTTAATATTATTTTTATTGAATATTGTATTGCTGTTTAATATCTTTGATAGGTTTCTTTCTTTTTCTGCTTTATGTATTTTCTTCTTTTTTTTTTTAAATTATACTTTAAGTTCTAGGGTACATGTGCACAACGTGCAGGTTTGTTACATATGTATACATGTACCATGTTGGTGTGCTGCACCCATTAACTCGTCATTTATATTAGGTATATCTCCTAATGCTATCCCTCCCCTGTCCCCCCTCCCCACAATAGGACCCGGTGTGTGATGTTCCCCTTCCTGTGTCCAAGTGATCTCATTGTTCAATTCCCACCTATAAGTGAGAACATGCGGTATTTGGTTTTCTGTTCTCGTGATAGTTTGCTGAGAATGATGGTTTCCAGCTGCATCCATGTCCCTACAAAGGACACGAACTCATCCTTTTTTATGGCTGCATAGTATTCCATGGTATATATGTGCCACATTTTCTTAATTCAGTCCAAGTGATGAAGAGCATTTTTTCATGTGTCTGTTGGTTGTATGAATGTCCTCTTTTGAGAAGTGTCTGTTCATATCCTTTGCCCACTTTTCGATGGGGTTGTTTGTTTTTTTCTTGTAAATTTGATTGAGTTCTTTATAGGTTCTAGGTATTAGCCCTTTGTCAGATGAGTAGTTTGCAAAAAGTTTCTCCCATTCTGTAGGTTCTCTGTTCACTTTGATGGTAGTTTATTTTGCTGTGCAGAAGCTCTTTAGTTTAATTAGATCCCATTTGCCAATTTTGGCTTTTGTTGCCATTGCTTTTGGCATTTTAGCCATGAAGTCCTTGCCCATGCCTATGTCCTAAATGTTATTACCTAGATTTTCTTCTAGGGTTTTTATGGTTTTGGGTCTAACATTTAAGTCTCTAATCCATCTTGAATTAATCTTCGTATAAAGAGTAAGGAAAGGATCCAGTTTCAGCTTTCTACTTATGGCTAGCCAATTTTCCCAGCACCATTTATTAAGTAGGAAATCCTTTCCCTATTTCTTGTATTTTCTTCTTAATCTTCGCACTTAGTAGTTTACAAAAAGTGGCCTCAATTTATAAATGGTATCTATTCACAATCTTTGCAATGTTACTTTGTAGCTGCAACTAATAAAGGAGTGGTGTCTATTCTCTGCACTATAAATTGGAGCTGGCTTTGTGACTTGATTTGAAAAATATAATAGGAGAGAATTGTTGTTCTGCCATTTGTAGCCCAGTTTCAAAAGGTCTTTTTAGTTTTCACTTACTCTCTGAGAGTCCTGCTGTCACATGTTAACCTGCTTAAAGAAGCCAGTGCTAGTCTGCTGCATTATGAGTCAATGTTGATATGACAGCTTATACTAACTGATACCAGCCAAAGAGACAACCAACTACTACACATGTGATGTAGCTATCTTACAGTAGATATGCCCAGTTGACACATTACATGCATGAGTGACGCCAGTCAAGATGATCTGAGCCTGAAAAACCTGAACAGAACAACTCAGTTGACCAATAGATACCCAAGTAATAGTAAATTCTTATTTTTATAACTTTATAAGTTTTGTGACTGATTTTTACAATTGGTATGATTTATCTAGTTACTTTTAGATCAAAATCAACCTTTTTAACAACTTTTGGTTAAAAGGGTAATAATATGTGATAGAACTGGTACCTTATTTGGTACTCATTTTTTCAAGACTGTTGTAGGAAATTATTTGTTTCACAAAAAAATGTTAATTTTATTATTTTTTAAAAAAATTTACTTTAGAATTGTATTTGGCTCAGGTTCTCAGAGGGAATCTATAATAAACTAAGTTTGCTGGAAACTAAAGATGAAATTCTTCATTCCAGTTTAAAGATTTTGAGTTTTATTCTGTGAAGAATGGAGAGGAGGGATGTATAAAGGCCACAGGAAATATAATAATTGATGAAGGGATAGATACTGTTGCAAATATCTTAGTGCTTCTTAATTATATTTCAGTCAGACATGTGTTTCTATCTGTAGATTATATCTTCACCAGAAAACCACCAGAATCAAAGTTTTCATGCTATTCCTATGATTAGTGTAAATGTTAAAGTATATCCAGTAATATAATTAATACAATTATCAAATTTCAGAAATGGAAAAAAGCATACAACTCATCTCCTTTATTTTGCAGATGGTAAATTTTTCTTCAGATATAAAGTAATTTGTGTTAAGTCCATGTAGCTATTTAGAGGGAAAGTTATAACTAAGACTAAGGATACATATTCACCCAATGTTCTCTCTATATATAAATAAAATGTGTTAAAAGAGTGACTCTAGGTAAAGTAAATCCATGATCAAAAAGTTAAAAATGTATCTTTGGTTAGTTAATTAAACCAAATTCAAATCTGCAAGTAAAACCTTAATAAGACAAAGCCTCTTTCAATTTTTAAATTTCTCTTATATGAGTGGAATTTATAGTTAGAAAATTGATTCACATTAATCCACAATAATTCTGAGATCTGAGAAAAATGCGCTCAGAATTCTTTTATTAAATACCATACATTACTCTATTTAGACTATTTATATTAGTTGTGTGAATTTCCTTTCCCAATAGTTTATTTCTTATCACTCCAATCTCCTTTGCCTGTGCAAACATTGACTTTGATATGTCACAATCATTCTCAAATTGTCAGGGTTTTTTTTTTTAATTTTTGTGATTTTATCTAAATTTTCTATATAGTTCCATTATTATAATGTCTAGTTATTGATTGGTTATATCTAATGAGTGCACTACCTCATTATGTAGCAGAGTCTGTACCAGCTGATGTTTGATCAGTACTCACAGATTTAGTAAAGCAATGACTATTGACTGCATACATTGTTTTCACCAGTGATCCAGATTAAATAATGTAATAGTGGTTTCTGTCAATTGAGAACAACCAAAAGACTTTTGCACTTAAATTGTATTTTTTATGTACCATGCCAAAGTTGTAAAGCTCCTATTTGTGGAATGAGACATCATATCATAGTTTAAGTTACTTTAGTCAGTTCAGCATGCTCATGATACAAACCTCAGTGACCTAAGAATTTGATCAGAGGAGGTAGAAGGAAGGACGTAAAGATGAAAAATGAACTTGGAAAGAAGAAATTGGCAATTTGGAATTGATGAAAGTTGAAACTTAAGAGAGTAATTCAGTCAATGTTCAGATGCACAGAAGTCCACCCTATCCACAAGTGATATATTCTAACACCCCAGTGGATACCTGAAGCCACAGATAGCACTGAACTCAATGTAGTCCAGGATTTTTTTTCCTATGTACCCATACATATGATAAAGTTTATTTTATAAATTAGGCACAATAAAACATTAAAAATCATTAATAATAAAATACAAAAATTGTACTCAGAATGACATGCAATTAAAAACTTATAAATTGTTCATTTCTGGAATTTTTTATTTAATGTATTTTAACTGCAATTGACTGCAGGTTACTGAAATTGCAAAAGCAAAACTTCAGATAATGGGAGACTGCTATATACAGAATATACAAACAGGGTATTCCAGGAGTTTGGAAATGGTGCACCAACTCAAAATTCCCTTCAAGAAATGAAGAGGTTTTTTTTTTTTTTTTTGGAGGTGGCTACATGAGTAAAAAAGTTTGAAATGAAAGTAAGAGTTAACCTGAAATGGTATGAGGGTTGAAGTAAGATAATATTCCAGGAAGCGTTGCTGTAACAAACTAGGAACTCCATAAGACACCACCAAAAACTCATATTAGGAAATCACTTAACAATTAACCGAGACTTAGTTAAAACACAACAACTACCAAGAATGCTTTCAAAAATACTACATGATGAAACAATGTAGAAGGCCTTGTGTACTATCTAATAAAGAATCTGTGTGTTTGTGTGTTAAGTATTGTTCTAAAAGTTTTTGCTATTTTACTACTACCTGCCCAAATAAATAAGGAAAATCTACAATATCTTGACAGAACATATCTGCAGAAATTACTTACCCTGTTGCTTTCAATTTTGAAGTAGTTTATGAATTTGAAGTTAACAAAATTGATTTTATTACTATCTTTAATGTCTCATGGTATCCTTTATTTCTAAGTATTCCTGAATCTTAGAGCAATTGCAATTTTTCACATACTTCACATAAGAAGACATGAATTTATTCTCATGAGAGCTTGTCTAATGCTTCTACTCATATCAGTAGAATTGCCTTTAGGCTATGATAAGTACATTTATTTTTGGTTTTTTACACTGCTGATAGTTATATTAACCTCCCTCAGTTTTAATAAGGAGTTATTGTCCAGAAGTTTGAAAGCAACTGAAATTGCAGAAATCCATAATTAATTACTGAGACAAATAGGTCTTTACTGTTCAAGTAAATTTGTAATTTTAGAATTACAGAAATAAAAACTCCTCAAGCCACACAGCAAAACTGAGCCAGGAAACAAACCACTGCTGTATTCAGGAGGCAGTAATATCAGTAACAGCAACATGTTGAAGGTGATCAGTCTGGTAAAGGATCCCTACTAATATGGTTTGGCTCTGTGTTCCTACCCAAATCTCATGTGCTGTAGTAATTCCTAGTGTTGTTGGAGGAGGGGGTGAGGTGATTGAATCATGGGAGAGGACTTCCCCTTGCTGTTGTGATGAGAGCTGTCAGATCTGATTGTTTGAAAGTATGTAGCACCTCCCACTTCCCTCATTCTCTTTCCTGCAGGCCATGTGAAGATGTAGCATCTTCCCTCTCATCTACTGTCATGATTGTAAGATTCCTGAGGCCTCCCCAGAAGCCAAAGCCTATACAGCCCACAGAACCATGAGCCCATTAAATATCTTTCCTTTATGAATAACCCAGTCTTAGGTATGCCTTTTTAGTAGTGTTAGAATGAACTAATACACCTGCCATAAAAATGTTGCTTTGTCTCTACCTCTTTTCCATTTAGGTTAATATGAAATAAATTTTGAAAATGTATCTGACTCGAAGAGTACAGTCAATGTCTGAAAGAGTACGAACAATGTCTGAAATTCTAGCTGTAAGGAGTTTTGAAAAAAATGTTGCTTATAAACACTTCATCTTCTAAATTATTGGAAGGTGTTCTAGGAGGGCTGTAATATCAGTATCGATGAGCCCATACATCATCTCTCTGGGACTAACATTTATTCAATTTCCATACATATGCCCTCCCTCTGTATTTAAGCTTCTTCATGAAAATGGTAACAAAAATAAGCACATACAATACCATGTTGTTATAGCATTTATAAATGAAAACAGGCCTCCAGATGTTTTATAAGTCATTGTATCCTTTTAAGTGATTTTTCTTATGGTTCAGCCATAATCTTGTTTGGATGATCTATAATCTCACCACTAAATTCTAATTTTAACAACACCAGCAAATATGATTGAAAAATAGCTTAGTGGGCAAGTTAGATCAAAAAATTGAAAATCTTAGTCAATATAAATATATACATAAAAAATCAAGGAAGAAATTATTGATACTTACATCAGTCTTCATTCCTTTCCTTCATCTGCATGTTACTTTTCCCCTCAACCAGCATTTTAAGCTTATTATTCAACCCTTGGAGCAACACAAATCTTTCCTTTTTTAGTACTTGGTGGTCCTGCATGCATCACATTACCGTTATTCTCTATTAACATCTATGAGGGGACATTGATAACTGAAGTAATTATATTCAGTTTCAGGATTAATTCAGTTCCAGAGATATTTCCAGAGTTCCATTTCCATGTTAGCAACTATACCATTCTAATTCCTTGATAATCAAGACTAATTTTACAAGCAACCCCTCATTTTGCCTGTTCCATTATGATCATATGGTATCTAAATGGCCACATGACCATATCAACAGCTCCTTTAATGTAACCATTGTTGTATACCCAGTGTGATTGTCTCTCCCTTGGGGGCCAAGTCCTCCAAACAAGCAAGGTCCAAAACAATGGAGATGGAAAACTGAAAAAGTATCCAAATAGCTCATTAGATGTAATAGAGTTAGATATCTTCCTCATTTCCTTGGCTCATTATTTATCCTTGAATTTCCAGTTTTAACAAAGTATTTTTATTAATAGTTAATCAAAATAAGCTAAAATAGATTCATCAAATTCCTTTTTGTGCTTTAAATTTGGCCATGTTCTGAGTTAGGGTGGTATGAAATGTGTGCAGTGAATAGAGTTATCAGTTTACAACACGGCCAAGTCAGTAGGACACTAATAGTAACTCATTCCTCTTTACCTGATGTTTTAAAAACATAACATATCTAAAGTCCCTCTTTCAAGGAGAGCATGCATAATGCACACAGATAAAATAATGTATAGTTGAATATTCGGGGACAGGGACAGACAACTGCATTTGGTCAGGGGTAGCTTTGAGACAATCAGATGTTTTTGCCCCTAGTGGTCAAGTAGTATATCAGATATTTGTGATATGATTCATGCCATAACCTGATGGATAAATTAAAACACAAGACAGGTGACCAGTAAGGAAGATGAGAAATCATTAGATGAAAATATGATGCAAAAGTATTTGTGCAAAAATACAAAATTTTAGAATAGATGCAAAAATGTTTGTGTGAAATAGAGTCTGACTAGTCCTGCTATCCAACACATAGAGGGTAGTCAATATTTTTATGACATTGATGTTGCCTTAAATTCTTGTGTGTGTGTGTGTGTGTGTGTGTGTGTGTGTTTTCCTTTTTTATTTGGCAAATGCTAGAAGTAGAATGAATCATGTAGTCATCTGTCACCTGTATATCATATTTTCATGTGTTGATTTGTCATCCATATATCAGCTATCAATGTAGTTTCTGTTTAAATATTTTCTCCACTTTGTGTCGATTTTTTTCGTTTGGATTTTCCTTTTCATATTGAGTTGTGAGAATTCCTTTTTATATTCTCAATACA
Organism: Colobus angolensis palliatus; assembly: GCF_000951035.1. Lineage (NCBI taxonomy): Eukaryota > Metazoa > Chordata > Mammalia > Primates > Cercopithecidae > Colobus > Colobus angolensis. The sequence continues at coordinate 6,785,908 of NW_012114544.1, read as the reverse complement.
AGTTCTTTGTTAAATATGTGATTTGCAAATATATTGACTTACATGTGGTATATTCATTCACTCCAAAGGGAATGAAAAGGCATTTAAAAGTTTGTGGATGATGACTATTTATTAATGGTTTATTTTATTGATTTTGCTTTTGGTGTCATATCTAAGAAAATGTTGCCTAAATCAAGACTACACATATTTTCTCATCTGTTTACTTCAAGAAGATAATTTTGTAGGAAATTCACATGTCATTAATATTGTGTGTTTCAGCTTTAGGGTAGGGGCTGGTGTGCTAATTTCTTTTTCTCAATGTTTCTACTCTACTCTTAGCTTTAAGTTTTTTCATGAAAGTTAGTACCTCAGAGAGTATCTTTTTCATATTTTTGTCACTTCTTTAGTAAACTGTTCTTGCTTGCACTTGCTGGCTAGCCTGTTGGTGGGTGCAGCAGGTTTAGTTAGCTAGTTTGTATGTTTATTTTTGAGACAGAGTCTCACTTGTCACCCAGGCTGGAGTGCAGTGGGTCGATCACAGTTCACTGCTGCTTTGACTTCCTGGGGTCAAGTCATCCTTCCACCTTAGCCTCCTGAGTAACTGGAACTACAGGTGCATACCAGCCTGCTGACTAATTTTTGTATTTTTGTTAGAGACAGGGTTTCATGATGTTGCTCAGGCTGGTCTTGAACAGCTGAGCTAAAGTGATCGGCCCACCCAAGGCTTCCAAAGTGCTGGGATTACATGCATGAGCCACCATGCCAGGCCAGGAGTTCTTGACTATCTTGAACAAACCTCAGTCTTGTACACTCCCTGTTGCCTTTAGACTCTCTCAGCTGGTTTTTAACCACCCTAGCTGTTGGGTATTCCTTATGATTGGGACTCAGGACTTTTTGTGTACTTCCTCTTAGGGTGAGTTTTTTCCCCTTTCCTCCTGCAGCAACCAGTCTTCACTTGTGTCCCGGAAGCAACAGAGTTTGTTAACTTTCCTCAGAAACTTAACGCCTTGGATGCCTGGAACCCCAGCACTTTGGGAGGCCAATGCTGGAGGATCACTTGAGGGCAGAAGTTCAAGACCAGCCTGGTCAACAAGGGGAAACTCCGTCTCCACTAAAAATATAAAAATTAGCTGAGTGTGGTGGCGGGTGCCTGTAATCTCAGGTACTTGGGAGGCTGAGACAGGAGAATTGTTGGAACTGAGGAGGTGGAAGTTGCAGTGAGCCAAGATTGTGCCATTGCACTCCCAGCCCAGGTAACAACAGTGAGACTCGGTCTCAAAATTAATTAATTAATTAATTAAAAATTAGCTGGGCGTGGTAGCATGCATCTGTAGTCCCAGACACTTGGGAGGCTGAGGCACAAGAATGGCTTAAACCCAGGAGGTAGAGGTTGCAGTCAGTGGAGATCATGCCACTGTACTCCAGCCTGGGTGACAGAATGAGACTCTGTTAAATAAATAAATAAATAAATAAATAAATAAATAAATAAATAAATAAATAGAAACTTAACACCTGTAAGGTACATGGATGTGCTTTGGTCAACGAATAGGCTGAGGCAGACATCCAGGCCAGAGTGACTCAGCAAGTTTAGGGCCCAGGCGCATACTCTCATTGTTATATAAACTGTTTGTGTAAGCTCATACTTAGCTCTGAGCCACTATTGTTTGAAAAAGGTATAACTGCCCTGCTGACACTGTACAGGCTTGTGCTCTCATGCCCAGAGAGAGAGAAAGAGAGAGAGAGAGAGAATAATGCTATTGACCCCTATAATGGAGACCCTGTCACCTTGAAGGCAGGCAGAGTGGCACCAGGAACCGATTTGTGCCCAGAAGGAAAGAGTTAAGCTGCTAATTCTGTAAGGGAGAGCTGACCTTGTAGGCGAGTCATACAGCTGTGTGTGGGAGCAGCAGGAGCCACAGAGTTCGAGCCAGTGCAGGCTGCTGACACAGAGAACAGTGTGAGAGAGCTGCTGATGAGAGAGCTGCTGAATAAAGCCATATTCACCTGCCTATAGCCACTGTGTGTTCTTTCAAATCTTCACTGCCCATTCACCCACTCTCCTTGGACCACAGCATGGGCCCAACCTGACACTGGGTCTGACAACACCTTAGTTCTGTAGGAGAGAAGAATCACCATCAAAGTTTCTGCTGTTTTCCACAATGGCAACCGCTCTCCTCTTCCTTGCCTGCTGTAGCTGGGACAATTTTATCATCTCCTGCCTTGTTCTTAGTCTTTCACTTGAGTCCTAGTGAAGATTATTGAAGAGTGTTGAGCAGATTCATCCATCCCCTTATATTTGGGTTTCTGTACTCGAAGGCTAACCAATACCCAAACTTTAGCAATTTGTTAAAAATTTAACCTACTGCTTCTGAATCACTTGCATGGTGATTCTGGCAAATGGAAGCCGGTGCTTGCAACCCTATTCTTGGAAAGTCTTCCTTTTTTAGATTTCGGAATAACAACTTGCCTTGCAAATCAACTCTCTGTTGGCTTCCGAGAGAGTTGTGATTTTGTAGATCTTGTTTATTCGTTTTGTTAAATGAAGTGCTGTTCTTTACAGCTTTCTATATTCTAATTGTTGGCTCCTTCAACCGAAGAACTTAGCAAATAGTTAAATAACACAAATTTTATATCGATTTCTTCAAATAATTCAAGTAAAAAAATCAGTTAATTCCAATAACAGTTTAAATTTTTCATCCAACTTATGGACTCAGAAAAAAGCCCATGAAATGTAATTTTGTCTCATGTGAAACATATGATATTATTGCTGTTATAAATAGTGTTAAAAGACTTTACATTAAACATAAATGTATTTGGAGTTTTTTGGTTATAACATTACAAACTGATAAAATACATTATATGATTATAAAGTATGTTCTTTCTAAGGAAAGAACTTACAGACTAAAGAAGCATGTATTAACTGTGGTGAAATTAGAAGTCATTTACATCAAAAATCGTTGAAATTTTTACATAATCAAAATAGGCTTTTAAAGTAACCAAATATTGTAAAATTATGTTTATATCACACAGATTAATTTAACTATGTCATTTTTTAAATGAAGGTGATATTAGGAACAAAAAGAAATGTTAACATTACAGCATGTTATTTCTTTATCTGTTAGCTTTATCAGTTGAATACTGTGAATGCCTGAGATATTGAAGAACGAAATCAGATATCAGCAAATGCATCATAAAATTGCATTATAATTTTAAATAAGTATTTCATTTATCAAAGGTAGTTGAAAAATCTCTACAAAATTCAGTCAGATGAGCACTAAAATGTTAACATGTGAAGTTTTTATCAAATTGCAGTATTAAAAAAAAACAAAACAGTTGAAACATATTGCTAAAGATGTTGAAACATATTGCTAAAAATAAAACAAGAGAGTAAATTGAACAAATTAAACAATGAGAGCTGAAAAATTATAAAAGTTTCTATTTTGAAATTATGTAACTATATTTTGAAATATTTAGACTTCTGGAAAGAAAATTTTAGGGAACCCCAATTTAGAACTAAACTAATTTATAATTTATAATTAGCTCCAGAATTTACTGAACATGCTTATGATTTTGCAGCAGCTTGATTTGGTGAATGATTCAAAGAAATCATAGAAACAAATTATTTGTTGAGTTTTGTCTTCTAAAATATTTTTAAAAGAAGAAGCAAGTGTTTGCTAAAATACCCAAATATAAACTTTTCACATTTTTATATTAAAAATAATAAAAGTTAGATTATTCTCCACTCTGCAGAATTACTATGAATTTACTTGGTATTTGAGCATATGTAGACAGAGCATGTCAGTTAAAAATATTTTGTTGTTTTAAATAATATTAAAATAGAAAAGTCAATAGAGGTTTCAATATTTTGAAATTAACAAAAATTACAATGTGTAAGTCTATTTCAGGCTATCTCCTTAAAATAGTAAACATAGACTATATAAAGGCATCCTTCAAATACACAGCAGTGGCAAAATGTCAAAAAAAAAAAAACATGATATAAGAATTTCATTTTAACATGTGAATATATACTGAGTAATTTTTCTTATTTTTAAATTGTTCAGTTAATCAAATTAGAAAGCACTGTTTTGTTTTGTTTATAGTGTTTTTAATTGCTTTTTTGTTTTATTTTAGGTAGCATTTCAATTCTGAAAGTGGTGTTTAGTAGAACAATTCCATATGTTTGCCAAAATAATAAAATCACTTTTGCAGAGTAAAGATTGCACAAATTATGTAACTTAAATTATTTTTAGCTTCTCACTTCTCTCTAAAAATTTCTGGGTTTGAAAAATTAACTTTACAGTGAAACTACTTATAGTATTACTGGATAGAAAGAAATTATTTTATTATATCACAAGCCAAAACTGTTACAGAAGATACAGGAGAACAGGGTAGCTAAGGATGTGAATGGAATAGAAGGCAGATATGTCTCAATTTTCAGTACCGCTAAAATCACAAAGAATGTGACGTAGCCATGGAACCTGTCATGTAGCCCAGCAGGAATTTTATTTTTTGACTAAAAAATGTAGTTATGTAGTTAAAAAAATTCACATGGTCATTAGTGAATGATTCTGGGGGTTTATAATTTTCATAATCATAATCTAGATGTCAATTTTATAATCTTTTATTTTAGATATCTATTAAACAGTAGTGGACTAGATAATATTTTGTGTATAGTAGATATAGTTTTAAATCAAATTATCCAGTTAGTAGACGTGTAATTCTCATATTTTTATTCATTTTTTTAAAAGTAAGGAAACAGAGGCTCATGATATTCAAGTAATTTACCTAATTTTAATAGGCTGTGGAACAAAGTTCATATCTCAGCACTCATAACCTCCTGAGTCTTTACCATAGTCTCACACCATCTTTCCATTCATGTGTTTTGTTTTCACTCTGGGATTTCAAGGCAAATAATTTTCTAGGACAGAGTTATTTATATAATTTACCTTGGATAACATTTCATTTATTTATTATATGTTTATGTGTATTTGCACATGTGTAATTTGAAGATTTAGAGGCAACCTATTCTGAACAAACAACAAAACCTGTTCAGATATAATCTAGACCATGATAAAAGGATAAAAATGAGCCAGATTAGGGAAAAGAAAAGGCTTTAAAAAAAAAAGCCATAAGAAAGAATTAATTTAAAAGAAATGCCATAATTATAAGAATAATTTTGCTAAAATAAGAACTAATTTGTAAGTTGAAAATTAATTTAATTAAAAGCCATCTATAATAGATGAGCAGAGTTAACATAATCAGTACTTTAAGTATCTTTATGGATGAAAAAGGGAGTAAGAATATAAGGAAAATATAAATTGAATATTGTTTAATGTGTGTAAATTTTTTGAAAATAATTTTTTATCAAAAAGCTTTATTCATAAGGTACTATTAGATTGTGATTAAACAGTTAATCTGAGAAAGGCTTTATAATCTTAGTCAACAGTATATAATATGCCTACATGATTATTAAATTAAAAATCTTTGAAAAAATAATGAATTATCATATGGATATTTTGTAAGACAATTTAACTGCTCTTTAAATTTAAAATTAGTGGTAATGAAAAGAGTGTTATGTGTTTCTTTGATAAGTAAGCACTAAAGCAGTAAGTAAGGACTCTAATATGTATACTATGTTACCAATGACTTTACTGAAAATGAATCACTTTATTTACAAATTCAAACCTGGATCTTAAAAGGCAGGTAATCAGATTCAGTATTGGGCAGACCTATGTGCAACTGTTTTCTACAAAACCACACTATAAAATTTCAACACTATATTATATTGTGGAGTACATCTATTTTTCTCCAGAAATAATCTGCATAGCACCAAGCATCATCTTAAGAATGCAAAATATAACTCTTGCCAAATGAGCCATGCAGCATATAATGTAGGGTTTGTGAAACATAATGCATTAACTGAAAAGCTTTATAATGAGAGATGACTGCATTTATAGCAAACATCAATCTACAAAAAATGAGATTTAAGAAATGTGTAGACAGGTGTGATGGCTGACTTGATAAACAGCAGCTGTGATCTGTGTGCAGTTTCTAAGTGGAAGATTAAGTAAAGAATTTTCAGTTGTTACATTTCTAGCTTTTGGTCTGTACACTAATTTAAATATAGTGATGATTTGACAATATTGTTGAGTCAGGTATTTCTTGATTAGCCATGATAATTGGCTGTAGAAGTCACACTAAAAAGTCATAGAGAATATTCTAAATAAGCCAGAAATTTCAACCACCTCCCTTAAGAAAGGTTTTCATTTTGCTATAAGAATCAAGTAAAATAATAAATTAATTAATTATTAAAAACAAAATGCTAGTTAATAACAAAGTATACCCAAAATTGAGATCAATAGGGAAAACGAATCTAAAATGTGTCAGTCAATAACTAGCAATTGGTGTATGTTTATCATATATCAGACATTGCACTAAATTCTTTCGATGGATTACCTCATTTAATTCACAAAACAATACCATGAGGCAAATATTATTACAAGCACAAGCAGGGAGACTGAAGCTTAGAATACATGAAACTATATTCAAGGCCATATAAATAATGGCCAAGGTTAATATCCAGGTAGAGTATGATTTCACAATGCTGAACTCTTAACCCCTGCTTTCTGTTGTTCTCTCAGGTTTTTAATATGGGGGAGGAGCAGGGACCACACAAATCAGAGATACAACGATGACTGTGCTTAATAAGAATGCCAGACTGGGCTGGGTGCGGTGGCTCATGCCTGTAATCCCATCACTTTGGGAGGCTGAGGCAGGTGGATCACAAGGTTAGGAGTTTGAGACCAGCCTGGCCAATATGGTGAAACCCCATCTCTACTAAAAATACAAAAATTAGCTGGGCATAGTAACGGGTGCCTGTAGTTCCAGCTACTTGGGAGGCTGAGGCAAGAGAATGGATCGCTTGAACCCAGGAGGCAGAGGTTGCATTGAACAGAGATCGCTCCACTGCCCTCCAGTCTGGGCAACAGAGCAAGACTTCATCTCAAAGAAAAAAAAAAAAGAATGCCAGGCCGTATGCATGTCTCATTTAGTTACATTGAAGCCAAATTTATTATTTGATCTTATCACATTCTAGACACAGGGCCTTTCAGAAAAACTCTTCCTCCAAAATATCTCTCCTATGAAATAAAGAAAATATGCTTACATGGCTCTGGAATACACACACATACAATTAAATTAGTATAAACACTACTCCAAAGGTGAGATAAAATCGGATAGTAATAGTGTGGAGAGAATTTTTAGGTAGGAGGAGAAAACTTTTGCTATGAAAATTAGGGTTCAACTTGTAAAATGAGGATAATAATAGTACTAACTTAGAATTTAAAGAATAAAATGGGATATTATATATAAAGATTACTTATAAATGAGATGATTTTATAATTTTAGACATTTTTAAGTATTGACGGTTTTTCTACCTCTCAAATATTTCTTTAAAACCTTGACCAAATGAAGACTTTTTAAATATTTTATTTTATTTCAGGAAAAAATGCAAACAAGGACTATCTACAAATAAAAGTTGTTCTTAGAAAACAATAATACACTGCCTTTTAATTTTTACTGAAGTATTATAAGGGTAAATAGATTCATAGAAATAATTTTTATAAAAATAATACTTATGCATTCAATGAGATACATTTATCATTATATTTTAATTTACTGTGATGTTTAAGACAATATTTTGGTCTTAAAGTCTTAGAGTTACGGTCAGTACTATATGCACACCTGTGCTCATAAAGATGATCCCTGAATTGGATTGTCATGATGTATCACTTCAAAAGCTATACTATGCACATAAAAATCAAGACAGTAGAAGTGACATTCATCTTATTATTAATTTTATATTTTAAAAGTACATGCAGCTACATCTCAAAAAGTCCATTTACATATGTTCACTTAAGAAAATTTTATTCTAACATTGAAGCATTGTGATAATCCAAGTTTCAGTAAATTAAAATATTTAAATTTAAAGACACCTTTGTCAATATATTTAAATGTTTCTTCAAATATTTAGAGGTGACATTTAGCTAATACAATCTTAACTGTCAAGAATTCAGTAAAACAAATCGACCAAATTAGAGTGAGTTTCTATCCAGAAAGTCATACTTCATTTTTCAGATTTAGAAAGATGTGCTAATGCATGCTTGTGTGGTAATTCTGTTTTCTGATTTCTAATTCTTATAGAAAGGCAAGGCTAGGACCTTGCCATGGGTTGCTGCCTCAATGAGTAAAGTGCTGATGTCATCTGTGTTTCTTTCTGTTCTGTTTGCATTTTCTCTTGGGACTGTCTTCAGGTGTCATTATCAGGAGTTAGAAGAAATGAGGTCACTAAATAAAAGCTGTTTTGACTTTGACCACGCTTTATAAAATATCTGCACATAGGAAAAAAATATGCCATTTTGTTGCCCTTAATAGTGGTATATATGAAAGAGAGAGATTAAGGGATATTCCACAATTATGTATATTTTAAATTATTATTTGTTTAGGAGTTTAGTACATTCACACCCCAGAAATCTATACCACGAAAAATTCCAAATGAGAGGCATGCCTCTTTCTTTTTTCTTTTTCTAAAGTTGGAATGCTTGAGATGGCTTAGAATGGGAAGGAGATGCTCAGTGAACCTTGTCAACAGTTACAGACAGCTTCAGGAAAGTAAGTTTTAGGAAAAGTCTATATGGAAGCCAAAAGACCTGGAAAGTTATTTGTATGAAACTCTCTGTGCCTTTGTACCAACCTGAAATGTGTCTATTTCTCAGGAGTGTGTGTGTCATAATTTAAAGTAGTTTGTATGATCCTGAGCTAGGAAGCAGAACACTAATCTGTAGGTGGGGCTTGGACGCTGGACCAAATTGAGGACTAGTCAAAAACGGTTTAAGGCAGAAGTATCTCCCCATAAGACACTCCCATCAGTGTGCTATGTCAATTTATCATTGCTATGGCAAGACCCAGAAGTTACTGCTTCTTCCATGGCAATAACTGGACAACCTGAAAGTTAACACCCTCCTTCTAGAAACTTCTTCATAAACTGCCCCCTAATTTGCATATAATTAAAAGTGGATATAAAAATGAATTCAGAACTGCCTCAGTGTTGCTCCTCTGAGCACACTGCCTGTAGGGTAGCCATGCTCTTCAAGAAATTGTACTGCTGCTGTACACCAGCTCGCCCTTGTCTTTTTCCTGGCTAAAGACAAGAAGCCGCCTGGGCTAGGCCGCAATCTGGATGCTTGCCTGCCCTGCATCCATCCTATACTGACCTCTGAATAATGTAAAGTGAAGAATGAAAGTATAAATATACAACTAAGCTCAGCTGGTTCACTAGAAGTTTTGTTCTTGAATTCTCTTCAATGCAACTTAGGACAATGCTGTTAATAATTCAAAAATGGATTATAATGTTGGGCCAAAAAAATCAAGGTTTTAAAAACACTCTTCAATACTAGCTTAGTGTGTATTTTATTGCTTTCTGAGAATTGTTAATTTGTTTCAAAATAATTAGATTCAAATGGAATATAAACTGCAGTTTTCACATGAATTCAGATTATATTTGGTTTCAAGAAGTCAAGCTACATCAATAGTAATAGAAGTTTCTCTGGAAAAAATGTACTGTGTCAATATATGAGTCTTTGTTTTTCATGAAATCAGAGAAATGAATGTAACTATTTATGTAGAGCTACAAAGAGGGATATGTGTCATAATTTATAATTGAAGTACTGTTCACAAATGTATTAAATACCTAGCTAGTCTTAAAAGCATAGAAATGTGTTTGAGTGAATAGAGAGAACTTTGCCCAGTATCCTTATGTATGTTTTATCTTGTTGCACCAAGATAAATTTAAGAGCACACATATTATTGTAACCACCCTCTTTTTTTGGAGCAAATTTTGAATTGTCAAGAAAAATGTAACATGCTTGACATCGTAACACCAAGGAAAAATGTAAAAGGTATATTCATTATAATTTTCATTTCAACAGAAATCTAGTACAAGCTAACAAAATAATAACAACTACAGCATCAGCGAAAACATAAATCCCAAGGGTTTGTTTCTAAATGTAGTAAGTTTATGTTTACCTGGTTTTAATTTATTTTGATGTTATTTTTCTGGTCACTCATGAAAATATTATAGTAATCACAACATCTGATTTAAAACTGAAATCACATTTAAATTATTCATAAAACACAGTTTTATATTCTTTTGAAAGATAATCAAGTTTTAATGCCACTTGAAATGTCTTCCTGTCCCTTAAGTAATCTCAGTATCTATTGCAACTGTTTCTGACCAACAATGGAAACAGCAAAATGAATGTTGTAGTGCTGGTCTGGTGAAGATGTAGCAGAAAAAAATGGAGATTATTTCCAACAAGAAAAATACGCGTAAACACTACCTCATGGCTATAGGTATTTAATAGGTCCAATCTGTGAAATTTTTGAAGATTTTTCTCATAACTAGATTAAATTATTTGTGCCTATACGGAATCTGCTTTTTATGATGAAAGCATTATTGTTTCTTCAGTGCAGATAGTTTTCCCACAGAGAGTTGCATAAGATGACCTCTGAACTATGTAAAATATTGTTTTCTCTTAATCAGTTCTATTTAAAATGTGGTTTGGGTTGGGAATTATTTGAAAACTTTTTAAATAAAATTAGTTCATCTGAGAATTTTGCATGGAAATTGTTAGGACAATGAAAACTAAAAATATATGATACAATAAAGTTAATACTGATTATTTGCTAATCCATTTGTCCAAAGAAAGAATATATTATTTTATCTAACTTTATAATGGATTAAATAAATTTTTATGCTTTCTTACTTTGCAAACCTGAGCTAGTGTATGAAGGTTTATTTTAATTTCAAAAGCAAAATAATATAAAGATTTTGTAGATTATTGTGAGTTTAAACACATTTTACATGGGAAAAAAGTTATATCCTTTATAGGTTCTTTTCAGTTATATTGATTATTATAGTTTTCATTAGCTCCTTTGTCTTGATTTGCTATCTTCAAATTTTTCAAATAGTTAAGTGACTTTGTTGAGTTAAGTGAATATGGCTTCTACTGTAACATAGAAATCTTGCCTGACTGCCCACTTTCCAAATTTCAGACTGAAGACTAAATCGACTCTTGCCTGGTTAGGTCTTTTCCAAATATCAGACTTGCCAGTACATGTAATGAGGTGAACTAATTCCATAAAATAATATATTTTAAAATAAATTAATATATACTCATATATGTTATCATCTCTGTTTTTCTCAAGACCCCTGATTGATATAGAAGCTGTAAATATTGCCTATTAAAATTTAATGTTTAATATATGAATTCATATGCATTATAATATTTTTTGTTGTTAATGTTATTTTTAAATTACTATGAGTCACAGGGGAAATATCATGTAGATTCTGTTTTTATACAAAATAGAAGCTCCACATTTAAGTCATTCATTACTTTGCACTGCTCCCACTCCCAGCCTGTTCTATTAGTTTAATTAGCTGCTGGTAGAGAGCAGTCAACACACACAATTTTCTGCTAATAGGATTAAAGTCTCTATGAGCACTTGTTACCTGTCAGGTATGACTTTCGTCTCATTCTTCAGCGTGAGGTGGGAGCCATTGCAAGAAGACAATGTTTACTGTTTTTCTGGAATGTAAATTGACACAAATGTAGATATAATTTTTTAAACTTGTCCTAAAAATGCTAAATATTCACACACACACACACACACACACACACACACACACACACACACATGTTTTATTTATAGCTGTAGGAGATCCTGGATTTCTGTTGTTCTAGTTTAAATTCTGAGCCTTGTAAATTTTAACAATTCATACAAATTAGAGTTAATTTGTGAGTTAATCATGTAACATTAGATTGAGATCTTATTTTATTTAAGATATTCATGCCCTGCCAAAAAATCTGTAGAAAAGGCATTTTTTTTTCCTTTCTGCTGTAATGTAAAGCATGCACTATACTTGAGAAAAAAATCATAAAAAGCATACTTTTACTGTACTGACTAAATCAATGGTGGTGAAATTTATTCTCAGACTACTCAGAAGAAGCGAAATCCCAAAGTTATTCTTTAACTATACATGAAGGTAAACGGAATATAAATTGCTTTTGCAATGGATTTGAAAGCTTTTCTGCAACTATCTTGTCAATTTTATTGGCAGAGAAATGTAGTTAAGGCATTTTGTTCAAAATTTCTCTGCAAGAAAACCATTATTAATGGCAAGAATATTGAAACACTATGTTAGGAGATCCCAGTTTATCTTTTTCCCTAGTGCTGTGATTTTTTCTTTCTTTGTTGTTTGTTTATTGCTATCACAGCTTTATCTTTCTATGGTTTAAAATGATTGTGATGTTCTTCTTTTTATAAGCTTTCAGTTTCTTTATATTATAATAATGCTTTACTAAGTTTCCTCTGATTATTTCTAATAAAAATCTAGAATTCTTTTAATTTATATAGGCCAGAAGAAAACCAGGGTGTTTGATAAAACGTGTACAAGCATTTTAGCCCTGTCCACAATTATTAGAATGAGAAGAAAGTTGGTTTTCACAAGACTGATTTAAACTGAGACATATGAAAAATGTTAATGGTATATACAAGAAAGAAATAGCAGGTCACAACTACTGTAAAAATATTGGGTTAACTTATTTAATCATATGAATAATTCCTTGTAAAATTAAAAGAACATGAGCAGACATTTCACAGAAAAATCAATGTGGCCAATAGAAATTTTAAAAATTGAAATATCTTCATTTTAAATAAAATATTTAATAATATTAAATTATACACTCTGCTTTTCAGAATGGTAGAACTGCATGTATATGTTAGACCCACAGAGGTGCTTTAAGTAGGGAAAAATACTCTTAAGCATTTTTAACAGTGTAAATTAGTTCTATATTCTGATACACTGACAGTAACACAAAGAGATCTGTGTTACTATCAGTAACCTCAATTTTTTTCTATAAAGGTTTATTTCAAAAAATAATTAAAAATTGACATAAAGATTTAGGTACAAGCATGTGTGATACAAACTTTATTATCTTTAATTCACTATATACTGAGCATGGGATAAGTGTCCATCACTTTGCTTTGTTAGATGCTATGGACACTGTTACCAACCAAACTAGCGTTTTCTCATCCTTAGAGACTAGAGTCAGGGGTGAAAAACTTGTTTAATAAATAGCAATTCTGCTTAGCCACTTCCTTATTGTCTGCTTATCTCCTGAGAAACTTTGGGCAGGTTATATACCCTCTACATATCCTTCAGCATATAATATGTGTGTGTGTGTGTGTGTGTGTGTATAACTGCTCCAAGGGTTTGTGGAATATAATAAGCTAGTGAGGATAAAATCCTGGAACAATGACTGTAGTACAGAAAATATTTTTATGTATTGTTTGTTATTACTATTAGTAGTAGTAGTGAGACTCATTGGATGTGTAGAGCAGTAGCAATGGTAACACTGCGTTCTACTCTCTGTTAGTTCGTATTTGAATCCTATACACACTACTAGAAACACGAGGCATGGAGACTCTTTTACCTTAGTTGCCAATGTCAGACGTTTTTTGAAAATAAAAGAAAATGTGGTGTATATACACAGTGGAATACTCTCTAGTCTCAAAAACAAAGAAAATTCTGTCACTTGGCATTTCTTTCTTGTATATAACATTAACAGCTTTGTCTTATTCAAATTGGTCTTGTTAAAATCAACTTTTTAATCATTTTAATAATTTTGAAAAACTACAGAAAGATCAATACTGCTTCATCTCACTTATATGTGGAATCTAAAATAGACAAACTCATAGAAGCAGAGGTAGAATGATGGTTACCAGAGCCTGGAGAAATGTTGGTCAAAATGTATAAAGATTCAGTTGGACAGAAAGGAAAAGGCTATAAGGTTTTGAGATCTGTTGCACAGCATGGTGACTACAGTTAATAATCGTATTTTATATATTTCAGAATTTCTAAGAATACATTTCAAAAATAATAAGTATATGAGGTGATAGATACGGTAATTAGCCTATGTAATCATTCCACAATAGGCATACATCGAAATATCATATTGTATCCCATGAAAATAAGATCATAAATTAAATATTTAAATAAATAATCAAATTGCCTGCTTGAAAATTCGTCTTTTCTTTTTTCGATTGTCAGTTAAATACTTTCGAAATACTTGAAATATTATCTCCATCATTGGTTCCTGCCTTAAGCATAAATACCATCTTCCACGTATCTACGTTGTTGAAACAGAATTTTTACACGTTTGTTTTCTTTTTTCATGTTTTTCTCTGTTGTGCATTCATTTGCTATCTCAGTGCCTTACACAATTGTTGGGGAATACAAAGTGGTTAGAACAACCTTGTCACATACTGAGTACTATAAGCATATTTTCAGCTATTAGTATATAAAAAACTCCCCACTAGTAGTAATGTGCCATTTGCACTAATTAAAATATAAAATCTAGTCCACACTTTTGGTTTTCAGACTGGCATGTATGGAGCACTTATTAACTGTGGTGAAATCAGAAGTCAGTTGCATCCACAATAATTCTAATGTTTACTTAATCAGAATAGACTTTTTAAGTTACCAAATATTTTAAAATTATATAAAATTATGTAAGGAGTTTGGCAGTCTTCACGTCAATCTAACAATAAGAGAAATTCCCAAAACACTGAAAAACCAACTACTCTTCTAAGAGCCATCAGAGAACGGAGATCAGAGGGTGAACTACAGCCTTTAAAATTTGAGATAGGCCAGGCGCGGTGGCTCATGCCTGTCATTCTAGCACTTTGGGAGGCCGAGTTTGCGAATCACGAGGTCAGGAGATTGAGACCATCCTGGCTAACATGGTGAAACCCCGTCTTTACTAAAAAAAAATACAAAAACTTAGCCGGGCGTGGTGGCGGGCGCCTGTAGTCCCAGCGACTCGGGAGGCTGAGGCAGGAGAATGGCGTGAACCCAGGAGGCGGAACTTCCAGTGAGCCAAGATTGCGCCACTGCACTCCAGCCTGGGCGACAGAGCAAGACTCGGTCTTCGGGAAAAAAAAAAAAAAATTCAGAGAAAAGATGCAATGCACTGAAATGTGTCACCCTAGAATTTATATATTGAAGTCCTATCTCCTGATGGGACTGTATTTGGAGATGGAGTCCTTTGAAAGTAAATAATTAAGGTTAAATGAGGTCATAAGAATTCTATTCTAATCTAATCATCCTTATATAATGATATCAGGATGATTTCAGAAGAAGTCTCTCTCTGCAGTGTTCACTCAGAAGAAAGGTCATATGAGGACAAAGTAGACACACGCAAGTTAGAAAGAGAGAATTCACCAAGAACTGAAACCATCTAGAACCATAATGTTGGATTTTTTAGCCTCAAAAACTGTAAGAAAGTAAATTTTATGTCTGAGTTATTTTTTAATGACAGCTCAAGTCGACTAATTCATACTTTATTACTGAGAAATGGGATGCTTCTATAAGAAGTCCTTACGATGTGGAAGTGGTTTTGGAATTGGTTGATGAGTAGAAGCTGGAAGGATTTTAAGGTGTGTGCTAGACAAAGTCTAAAGACTATTAGTGGAAAAAATGGCTATTAAGGGCAATTCTAGTGGGAGTTCAGGAAGAAAATAGAGAACTATATAGAAAGCCTTGATAGTCTCAGAGAATACATATACCATTAAAAACAATGTTGATAGAAATATAAATGTTAAAGGCAATTATAGTGAGGTCTCAAATGATAATGAGGAACACATTGTTAGAAACTGGAGAAAAGACTATTCTTGTTATAAAGTGGCAAATAACTTGACTGAATTGTGCTCTAGTATTTTATGGAAGGTGGAACCGGTGCACAATTAAACTGGACATTTAGCTGCAGGGATTTCTAAGCAGATTGTTGAATGCATGACCTTGCTTCTCCTTTTTGCTTATAGTAAAATGCAAGAGGATAGAGATAAACTGAAAAAAAAAAATTGTTGAGCAAAAAGGAACCAGAGCTTGAAGATTTGGAAAATTCTTAGCCTATTTATACTGCAAAGAAAAATATAATAAAGCATGTTCTGAAGATAATGCTAAAGGTGTGACTGAACAACCATTCCATAAGGAGATTAGTACAGGTATAAATCATGTATCTAATCAACCATCTAAGCAGAGGCCAGAAATGGACATGCAATTATAGCAGCAGAGATACAGCCAGTTTGTTTCAAAGGATGCAAAGACAAGATGAGACAAGGTAAAGAAAGGCTTTGGGGATGAAATTAAGGAAGGCTTAATAGACTTCTAATATTACATAGAAAAGGAAAATAGAGTTAGTTGGCTCTAATGGGGCACCATTATTCAAGAGAAGAGGGTGATAATCCTAAAGGTTATTCAGAAATCATTAGGGCTGCCCCCCTGAATTTAAAAGAAAGAAGCCATCACCTCTGTTTCAACAGGCAAGACTGCCTCCACTGGAGCCTCAGGAGTAGGAAGGACCCACTGGCACATTTGTGGGGGTAAGCCTTTTAAGAGGGTCATGGGGTGACAATTCTGTAGCAGTGGGCCTGGAAGGCAGACTCTTAGATCAAAGAACGTTATTTTCTGGCTTTAAGATGTAATATATTTTGCTTTACTAAGCTTTGGACTTGTTTAGACCCTGTCACTCCTTCCTTCTTTTCTATTTCTCTCTTTTCGAATCAGAATGTCAACCTATGCCTGTCTCGCCATTATTTTGTTTGTTTTTTGAGTCAGGGTCTTGCTCTATTGCCCAGGCTAGAGAAAAGTGGCGCAATCACAGCTCACTACAGCCTCAACCTCCTATTGCCAGGTACAAGAGATCCTACCACCTCAGTTCCCCAAGTAGTTGGTACTGCAGACATAAGCTACCATGTCCAGTCTGTATTTAAGAAGCATATAGCTTGTTTCATATCATAGGTTCACAGCTGGAGATGAATTTTGCATCAGGAAGAATCATAAGTTGAGCCTCATCCATACTAATTTAGATGATATTTGGATGAGAATTTTGACTTCAGAAAATAGAGTTGATGCTGAAATGAATTAAGACTTTTAAGGATGTTGGAATGGAATGGATGTATTTTGCATACAATGAAAACATGCATTTTGTAAGGTTATGGGAGGCATGCTGGGGATTGAATTGCTTCTCCTCAAATTCATAGATGAAACCCAATATCTAAATGTGACTTGATTGGGAGACAGGGTCTGCTATGGTTTGAATAGTCGTTTCCCTTCCGATACTTATATTGACATTTAGTCCCCAATGTAGCATTATTGAGAGGTGGAGTCTGTAAGAGGTAATTGGATCATCAGGCTCTGTCCTCATAAAATGAACTAATATGTTTTAGATTGATGAGTTAATAAGTGAATGGATTATCACAAGAGTGGGACTTGGTAGCTTTATAAGATGAGTAAAAGAGACTTGAGCTAACAAGTCCAGCTCCCTGGCCATAAGATGTCCTGTGTCACCACCGGACCCTGCACAGAGTACCCACTACCACGAAGACGCTCACCAGATGCGGCCCCTTCACTTTGAACTTCTCAGCCTCCAAAACTGTAAGAAATAGGTTGCTTAAAAAAAAAAAAAATTACCCAGTTTAATGTATTCTGTTATCAGCAACAGAAAACAGACTAAAACAGTGTATTCGAGAAGTAATTAAGGTTAAATAAGTTCGCAAATATGGGATACTGATCCAATATGTCTGTCTGTATGTGCTCAGAGGAAAGGCACTGTGAGCAGAAACCTACCGTACAAGTCAGCAAAATAATGTTTACTAGAAACCAAGCCCTATTGTAGCTTTGATTTTGGACTTTCCAGCTACCAGAACAGTGGGAAAATGAATTTCTGTTGTTTAAGCCACACATTCTGTCGTATTTTGGCATGACAGCCTGAGCAGACTAATACAGAAGGAAAATAATGTAGGTAAGAAATTCAGATCTACATAAAGAAAGAAAGAGCACTGGAGAAAGAATACACAACAGTAAAATAAAACTTGCATTTTTTTATTCTTAATGTACCAGATAACTGTTTTTTTTTTCAAAATGATAATGCCAACAATGTATTTGTTTATGTATGCTTGTATGTATGTACACACTTATGTATAACTGAAATTCATCACAGCAGCGATACAAAGGATAGAAGGGAAGAATTGGGATTATGTTGTTATTACAATTATAGTGTTATTTGAAAGTGGACTTGGATTAGGTGTAATGCATATTGCAAAAACTAGGGCAACTGCTAAGAAGGTTTAGTAAAAAGTGTAACTGAAATACTGAGAAAGGAGAAAATGGAATCTAAAAACCAGAAACAAATATAGTAGCTAGTAATTCAACTATATCAATAACTAGATCTTGACACACCAATTAAAAGCCAAAGATGATCAGAGTGGATCAATAAACAAGACCAAACTATATGTTGTCCACAAGAAACTTGCATTAAATATAAAGGCACATGGAGTAGAAATATTAACTCTAGACCGAGCAGACTTCAAATCAAGGAAAATTCTCAGGGACAGTGAGCATTGCATAATGACAAAAGGATCAAATATCTAAGAAAAAAATAGAAAGCTTTAATATGTATGTGGCCAAAAGAGTCTAATATGTGAGGCAAAAACTGATAAAACTGCAAGGAGAAATAGATGAATCCCCATGATTTAAAAATTGACAAAGACCTTGATGAACACCTCGTCAGAGAAGACCCATGACAAATAAGCAAATGAAGTGATGCTCCACATCATATGTTATCAGAGAGCTGGAAATTAAAACAACAACAAAATATCACTACATACCTATTAGAATGGCAAAATCGAGAACACTAACAACATCAAATGTGGCCAAGAATGTCCAGCAACAGGAATTCTTATTCATTGCTGGGGAACTGCTAAATCGTATAGCCACTTTGGAAGACAGTTTGGCAGTTTCTTACAAAAGTAGTCATCCTTATACCATATAATCCTGCGATCACTTGCTTTACTAATTATAGGACTTGATAACTTATGTCCACACAAATATTTGCATGTGGATGTTTATAACAGCTTCATTTCTAGTTCCCAAAAATTAAAGCAACTAACTAACTAACTAAATAAATAAATGATGGTTTAACCAGACAATGGACCATTCTTCAGTGCAAAAAAGAAAAGAGCTATCAAGCATGAAATGATATGGAGGAACTTTATGTTACCAAGTGAAAGGAGTCAATCTGAAAAAGCTACATACTTACTGATGCCAAATCTGACATTCTTAAAAAGGCAAAACTATGGTAACAGTAAAAGAATCAATGGTTTCTGAAGTACAGTGAAAAGCAGAGATAAATAGACAGTTCACAGAGAAATTTTAGAACAGTGAAACTACTTTATATGATACTATCACAGTGACTACATTTTATTATACATTTTTCAAAATCCATAGGATGGACAATATTGAGAGTGAGCCTTAATATGAACTGTGAACTTTAGGTGAGAGTGATGCATCAATGTAGGCTTACTAATTATAGTAAACCTCTACTCTGGTGTGGGATGATGACAGTGGGATAAGCTACGCCTAATATACAGCAGGGAGTATATAGAAAACCTCTGTAGCTTCTGCTCAATTTTTAATGTGTGAACCTAAAACTACTCTAAAAATAAAAATTTTTAAAAAATCTATTCTTTAAGTCTATTATAAATTAGACTTTACCCATGATAATAGCTTTTTTCTGATTTTCTTTTCCATAGGTACATGTGGACTTATTCCTTTTGTTTCTTGCTTATACATCTAATTTGCTTTGTTTCATTTACACAGTGAGGGTAGTTATCTAAGAGTCCATCCTTGAGATCTATATGTAGATCCTAAATGCTACACATTTGTAGGGCTCTAGCCACAAGGAAAAGCTTATTTTTGAAGATACGGGGCTTAGTGTGGTGTAAAGTATAGAAGTATTATATAGGCTGGCAGTAGGAGTAAAGAAAGCCATAATTTTTCAAGTAGGTAGCTAGGTAAGCATTTGGTCTGAGACATATTTGTCTCCACAGACAAATAAGGTCCACCACTGAAGGAGAGACTAAATAATTAAGGTCCACCACTGAAGGGGAGACTAAAAATTATCTTCAGTTTTATCAAATTCAATAGTATCTCTATAAAGGTCATATTTTGTCTCCATTTATTTATAAGTGAAAATTCCTCAAATCCCTACCAGCTTTTGATTTATCAGAGTCAATAAAACACTGACTAATATATATATCTTTAATAATCAGATGATTTTATTCAAATTATAGAGTGTTTTTTGCTGAACAATTGTTAGATCTGTTTATGCAATCACCTATATATAGCTTATGATTTCCAGTTTCTATACCATTTTTAACCAGTCCTTCCTCATTTCTTAATATATAGGATCATTTCTCAAATTATCTGACATTGAATTTACTTGTATTTATATTTCAATTTTTACACCTTAAATATTGATTCATTTGTAAATAATTCAGGGGCAAGGCAGTTTCTCTTAATTGATAACTACCTCATCCATATGTACTAAGGCCTTCTCAGAGCTGTTAAAACAAATTCTAACTAGGAGACTCTCAGATTGGAGTAGCTCGGGCACTTCATTCCTTTGTGAACAAACTAAAAATCAATGTAAACAGTAAATTGAAACTAGTAACCGAACCTCACCAACTGACCTCTAACCTTAAACCAATCAAAATTATTTTCTTTGTTTTGTTTCTGCAAATATTTTAGAAAAGTTTTTCTTCTTGCCCCTTTAAATGGAGTGTTAGCCATTTGCCCTGGCTAATCAATCAAGGTATTGCTCCAATTCATGAATCACTGAATGCTCGGATAAACTCTTTAAAATCAAAATGTGCTTAAGTTTTTTTTGTTTGTTTGTTTGTTTTAATCAAGCTGTACTATCAAATTATTTTTCAATTTGTAAGGTTCTTCTTTTTTAAAGCTAAGAACATTTATCTACATGACAATGTTTTCAGTGTAAAGTGCCAAACTTAGAATATTTCATGATATTCTGCAGAGCAGGATTCAATTAGTTTTGAATAATAGATAAAGCATTTCAACAAACTAGGATTCAAAAAAGAGTGTATGCATATTTTAATGTGCAGAAATGCTATTTACTGAATACAAAACAGTGCATTCAGGGTAGGAGGTAGTTCTATTTCATTGGGAAAGCAGTTTTAACAGATGACCATGTCAATAATGTTCTTATTAAGTAGACCTTTATCTGAAAATTTATGGTGCTCTACTGTATCATTTTGCAATTAGTATAGATTCTGTTGTTGTTTGAGTTTTATTTTTCTTCATGTATTAGAGAATTTTTAAATATTGGAAAACTGAGTTTAACTTTCAGGATAATAGTGTTAGCTCAATGGATCTGTTCTCAAGTAAAATGAACAAAGCTGTCAAAAACTATTTAAAACAAACACAAAAAAGGAAACAAAAAGCAACAATTTTAAGTCTCTGGAAATTGCCCTAAGTGCATAGTAAACGATCTAATGTCAGTAACAACAGTGAGAGTCTGTGACTTTCCAGCCACCACCCACTCCATTCCTATCCCTACTTCCTGTCCCATCTGTAGCTCAGCTTGATGGGAGTTCTACTCAGAATGGGAATGTTTGAAGAGATTAAAAAAAAAAAAGTTCATGCTTTTTGATCATGCTCCAATCAAGTTTTACTGTATATCTCCAAAGGAATAAGCAATCAGCATTTCCCACAGCCCTACAACCAAAAGTTGAAGAAGTCAAATTTTTGGTAAGTACAGCTAAGAGGCATGAGCTTCCCTCCTCCACCCAGCTCTTACCCAGATGAGAGAGGCTTTACTACAAATGTGGCAGGCCCAGAATACTGGAGCCTTGACTTCCCTCATCCTCAGTCACTCATAGGGTAGGGATAACATGCATGGAGAGGAAGAGAAAGGAAATCCAAAATGAACAGAGGCTACCTCCAGGCCCCAATCCCAAAATAATGGCTAAGATAGTTTGCCAGGTGAAAAGCAGTTCATAAAATAAGAAAGTTCTGAAGGTCTCTTTCAAAGGACTGATTTTATTTAATCAGTATAAAAAAGTGCAAGCCTAAGGACACTCTTGAAAACAATAAGTCCTTTTAATTGGTAGCAATGCATTAAACCATAGGCCAAGTATTTCACCAGAGAAACCAGGGAAAGAGAGAGCTTAGAAGAGTCCTTCTGGAGTCAGACTGGCCTTTAAAAACTGCCCTTGTTGGACAAGACTACTGATCTGTTTATGACCCAGGATATTGTCAAGAAAAATTAAATAGTCCTCAGTAATTAGTAAAGCCCAAAGGAGTGTAAAACCAAGGAAAACAGACAAGTTACCAGAAAAATAAGAGGAAAATAAATGCAAAGATTGCCATGCTAAAGTGACTGGCATCACAGAGTGAACATATAAGCACCCCAACACTGTAGTGTCAAAGAAGCAACATCAAAGTCTTTATACTGAGAGGGAAATAGACTTCACTGAAATAGCCTATGTTTTTTTTTTTTTTTTTGGGGGGAATTGCCCCCCGCCTAAAGGGCAGGGGCCAGATCTTGGCTCATTGCAATCTCCGCCTGCCGGGTTCACGCCATTCTCCTGACTCAGCCTCCCGAGTAGCTGGGACTACAGGCGCCCGCCACCTCGCCCAGCTAGTTTTTTGTATTTTTTAGTGGAGACGGGGTTTCACCGTGTTAGCCAGGATGGTCTCGATCTCCTGACCTCGTGATCTGCCCGCCTCGGCCTCCCAAAGTGCTGGGATTACAGGTTTGAGCCACCGCGCCCGGCCTGAAATAGCCTATTAAGTGACAAAACAAGTAAACAAACAAACAGCAAAACAAATAAGCCCCGAGCGTGGTAGAAGAAAATTAGTATGTGAGGTTGCTATAATATGGTACCTAAAATGTTCCGTTTTCAACAAATTAAAAGACATGTTAAGAATCATCAACATGTGACCCACTGCAGGGAAAAAATAATAATAATACAGGCAACAGAAATTGCCATGTTAGAGGGATCAGTTACCACTTTAACAAAGAGTCCATCCTTGAGATCTGTATGTACATCCTAAATGCTACACATTTGTAGGGCTCTAGCCACAGATTAACAAAGACTTCTAAGTAGCCATTACAAATATGGTCAAATTGGAACATAATCAAATGGACATTCTGGAGTGAAAAGTACAATAACTGACATAAGAAAATTATGAGTTAGGCTTAACAGCAGATTGAAACAATAGATTGAAACTGGGAAAAGAAAGAATAGGAGAATTGGAAGGTAGATCAACAGAGATGACATAATCAGAAGAGTAGAGAGAAGATAGAATAAAGAAAAATAAACAAAGCCTCAGGTCAATGTAGAACATCTTCAAGTGTACCAACAGTGTATAGTGGGAGTACCAGAAGAGAGAAAATGAAGAAAAGTTTAAAAGTAAATATTAGAATAAATAATGGCTAGTGAGAAACATTAATTTACATAACCAATGTTAACTTATATATCCACATCATTAATTTACATATCTACCTAGTTACCTACATACAATTACATACAATTGTATAGTGGGAGTACCAGAGGAGAGAAAATAAAGAAAAGATCAAAAGTAAGTATTAGAATAAATAATGGCAAGTGAGAAACAATAATTTACATAGCCAACATTAACTTAAATATCCACATCATTAATTTACATATCTACCCAATTACATACAATTGAAGATGTAACATTAATTTGTATACACAATTATTGAGGTGGCTCTGGCAATTTCTTAAAGTAAGACAACAATAAACTTTGCCACATCAATTGACTTTTCCTTTCATGAAATATTTCTTTCTAGCATTTGGTGCTGTTCGATAGCATTTTACCCACACTAGAACTTCTTTCAAAATTAGAGTTCATTCTCTCAAACTCTGGCACTGCTTTATCAACTAAACTTATGCAATATTTAAATCCTTTGTTGTGATTTCAACAATGTTTACAGCATGTTCACTAGGAATAGATTTCATCTGAGGAAACCTCTTTCTTTGCTCATCCCTAGAAAGCAATTGCTCATCTGTTAAAGTTTTATCACAAGATTGCAGCAATTTAGTCACATCTTCAAGATACACTTGTAATTCTAGAACTCTTGCCTTTTCTGCCACATCTGCAGTTACTTCCTGTACTGATGTCTTGAACCCCTTAAAATCATCCATGAGGATTGCAATCAACTTCTAAACTCTTGTTTCTTTTGATATTTTGACTTCTTTCCATGAATCAGAATGTTCTTAATGACATTGAGACTAGTGAATTCTTTCCAGAATGCTTTCAACTTACTTTGTCTAGATCCATCAGAGAACTCTATGGCAACTGTAGCTTTACAAAATATATTATTTAAATAATAAAACTTGGGCCAAAATTACTCCTTGATCCATGGACTGCAGACTGGATGTTGTGTTAGCAGGCATGAAAACAACATTAATCTCCTGTATATCTCTATTAGACCTTTTGGGTCACCAGGTGCATTGTCAAAGAGCAGTAATATTTTGAAGGGAGTCTTTTCTTTCTGATCAGTCTCAACAAGAGGCTCAAAATATTCAGTAAACGGGCTGTAAATAGGTATGCTGTCATCCAGGCTTTGTTGTTCCTTCTATTTCTAGAACACAGCAGAATAGATTTAGCATAAGTTTTATGAACCCTAGGATTTTCAGACTGTTAAATGAGCATTGACTTCAATTTAAGGTCATCAACTGCATTAGCTCCCTAAAAAGAGAGCCTACTCTTTGAAGCTTTGAAGCCAGGCACTATTTTCTCCTCTCTAGCTATGAAAATTTTAGGTAACATCTTCCACCAATAAAAAGGCTGTTTTGTCTGCATGAATATCTGTTGTTCAGTGTAGCCACCTTCATCAATGATCTTAGCTATATCTTCTGGATGACTTGCTGTGGCTTCTCCCAGCACTTTCTGCTTCACCTTGCACTTTTATGTTATGGAGATAGTTTCTTTCTTCGAATCTCACAAACCAATCTCTGCTAGCATCAAATGTTTTTCTGCAGCTTCATCTCCTTTCTCAGACTTCAGGGAATGTTATAACTGGTTTGATCTTCTATCCAGATCACTAAAGCTTTTTCCATACCAGAAATAAAGCTGTTTTACTTTCTTATTATCTGTGTGTTCACCAGAGTAGTACTGTTAATTTCGTCTAAGGATTTTTCCTTTGCATTTACAACTTGCTAACCGTTTGCCACAAGAGACTCAGGTTTCAGCTTATCTCAGCTTTTGACATGCATTCCTCATTAAGCTTAATCTTTTCTAGCTTTTGATTTAAAGTGATAGACATGTGACCCTTTCTTCTACTTGAACATTTAAAGATCATTGTAGGGTTATTAATTAGCCTAACTTCAATATCGTTGTGCCTCAGAAAATAAGGAAGGCCAAGGAGAGGGAAAGAGATCGAGGAAATGACTAGTCAGTGTAGCTGTCAGAAAACACACATTTATTAAGTTTGCTGTTTTATATGGGCATATGTTTGGTTCCCCAAAGATATTACAGTAGTTACTTCAAAGATCACTGCTCAGAGATAACCGTAACAGATATAATAATGAAAAAGTTTGAAATATTGCAAGGATTACCAAATGTGCTGCCAAGACTTGAAGTGAGGAGCACATGATTTTGGAAAAAATGGCGTAAACAGATTGCACAGCTGCTACAAATATTTATTTAAAAAAATTACAATATCTGTGAAGCACAATAAATTGTAACAACCTTTCATAAACAGCCTTTGCCTTCTTCTATTGTATCCTTATTTCGTTTGATGTATGTTTATATTTTACGTTTATATTTGTTTGATGTATATTTTTATATTTCACTACATATACAGTAGTGAAATTACTAATTTGTATACACTAGATTTTATTTTTGGTCTCCAATTTTGTATAAGTAAAAGATAAGCACTGTTTTATTTTTTCTCCTTTTTTTAAACATAATATTCTTCTTCAAAGTAGATAATTCTTCCTTTAAATCTTGGGTTCAATAACTTTACTGATTCCATGTTTTTGTGTTTTTATCATAATTTTTTTGAAGCCTGGTAAGCCCTTTTTGGGTTTTTTAAATATTTTCTTTAATTTCAGAATAAAAGGTTTATTGCATTTTTACATTTGAATATCTTTAATTTTTTGTATTCTATTTTCTCATTCAGAAATATAGAAACTCAATATTGTGTGTACATTTTATTTGGCCTCAATAACTATGATGATACTACCTACTGCATTTGTCTTTGTCAAGTTTGTTTACACATGTGTAATATTTTCACACTTATGTTTCATGAAATATTTTATTTACTTGTATTTCATCGTGTTAATTCTGATTTTTGCCAAAGTTATTTTTTTCTGAAATGAGGTACACTTTGCATCCAATTAAATGAAAAGATAACTCATTTATAATTTATTGAGCTTTAACAAACAAACACTTTGCTGTAACCAAAACATTATAAAAAGTGTAGATATTTGCCACTATCCTAGGAACTTTCCTCAACCGCTTGCTATCTCCATAAAATCAGAAACCACTGTCCTGATTTTATCCACAAAAATTACTTTTACCTTTCTTTGGACCTCATATAAATGGACTCATATCATAGTCCCTTGATTGCCTGAATTGTTTTTTGCAATGCAACATCTTCTTAAAGATTCATTGATGTTGTTGCATAAATCAGAAGTTTAATATTTTTACAATTTTCATTCGTATCCAATGATTTCTGTATACTATGATTTGTTTATCAGTTCTCCAGCTGCTGGACATTTATTTCCATTTATTCACTATTATTAATAATTTTGCTAAAACGTTGTTTTACATGTTTTTGTGTGACTGTATTTTTATTTTATTTCTTGAGTGTATACATAGGAGTGAAATGACTGATTCATAGGGTAGATGTATGTTTCATTATAATAGAAATTTCAAGTTTTCAATGGAGAGGGCTTGTATATCTTTCATTAAATTTATTCATAAGCATTTTATATTCTATGATACTATGAACTTTTTTTTTTTTTTGAGACAGGGTCTCACTCTGTCACCCAGACTAGAATGCAGTGGCACAATCTCGACTCACCGCAACCTCCACCTCTCAGGCTCAAGTGATTCTCCTGCCTCAGTCTCCCGAGTAGCTGGGATTACAGGCATGCGCCACCACGCAGGGCTAATTTTTGTATTTTTACTAGAGACGGGTTTTGCCATGTTGGCCAGGCTGGTCACAAACTCCTGACCTCAAGTGATCCACTCACCTTGGCTTCTCAAAGTGGCTATGAAAGTTTTTACTTCATTTTCAAATGCTTTGTTTTTGGTTGTAGATTATAATTGATTTTTCTATATTCACCACATAGCCTGTGTAAATACACAATGTTATTATTACTTCTTGTGTAACTGTAGATTTTTTAGGATTTTCTACATACAGCATTGTAAAAAGACACTAGAAATAGTTTTTAGAAATGTATATTTAAACTTCTAAATACTCAGAGATTTTAAAATGTTTGTTATTAGTTTCTACTTTAATTTTGATGTGGTCGTCGAATATGCATGCATTAGATTTTATTAAAATTTCTTTTATTGACAGACATAAGGTCCATTATATAAACACTCCATTAAAATAATTTTCATTTTATAATTTGGGGGTACATATGGTGTTATATGAATGTCAAGTTATGTGAATGTCAAGTTGTCTGCCATTTTAAGTAGAGTAGCTATGAACCGAATTGTGTTTCCTAAAACTCATACGATTAGGGAAGGATAGGTATATGGAAAATTGGTGAAGGGTGAGGATCAATCAGAGGAAAGTGTGCAAAACTGGCAGAGAGGTACTCAATACAGTCCATTTCTTAACAATTAATTTGAGTTATTGAAATACCCAGTATTGCTGTCTTTTATGTCCTTATGATGCAGGATTTTTCTCAGTCCGTCTGCCAGTCAGGGACCTCTGTGGCTGGTGATGTCTCCCCCCAGGCCTTGGGCCTGCTGCAGGAGGTGCTCCCTCCACTTGGCCTGATGGGTCGTGTCTGACTTGTGCACCAGCCTGTATCTTGCACTTGCTGGAGGATCCACACTCAGCCAGTAGCTGGGCCTGGCATTCCCCAGCCTGCCTTTGTTACAGCTATACTTGCATTCAGTGGTTCCTGAGTTCTTGTTCAGTGTCCAAGAAGAATGAAGTTACACTGACAATCAAGGGGTGAGAAGAGCAGAGAAGAATGTTACTGAGTGATGGAATAGCTCTCGGCAGAGAGGGGACATGAGGGTGGTCCTGTACTGGAAGTCAGGTGGTTTCCCTCCCAGTGTGGCTGGGTTTAGAGCTTTTATGGGCTCAGAATGGGGTAGTGTGTGCTGTTTAGTTTGTGAGTATGCAAAAAAAAAAAAAAAAATGCTAAAACCAAGGCACTACTCAAAGTTGGGCACAGCAGTGTAAAAAAACAATTAGGGACGGGTAGGTATATGGAAAATTGGTGAAGGGTGAGGATCAATCAGAGGAAAGTATGCAAAACTGGAAGAGAGGTATACAACAGTATACTTCTATTTCCTCTCCTTTTATTCTCTTTATTTTAGTCGTATAATTTCCTTTTAAATAAGTTTTAAGTCTCACAATACAGTGTTATAATTTTGGCTTTAAATTATAATCTGGTTGTCTTTTACTGAAATAAAGAAGAAAAAATGTATATACATATTTAAATTTCTTATATATCTAACTTTTGGTATAATTTTCCATTAGTCTAAATATTTCCCATTTAAATCGGTTGCAATGAAATTCATCTGGCAACAAATTCACTCATATTTTGTGTATTTGAAAATGCTTCCTTTTTAAATAATATTTTCTCTAGTTATAAAATATTGGATTTGATTCTTTTTTCTTTTTAACCACTTTAAAAACATAATTTATTGTCTTATAGTATGCTCTACTTGTAAATAGAAGGCAGTCATCCCTTTTATCAGATAATTTTGTTTGTTTCTGGAATCATTAATTGCTTTCAGTTTGAGACAATGGAACATGGTTTATCATGTCTGGAGTATAATTTTTTCTCCTCCTTTGTTTCACTTTATCCTAGATCAGTCTAGTTGGAGTTTGTATGAGAGAGAGCAGTGTTTTCAAATTGTAGTTTGCTTCCCAGCTGTTATTTGTGCAGTCTACACTGGTGAGAGTTTAATTAGGAATCTATGAATGTCTAGTGTTGTAGCTTGAAATTGACTTTTTGCCCCTCAAAATTGATTCTTAGTTAAACCTGGTCTTCAGGCTGCAATCTGTCATTAAGAAGTCAGAAACAAATAAGGCAATCTTTAGTCCTATCATTCTCTCTTAGTTCTGCCTCTACAACTTCATTCTGTTGAGAAATAAAATAGATCTGAAGTGTTTTCCAGCATTATAACATTCAAGCCAAACGACTAGCTCTATTTCAACACTTTTTAAGAGACTACTAGACACTTCTCTAATAGCTTGTAAAAGCTTAATTTAAAATATTGTTTAAATATTATCAGTAGCAAAGTTAAAATCAATTTTTGATAGAGACTATGCATTTTCTTCCATTTTAATTTTTTGAAGACACATCTTATAATTTGTTTTACAAATTTTTAATTCAACTTCTTATTTGAGATAATTTTAGATATATTGAAAATTGAAAGAAATAATTCAGAGGGACACCATTACATTTTCCACAATGGTAGCATCTTGCAAAAGAATCATACAGTATCACAACCAGAATAATGGCATTGACAGGATGCAAAATGATTCTATCACTACAATGATCTCTCATTTTCTTCTTCCCTTCCATTCTCATTTCACCTTCATCCCTGGAAACTACTAACCACTTTTCTACAACTACAATTTCACCATTTTCAGACTTTTGTATAAATAAACAGTTACATATAATTAGTCTTGAAATGTAATCTTTTTATCCAGTTTTTCAACCAACATAATTTTCTGATGATTTATTTGGATTCTTGTATATTGCAATAGTTTGGGTTTTGTGGTTACTGAGCACGCTATTTCATGGTATATATGTACTGTTGTCATTATCCATTCGTTCATTGATGGACATCTTAATTGTTGTCAGTTTTGGACTATTATAAAAATATTTGCTATAAATTTTATATACAGATATTTTGTCTTTAATTTCTCAAGAATAAATGCCTAGAATGTTATGGTAGTGGCATGGTTAGTATATTTTAATAAAC
Source organism: Colobus angolensis palliatus (assembly GCF_000951035.1). NCBI lineage: Eukaryota > Metazoa > Chordata > Mammalia > Primates > Cercopithecidae > Colobus > Colobus angolensis. The sequence goes on along the minus strand of NW_012114544.1, from coordinate 6,755,787 downwards.
TACTGAATTGTTTTTAGAGTGCGTATAACTATTGCATTGGATATGCAAAATTCACATTGGAATTTTCACTGGTAAAATTAATCCAGTTTCTCCACATCCTCACAAGCATGTGATGCCCTCATTTTCTCTTTATTTTGGCCATTATGATAGTTATGTAGTGATGCCTCATTGTGGTTTTAATGTGCATTTTCCTAATGTCTAGTTATGCTGAGCATCTTTCCATGTGCTTTTTGTCATCTGTATATATTCTTCAGCAAAATGTTTGTTTATGTCTTTTATGCAAGTTCTATTTGGATTGTTTTTTACTATTGAATATTGAGGGCTCTTTATATATTCTACATATTGTTCTTTGTTGGGTATATACCTTACAAATATTTTCGTTCACTGTTTAGTTTGTTTTCATGTTGTTAATGTGGTTTTTTGCTGTGAAAATGTTTAACTTTGATATGTTTAATTATATCACATTTTTTCCTTTCATGGATCATATTTTTGATGTAAAGTATAACACAATCTTTGCCTGGCTCTAGATCCTGAAGTTTTTTTCTACCTTTATTTCTAAAATTTTTATGGTTTTATGATTTACATTGAAATATGTAAGCTATTTTGGGTTAAATTCTGTATATTTTGTATACTTTTTAAAATTTTTTATATAGTGTGAGAGACTTAAAGTTTATTTTTTTAGCTTATGAAAAACCAATTATTCTAGTACTGTTTGTTGAAAGGCTATGTTTCATCATTTCATTGTTTTTGCACCTTTTCAAAAAGCATTTGATCAAATTTGTTTGAGTCAGCGTCTGGGTTGTCTGTTCTGTTCTACTGACTTACGTGTCTATCCCTCTTCCAATATCACAAAGTATTGAAAAATGTAGCTATAAGATTAGTCTTGAAATCTGGTAGACTGGTTCTTTTCAATCATTCTTCCTTTTAGAATTTTTGTTGACAATTTTTGTTCATTTACCTTTTCTTGAAAATACTAGAACAATTATCTCTACAACTACAAAACATCTTGCTGGGATTCAATATACATTTTGTTAAAATTATATGCATTTGAGGAGAATTAACACCTGTATTATGTTGAAAATTTCAGCTTAAGAACTTAGTGTACCTACACATTTATTTGGGTCTTCTTTAATTTTATTTTCATCAGTGATGTGAATGTAATGTGCAGCATAAAAGTCCTGTATATGTTTTGTGACATTTACAACTAAGTATTCTTTCTTTCAGTGATTGAACAATATTGTATTTTATTCCAGTTTCCACATATTTATTTTAGTATATAGAAATGCATTCAATTTTTGGCTTTGATTTTTTTGTACTATAAACTTGCTGAACTAAATAGTTTGAGAAGTTTTTACTCAGTCTTTCACCATTAAGCATAATGTTAGCTGTAGGTTGTTATAGACAATATTTTATCAATTTGAGGATAAGTCCATTGTATGCCTATTTTTTCTTTAGGCATTTTCTGACAAATAGGTGTTAAGTTTCACCAAACAGTTTTTTTCTGTATCAATTAGTGTAATTGTGTGCTTTTTCTGTAGCTTGTTAATATGGTGAGTTATGTTGTTTGATTTTTTGAAACAGTAAATCAGCCTTGCATCTTTAGAAGAAACTTCACTTGGTCGGGGTGAACAATTAATTTATATAGTGCTTAATTCTCTTTATTTATATTCTGCTAAGGATATTTGTATTTACATTCATAAAGGATGTTGAAATGTAGCTCTCTTTTTTTGTGTAAGACTATTTTCTTGTCAGGTTTTGGTATAAGAGTAATGCTAGTATCATAAAATAAAGGGGAAAATGTTTTCTCTTCATTAGTTTTCTCAAAGAGGTAGTGTAGAATTAGTATAAATTATTCTTTAAATATTTATTCATAATCTTCAGTGAAACCATATAGGCCTGGGGATTTCTCTTTTGAAGTGTTTTAATTAAAGGCTCAATTTGTAAAAGTGGTAAAATTATTCATAGTATCTATTTTCTAGGGCAAGTTGTGGTAGTCTGTGTTTAGGGAATTGCTCTATTTTGTCTACTTTGTCTAGTTTATGAGTAAGAAGTTGTCTGTAATGTTCCTACATTCTGGTCGTGTATGCAAAGTATGGAGCAATACCCTGTTTCATTGTGATAGTGGGGATATGTCTTTCTTATTTTCTGAGTCTTCCTAGAGGTTTCTCAGTTTTATTAATCTTCCAAATATGTAGCTGTTTGTTTCATTGTCTCGTATTTTTTTTAATTTCAGTGGTTTCTACAATTATTATTTTTTTTTAGTTCCTATCCTCTGCTTTATTTGAGTTTCTTTTCTTCCTTTTTTTGCTAGATTTTTGAGATAGTAGCTTCAATTGTTGACTTAATTCTTCTTTATTATAGATATTTATTGCTATACATTTTTAAGTGAACACTTTTGAAAGCTGTTTTACAATTTTAATCTGTTGTATTTTCATTTTTGTTTAGTTCAATTGATCTTTTTTTATATATATTCCTGAAACTTTCTCTTTGATCCAAGGTTATCTTATATGTGTGGGGTTTTGTTTGTTTTTTTGTTTGTATCTATGTTTAGATGTTCTCTTGTTATCTATAACAATTTTTTTTTTGTTTCCATTTTTGTTGGAGAACATGTTACTTTTTTAAAAATTTTTTACATTTTTAAGGTTTGCTTTATGGCCTATGATATGGTCTATCTTGTATGTGACTCATAAGCACTTGAAAACTTGAAAAGAATATATGTTTGTGTGTTGTTTGGAATATTTTATAAATGTCAGTGAGTGTTTTGTAAATATCAATTACAGCCTCTTTTTGTGATGGTTGTGTTGTATCCTATATTCTTGCAGAATTTCTATCTAGTTTTTCTATCAATTTTTCAGAGAAGGGTGTTAACGTTTGCAATTATAATATTTATTATCCATTTCTTATTTCAGTTCTATCAGTTTTTGCTTCACATATATTACAGTGGTTTTGTTTAATACCTACTTACCTAAGATTACCATGTTGCCTTCATAAATTTATGTTTTTTATTATTATATTATATCCATTTCTGTCTCTGGTAATTTTATTTGCTCTTAATCTACTTTGATATTAATATAGCCACTTTTGTTTTTCTTCATCAGTGATTAATACACATATTTTATCACTTTAAATTCAACCTAAATATATCATTATATTTGATGTGAGCTCTTTGTTGGCAGCATATATTGGGTCATATTTGTGAATCAACTTTGACAATATAATCATGTGCCACATAACAATGATTTACTTAACTATAACTGCATAGATGACAGTGGTCACATATGATTTAAAGGGGGATGGAAAATTTCTAACACCTAATAGACATTGCAGCATAGTAGTGCAATGCATTACTCACATGTTTTTGTTGATGCTGGTATAAACTAAACTTTCACATTGCCAGTTGTATCATAATATAGCACACAGCATTACATACAGTACATAATACTTGAGAATTATACTGAATGGTTGTTACTAGCTTATGTATTTACTATACGATACTTTTAATTGCTATTTTAGCATGTACTTACTCTATGTATAAAAAAAAGCTAAGTGTAAAGCAGCCTCAGGCAGATCCTTCAGAAGATAGTCCAGAAGAAAGCATTGTTATCATAGGAAATAACAGCTCCACACATGTTATTTCTTCTGAATTCTTTCCAGTGGAACAAGTTGTGGAGGTGGAAGACAGTGATATTGATGATTCTGCCCTGGGTAGGCTTAGGCTAATGTGTGTTTGTGTCTTTGTTTTTAACAAAAACTTAAAACAATTAAAAATTGTAAAAATAGAAAAAAAGTTTATGGAATGGTACTATAAATTGAGAAAATATTTTTGCACAGCTGTACAATGTGTTTGTGTTTTATGCTGTGTTATTACAAAGGAGTCAAAATTTTAAAAATAAAGTTTACAAAGTGAAAAGGTTACTATAACCTGAGATTAACATATTATTAAAGAAAAACATTTATAAATTTAACACAGCCTAAATGTATGGTGTTTATAAAGTCTACAGCAGTGTACAGTAATGTCCTAGGCTTTCACCTTCACTCACCACTCACTGACTCACTCAGAACAACTTCAAGACCTGCAAGTTCTATTCATGGTACATGCCCTGTACAAGTGTACTATTTTTTATTTTTTATGCAGTATTTTAACTGTAACTTTTCTCTGATTGGATATATTTAGATATATAAATACCACTGTGTTGTAATTGCCTACAGTATTCAGTTCAGTAATATTCTGTACAGGTTTCAGGCTCAGGAGCAATAAACTGTACTATAGAGCCTAGATGTGTAGTAGGTTGTACCATCTAGGTTTGTGTCAGTGTACTTTATGATGTTCACATAACAACAAAATCTCTTAACTATGCATTTTTTGGGATATATTCCTATCATTAAGCAATGTGTGTCTGTATTTTTCTTTAATCAACATATAGATAATTCATTTTTAATACAATTATAGATATGGGAAGGTTTATATTGGCCATATTATTTTTTTGTTATCTGTTATCTCTGTGTTTTATCTGTTTTGATTTATAATGCTTTCCTGCGAATTACTTCAACATTTTTAGAGTTTTTAAAAATACATATAAGATAGTTATATTTAAAGTGTATCTCTTTGTATAACTATTTTTATGGTTGCTATAGGCATTACTAGAATGAAACAGACAGAGTTATAGTTTTTGCTTCAACTATGAAACAAAATTCAGAAAACTTAAGAAAAGGAGAGATTGTTATATTTACTGCTGTTCATGGTATATATACCAATATAACGATGCAAGATTTTATCTGGTTGAGGTGGACTGAGTCACCTAACAGTGCACTACACTTCTTGATTGAGAGATTCTATCTCTGATCATAATCATGAAGTATTTGATATTGTCTCCATTCCTCTCCACTCAGAGAGACAGAAATCTGTGTAAATGTTTCTGGTTTAGCAGATTCATTCTTTCAGGTGAGTTAATCCAAGTTTTCTTTGTGGAGGGGAGGATTATGAAGCTCACATTTTTTTATGATACTAACTCCGTTTTTATTCTAATCTTTACAGATAGCACGAGTGATATTTCAATTTTTCTTATGCAGTTTATATTCTATTTTCCAGCTACAATATTTTTTGGGCAAATAAAATAATTACTATTTGTTAGCTACAAATTAATTTCTTAAAATTTTATGCATTATATCCTGAGCCTGTGTAAACAGAAAAAGTAGAATTTGCAGAAAAAAACGACAAAAGAAAGGCTTTCAGTGGATCAAGAACATATGGGGCTGTACCTGTTTTTTTAGTGTGTGAGGTTTGATGTCTTTCATCTTGAGAGTTGGATCAGTCTCAATTACTCAATTCACTTCAGCTGCCTTTATACTTGTGTTATTAGATTTTTAACCACTGTAATATAGACTGATGGTTTTTGGATATAGGCAATATTAACAAAGAATTTTAACTTTAATTGGTCAATATAGTTAATGATGTTTTTGTCTACAGGTACATGCTTATTTTTATTCATGTGTGCAAACATTTCTATTGAATCAGGGTTAAGTTTTTCTCTTGTGAACTTAGCTCAGACATCTGAGTTCAGTTGTGAACATAGCTCAGATGTCTGTCTTACCTAACTGGAGAAGACTCAAGGACTTCAGCAAGGAAAACTCCATGTGAGAGACTGAGAGGTCCTTATAAAATGTGAATTGGCTGCAGATATACAACATTTTCTAAGAAAGTCTGGCCAAAGCAGACATTTTATTGAAGTAAAGCAGACTTGCTTTCATACAGTTTACTAGCTATTGGGGAAACTGCTATTGAAAGTTTTTATTACAGAAGAATACAAGACAATTTTAGGAGTGCTGGAATTATTCTATATCTTGTTTGTGGTCATAGTTACGCAAATGTATGTTAGTCAAAACTCCTACAGCTGGTAGAACAGAAAGTTTCTGACTTTTTTTTCCAACCACAGATGCACCAAGTAAATACCTATTTATAAATCAATTTCTTCAGAGAAAAAGTCAGAGACAAGTCAGGAGACTTCTATCCAACAGGTAATTGAAAAAATACCCACATGAAATGGGTAAGAGAAGCCAAGGTGTAGTAAGGCATGGACCCTACCCTGGGAACTTCATTGTACAATTGAGAAGGGAATCTCCAACATCCAGTTTTTCTCTCTGGAAAGAAGGGTGTGGACATTACATATGGGGCCCTTATCCCAGGTTTTTCCCTGATTTGACTCAGTTTGTGTAAGTGGAAGGAATTAGATACACGTGTCTCTCCAGACCACAGGGAATAAAGCAGAAGTTATATATAGGCATAAAGTAGTTCCAGAGACTACATCAGCTTGGAAGCAGTGAAGAACAGGATCTTTAAAAAACATAGACCTCTGTTTCCCCCCAGAGGAAGTGCACAAAACACCCTCCAGCAGCTGTCAGGTGTCTTGGCATCTAACTAGGACTATAGAGTGAAGGAAACAGTCAACTATTAACCCACTACAGTCAGGAAGGAGTTTGCAACCCCAGCAAGTGCCCCGATTCTTACAATACCTAAGGGACTGCCACCACAAATCTCCTAGCTCTGGAAGCATGAATGATTGGTAAATTCATGTCTCTCTACACCACAGGAATAAACCAGTGGTTTTTACAGTCACAGAGACTCTTTAAGGTATTCTATATTCCCTCAGGAGTGATGTGAGAAGGCACCTTAAAAACACGGCCCAGGCCAGGTGCTTGACTCACACCTGTAATCCCTGCATTTTGGGAGGCTGAGGTGGGCTGATCCCCTGAGGTCAGGAGTTTGAGACCGGTGAGTGCCTATAATCCCAGCTACTTGGGAGGCTGAGGCAGGAGAATGGCCTGAACCCAGGATGCAGAGGGTGCAGTGGGCCAAGATCATGCCACTGGACTCCAGCCTGGACAATAGAGCAAGATTCCTTCTCAAAAGTAAAAAACAGAAACAAACAACAAAAAATCATGGACCACTGTTGGCCTCCAGAATGGGTTTACAAAATGCATCTTAAGCAGCCAACTAATAGTCTGACTTCTAAATAACTTGCATTAGAGAGAAATTTTACTGACATCTAGAGCCCCACCTTCTACACCATCCACATAAGAGACTGCAATATAAATCTCTTAGCTCTGGGAGGAAGAGAGACTGGCATGTATGTGTCTCCCTTGATTCTAGAACAAAAGAAAATGTTTTAAACCATTATCCAAACACTTCCAGGAGTAACACTCCTTTGGAATTATACAGAAAAGAGGCAGGAATATGCAGCTCTCAATTTCTCTGTGGAAGTGGCTTATAATACATACTGTGTGTGGAAACTTGATCTCCTGTGAAACTGGTCTCCAGTGAAAGTGCATCAGGTAGTTAAAGGGGCAACAGAAACAATAGCCCTTCAGTAGTCTGAGCTAGACATTGGCACTTCACAAAACCTCCCACTGGCTCATCCCAGAGATAAATCTAGGCCTATCTGGTCTTTCTAGATTAAGTTTTGCCATGTGGTGAGCACCATAACTTTCATAGCTTCCACCTAAGGAACTGTACCCTTAATGACATAGCTCTATAACTAAACTGGCCTTTGCAATCCTGTGTGAACTGAGACCACAGAAAACAAACAGGTAGATATATAATGGATCTACTCTCAGCAGCTACCCTTCCAGAATTAGAAAGTGCAGTCTGAAAGTGAGTATAGGCATTTGCTACAGATCCACTCTCTGACTTAGTCTAGAGAAAATTGAAGATAAACACCTGTACCTAGCCTCACTGTGTGGATAGAAAGAATTGGAATTAACATTCAACACTCCAACCTTTCTAGCTATGTCTAAAGAGCCTAGCTCCTAGCATACTGATATCAGGTTAGTGACAACATGTAGTATATTCTAAACTGCACGGGGACACTAAAATCAGAGATAACAGCCACAACAATTAGAGAGACACCTTAAAAATTTTGGTGAGACAGCTTGGTAAAAACCTTCTTTTATACAGTCCAGACTAACAAGAGAGAGGTTGATATGGTTTGGCTGTGTCCCTACCCAAATCTCATTTTGATTTGTAGCTCCAACAATTACCATGTGTTGTGGGAGCGACTCAGTGGGAGGTAATTAAATCATGGAGGAGGGTCTTTCCCATGCTGTTCTTGTGATAGCAAAGAAGTCTCACAAGATCTGATGGTTTTATAAAGAGGAGTTCCCCTGCACAAGCTCTCTGTCTCTGCCTGCTGCCATCCGTGTAAGATGTGACTTTCTCCTCCTTGCCTTCTGCCATGATTGTGAGGCCTCCTCAGCTATTGCAGCTATGAGTCCATGAAACCTTTTTTTCTCTATAAATTATCCAGCCTCAGGTATGTCTTTTTCAGCAGTATGAAAACTGACTATTACAGAGGTATGAAGGTATTTAATGCACAGAAAACAAGGAATCAATACAAATATTGAAAAAGGAGAATATATTTCATTCAAAAGATGAAGGTAAATCTCCACAAATCCACCTGGATAAAGTAGATTTTTTTTTAAATTGACTCTGTAGATAATGCATAATTGTCGTTGTAAAGATGCTAAACATTGCAAGAACAAGCTGAGAATTACAGCAAAGATAAAGCATTTAAAAATGACAAAAGACCTCAGGTCTGAAGAACGCTATAGCCAAACTGTAAAATTCAACAGAGGAGTTTAACAACACATTAGATTAAGAAGAAAAGATCAGTGAACCTGAAAATAGATTACTGGAAATCATCCAATCTTATGAGCTAAAAGGAGAAAAATTTAAAAAAGAATAAAGGCAGCTTAAGAGACTTACGGGACAGTATCAAGCAGAATAAGTTACACATATTTTGTGTTTCAGGGTGAAAAGAGAAGGAATCAGAAAATATGTCCAAAGAAATAATGGCAGGAAACATTCCAAGTTAGGAAAGGGAATTACAAAGCTAGACCTAGAAAGCCCATAGAACAGCAAAGACAATGAACCCAAAGAGACTCACAACACAACACCTCATAGTCAAGTTGCCAAAAGTGAAAGACAAAAATAGAGAGAGTTGAAATCAGAAAGGGAAAAGCCAATTTTCAAGTGTAAGGAAACTCTCATAGGAGTATCAGTGGACTTTTCAGCAGAAACCCGAAGTGGAAAAACAATACACCTCACGACACTAGAACAGCAAGAACAATTCAAATGCAAAAATATTATAAGAAAAGGAAAACTACAGATCAGATCATAAATACATTAATTTGGAACTAAAACACTACAAATTGTCAATAAAAGATTTTTTTTTAAGATAAAATCAACAAACATTTAGCTATACTAAGAAAAAAAGAGAGACGACTCCATAAATAAAATCAGAGGCAAGAAGGAGGCATTGCAACTGATACTACAAACATACAAAGAATCATTAGAGATTATTATAGAGAGCTATATGCCAACATGTTGGAAAACCTTAAGAAACTGATAAATTTCTGGACACATGCAACCTATCAAGATTGAACCATAAAACACAGAAAACCTGAACAGACTAATAATGAGTAATGGGATTGAATAAGGAATAAAAATATCTCCCAACAAAGAAAAGCCCCGGACCATATGACTTTACTGCTGAATTCTACCAAACATTTAAAGAACTAGCTAGTACCAATTCTTCTCAATTCATTTCAAAATAAAACTGAAGGGGAGGGAATTCCTTCAAGCTTATTCTATGAGACTGGCATTACCTGATACCCTAATTAGACAAGAACACAACAAAAACTATAAGACAATATCTCTGATGAACACAGATGTAAAAATTCTCCAAAAAATACTAGCAAACTGAATCCAACAGCTCATTAAAAAGATCGTACACCATGATCAAGCGGGATTTATACCAAGAATGCAAGAATAATTCAACATATGATAATCAAGAAATGTAATTCATCACATCAACAAATTAAAGGACAAAAGTCATGTGATCATCTCAATAGACACAGAGAAATCATTTGAGAAAATTTATCATTTCTTCATGATAAAAACTATTAACAAATTTTGCATAGAGGCAACATATCTCAAAATAATACCTTATATGAAGGACTCACAGCTAACATTACACTGAATGGAAAAATGTTGAAGTTGACATCCTGAAATCCTTTTTTAAAAGTCTGGAACAGGAAAAGAATGTCCTTTTTTTACCACATTTATTCGGCATAGTACTTAAAGTCCTCACCAGAGAAATTAGGCAAAGGAAGGAGAATATTCAAGTTGACAAAAAAGAAGTTAAATTGTCCCTGTCTGCAGAGGACATGATTTTATGTTTAGAAAAAGCTAAAGACCCCATGGGGGAAAAAAAAAAAAAAAGTCACGACAAACAAATAAATTAATTAAGGTTGCAGAATACGAAATCAACATACATAACTTAGTAGCATTTCTATTAAAAGTAATGGCAACAACCACAATTACTTTTGCATCAATGTAATACATGCCTATGGTTAGCAATCTGAAAAAAAATTCAGAAAGCAATCCCATTTACAACAGCTACAAAAAATTAAATACTTAAATGTATCCAAAGATGTGAAAGCTGTCTGCAATGATAACCGTAAAACACTGATGAAAGTAGTTGAAGAGGAAACAAAAAATAAAGATATTGCACGCTTATGAATTAGAATGATTTGTATTGTTAAAATGTTTATACTTCTCAAAGGGATATACAGATTCATTAAAAAAAGCATCAAAATACCAATGACATTCATCACAGAAATAGGAAAACCAATCCTAAAATTTGTATGGAACCACAAAAAAATTTCCAAATGTCCAAGGCAATCCTGAGCAAAAAGAACAAAGCTGGAGGCGTTACACTACCTAACTTCAAGATATACTCCAAAGGTGTAGTAAACAAAACAGCATGATATTATTAAAAACAGAAGCATTGACCAATGGAACAAAACAGAGAACGCAGAAATGAATCCACATATTAGCAGCCACCCATTTTTGACAGAGATGCCAGGAATATATATTTGAAAAAAAAATAGCCTTTTCAATAAATGGGGCTGGGGAAATTAGATATCCATATGCAGAAGTATGAAACTAGACCCCAAACTTTACTTTAACCATATAAAATATCAGCTAAAAAATATTAAAGACTAGAATGTAACATCAAAAGCTATGAAACAACTAGGAGCAAACACAGGAAAAATCATTCAGGACATTGGTCTTGGCAAAGATTTTTTGGGCAAGACCTCAAAAGCACAAGCAACACAAGTAAAATTAGCTAAATGGGATTATATCAAACCGGAAAGGTCCTAGATAGCAAAGGAAACAGTTAACCAAGTCAAGAGACAACCTGCAGAATGGGAGAAAATATTTGCAAACCATACATCTGGTAAGTGGTTAATTTCCAAAATATCAAAGGAACTCAAAAAATAAATTAAAAAATGGCTAAACTACTTGAATACACATTTATCAAAAGAAGATATTCAAATGGCCAACAGGTACATAAAAATGCTCAATATCACTAATCATGAAGGAAATGCAAACTAAAACCACAATATTATCTCATCCCAGTTAAAATGGCTATTATAGAAAAGGCAAAACATAACAAATGCTGATAAGGATGTAGAGAAAGGGGAACTCTTATGCACTGTTACATCCTGTTGGAAATACAAATTAGTATAGCCAGTAAGGAAAACAGTGTGGAATTTCCTCAAAACACTAAATATAGAACTACCATATGATCCAGCAATCTCATCACTGAATATATATCCAAACTCAGAGAAAAACAGTATGTCAAAGAAATCTCTGTACTCTCACATTAATTGAAGCAATTTGCAACAAACAACCAAGATAAGGAATCAACTTAAGTGTTCATCAACAGATGAATGACTAAAGAAAATGTGGTATAGACACACAATAGAATATTCTTCAAACTTTAAAACCACAAGTGAAATTATGTTACTTGAAGCAACATGGATGAGCCTGGAGGACATAATTGTGAGTGAAATATGCCAAGCACAAATATTGACAGACATAATAAAATCTCCTTAGGTAAACTATTTATAATCTTAACATCTGTATTAAGGCCCAACACAGCTCAATTAAATTGAATCATTTAAAAATGTAAAACACATGCATTATTAACTGAGCTTCCCAGTAATTCTAATATTATATCTAAATATTAGAGATAAAAGATAAAAGACAAGTTGCCAAGTAGAAAACTTGAAACTGTGGAGAAAAGCATAATAAGTCCCATGATAACATAGAGAAGACAAGAAAATAGCCATCTAGTTTAGTGATAGGAGATTTCATTTTCTCCACAAAAACTGTAAAACTTTTGAGAGGTATAGGACAATAAAATATAAAATTATGGATGAAATAAAGAATTATTGACCTTCTGTGTCAAAAATCCTAATAGGAATGGTCCTATCCAATCTCAGAGAAAATGTGCAGTTAGTAGATTAGAAACAGCAAAGCTGCTTGGTTCAAGTGACCTCGTGATTAAATTCAATATAACTTAGAAGAGTGACCTAAATGCTATATCAAGCTATAGTTTGAATTCTCAAAGGCATATTTTGAAAGCGTAAGAAAAGGAATGGGGAAAGTGTTCTAGGAAATAATAAATCTAAAGTAGCAAGAATAGAGGAATTAAAAAAGAGAAAGAAAAACAGAACATGGGCAAAGTAACTTCAGAGGATAGCCACTTTTAATATATTTTTCTTTAAGGTGAATGAAGTATTCCTCTGCTTTTTTTTTCAATGATTTATTCTCTTAGTGGTCATCGCATATTAATGTCAGCAATAATTAAATTTCATATTAAAGCAAGCTGGATGCTTCTTCCCTGAAGAATGAGCACAGGTTAGCAATAATTCTTATAGGATCATAAAGCTCTTCCTTAGAAAATGGAAAAAAGAAATTATTCCCTAAAGCCTATCCAAAGGAAAAACCTCACAAGTTTTATTAAGTTGTTAAATAAAACAGTAGGCAGAATTGGGAAACTCAGTAAATGAAATAAAGAAATTTTAAAATGTAGAAAATTAACTTTTTATTGAAGGTAAAATTACATTATGATATGCAGGGATGCCCGACTTAACCAGTACCTGTCCAATCAAGTATCTATCAAATAGCTGGTGTTTCCATAAAACTAGGAGTTCCAAGTTGAAGTTAGGAAGGCTATATAGACTTCTTTGAAGTCCCCCAAATTAGAATTTTATTAGCTTTTTAAATAAAATATTAATGCAAGAGATATAGGTGCATAAAATTACATAATCTAATTCATCAATAATCAAATTATAAGAAACCTATAGTTAGAGTGAGGATATATTTTCTTAACAATACAAATCAGCTAAACTAACAATGAAATTCACCTGATTATTCATTATTTCCTAAGAACTACTAAAAAAGTCTTTTTACTCTCGTCGACCATAATTATAAAACTTGTTTTAGTGCTTTGATTCTCATTGCTTTAACATATATGCTCAAATGCCAGCATTCAACTTCAGAATGGTATTGATTATCCAATAAAAACCAACATTGTCCCTTATATTGTATTTATTACAACTATTTTTTACATTTTTAAACAAAATTTTATGTAAAATTTACATTTTTCTGTACAACTTTATTCTCTTTACCAGTAGTAATAGCAAGTCATGATTTTGTAATTTTATAGATTTTTTCCAAAGTCCTTCAAAGTTGCATTTGATTATTTTGTAACTAAACATAATTGTAGAGGACTGTGTTTATTGAGATGAATTAATGGTAATTAGTGTGCAAACGAAAGATGATTTTACAGGCATAGTGGCTATATTTTGTTTTTGGTACTTTTAGTATAGTATATAGGTACTTTTATTATATAAATGATAGAATCTCATTTATGTGTAATTTAGCTAATGAAAACACATTATTCTACACCATGCCCTTGAGTGCTCACTACGAGCCAGGAACTATTTTTTTTTTTTTCCAATCTCAAAACCATATCTGATTTTATCCACATTACAATCTTGTTGAGTTGGAACATTTATTACTCTTATTCACAAAAGAATAAACTGAGAGATGGAGTCTGAGTAAATTATTCAGTCACGTAGCCATAGGAAGCATATAGGTCGTATTCTTTCAAGCTGCTTCTTGTTAGAAAGTATTAGCATTTCTTAAAAAAAAGTTTATTGTAGTGTACTTGCTAAACATTTATAATTGTTGCTATATCTATGTATAATCTTTATGATGAAATGTATCATCCAATATTGCTATTCAGGTTGACCCACTTTTTACTCCAAGAAAACTTAATTGTGAAAATTTCATATTATCATCATAAAGGAAAAAGCAATGTGCACTGATGTGAAATCAGGAAAACTATATAAGAAATGGTAAAATATTATTATATTTAACATTAAAATATATATTTTAAAAAGCTCATGATAAAGTTAATTATTCTTTAATGACTCTGTCAATATTTCTTACATAGAAAATATATTCATAATTGTTTATTATCAGCTTTATATCACTGATTTTAAAATAATTTGAACTTCTTAATTTTACTAGAGTAGTGCTAAGCTGTATTATTACAAAATTAAGATGAAAACTTTATGACTTAAACAGAGAAAACAATATCATTCTATCTTATAAAAGTATTTGGAGAGTTCACCTGTGGAACATGTGGGGGCAGGTGGATAGCATCTGATATGGTTTGGCTGTGTCCTCACCCAAATCTCATCTTGAATTGTAGTTCTTAGAATCCCCACGTGTCATGGAAAGTACCTGGTTGGAGGTAATTGAATCATGGCGGTGGTTATCCCCATGCTTCTGCTCTCGTGATATTGAGTCCTTATAAGATTTCATGGCTTCATAAGGGGATTCTCCCCACTTTTGCTTGGCACTTCACCTTGCTGCCACCATGTGAAGAGGGATGTGTTTGCTTCCCCTTCCTTCATGATTGTAAGTTTCCTGAGGCCCCATTAGCCATGCTGAACTGTGAGTCAATTAAACCCCTTTCCTGTATAAATCACCCAATCTTGGGTATGTCTTTATTTGCAGCATAAGAATGGACTAATACATCATCTTTGGCTGCAAGGTGGCTGCAGCATTTGTCACTCAATCTGTTAGACATGAACAAAATAAGGAACATGCTTATGCCTTTAAGTACATGACTTTGAAATATCTTACATCATTGCAGAATCTCACATAGTAATGGGGAAAGGGAAACTTAACATTGCAACAAAACCTGAGACATGTAATTCTAGATTGATGACCATCTTCCTAGCTGAAACTCAGAAGGAGAAATATTGATGTAAAATGAGCAGTACCAACATTAGTTTATTGTTTTAAATTTTTTCAACATTTATTTGAAGTTCAGGGGCACATTTGTGAGTTCATTATGTAGGTTACTTTATCATGGGGGTTTGTTGTACAGATTATTTCATCACCCAGGTATTAAACCTAGTACCTGTTAGTTATTTATTCTGATCCTCTCCCTCCTCCCAACCTCCACCTTCTGATAGTCCTCAGTGTGTGTTGTTCCCTCTATCCGTTCATGTGCTCTCATCATTTAGCTCCCACTTATCAGTGAGAACATGTGGGGATTGATTCTTCTGTTCCTTCCTGCATTAGTTTTCTAAAGATAATAACACAGTTAACTTTTGGTGTTAGCCGGCTTTAACAATCCATACCTTGCATATGTGTTACTAGAAAAGGCGGAATATATTTGAGTGTCCTCTATGAAAATATTACATGTTGAGAATTATTTTCTAGACGTATAATTATGAAGAACATTTATTCTGACACTTTTTTTAAAGAAACTCTCTGAATCATTCTCCATAACATGATCTTTAGAATGTGTTCAACTATTTAGTTATAGCTTCAAAATTATAAGAAATGAGTTTTTTCTACTCGCTGGTGCCATCAGGTTTTGGAAACATTTTAGAATATTTTTTAAAAAGTCTTTACAGATTTCTCCATAATATCCAGAGATTCTTTAGATGAAAATAACCTTACCATTTAGATAATGAAAGAGACTCGCTTAACAAAATCAAAATATGTAAGCTGTGATTCTATATTTCTATTATATTCATTCTCCCTTGTAGAGGCAATATTGCAAGAATGCTTTGTATGGCCATATTTAGGATTTTCAAATGAGAAACTGTATTTAGAAAATATGCAGGTTTTAAAGTTATTTCTATTTATCTGTATACTCTTGCATAATGAAATTTTTGCCCAAGGAGGACTGAAGGTCTTTCAATTAGAAAATGTGAATGAAGAATTAAGAAGACTACAGCTGACTGATTTTGCTTGAAAAACAGACATTTGTAGTCACTGGTCCAATCTTTGAAACTGAAAAGAAATACTGCTGCTGTGAAAGACAGTATGAAGGCTCCCCACAAAATGAAAATTAGAGATTCCATACGATTCAGTAATTCCACTTCTATTTTTCCAAGAAATTGATGTTGAAGAGATACCTGTACTCCCATGCTTATTGCAGTGCTGTTCACAATAGCCAAGATATGAAAACAGTTTAAATATCCATCAAAAATGAAGAAGTAAAGAAAATTTGGGTTATACATACAATAGAATACTATTCAGCCTGAAAAGCAAGAAAAGTTATGCAATACTCAACAACATGGATGACACTTGAGAATATTATGCTAAATAAAATAAGCCAGTCACAGATGAATATTGCATGAGTCCGCATATATAAGGTATCTAAAATAGTCAAATTCACAGAATCAGTGAGTGAAATGCTGCTTGCCAGGACCTGAGGACAGGGGGAAGTGAGGGGTTACTAATCTGTGGCCATTGTTTCAGTTAAGCGAGATGAATCAGCTTTAGAGATCTGCTGTAAAACATTGTGCCCATAATGTATGTCAACAATATGTATTGTGCACTTAAAAATTTGTTGAGAATAGAACTAAAATAAAACATGTTTAAAAGAAAATAAGGTAAAAATTAAAAAGATGTAGGAATACTTGGCCTGCACTTATTTTAAAAGCTAGAAATATTTATCTGCTTAATTGAGAACAAAGTTATAAATGGGCCAGAAAAACATACTTTATACTACCAAAGGAAACTAGGTGTACTGAATGTCCATGTATCTATTCTTTAATTATAATATTGTATAATACTTATTTATCAATCATCTCTTACACGGGGTTGGGTTACATAACAAGAATACAATAAAAATCTAAAGAAATAGTTGCTGGACTGAAAAAATGGTAGTATTATGTGGGTGAGTGACATTAATAAAATAATCACACTGCTTTATGTAAAATTACATCTGTGACAGATACAAACAGAGAAAGGTCAATGGTTTTATAAGTGACTGCATTATTTC
This sequence comes from Colobus angolensis palliatus, assembly GCF_000951035.1. Lineage (NCBI taxonomy): Eukaryota > Metazoa > Chordata > Mammalia > Primates > Cercopithecidae > Colobus > Colobus angolensis. Next base: position 6,738,559 of record NW_012114544.1, on the reverse strand, counting down.
AAAAATTATTTGACTTAGGCAGGGTAAGAGAGCATCACTCAGTGAGAGAGAAATAAAGTTACATACGAGGAATAAGAGAAACAACTAGTTGAAGAAGGAAGATGAAAATGCCTGCAACATCATGGTTGAAGCAAGTCCTGAACTCCAGAGGTAAATCTTATTTCAAGTAAATGGCAGTTCTGATTGGGAAAATTTGGACCAATCACTTTGGTGAGATAGATGAGATCTCACTGATTAACTTTTAGCAATACAGCTCTACTGATAATCATGAGTGTAGGATCAGTATCATGCAAAATTCACAAATGCTATGTACTGATTAATTGGTGGTTTTACCAAAGAAAATTTGCTTATCTCAGGAAGTAAAAAGAGAAAGAATGGAGGCTTCCTGGGCAACTGTTCATTTATCACTGTGCTTTCCACAAATCTGGACCTTTCTTCCCACTCCCTTACCATTTTGAACTTTCTGTAGTACTAGCATATTTATGAAATTACTTGCTTGCTGGTTTGTCTCTTACACTAGACTGTGGATTTCTCAAGTGTAGCAAATTTATCTTATTTCTTTTCTTAGTTACAAATATTCTTATGTGTATGACAAGTAGATATTAAATACAAATATTTTTGTGTGTATTATAGGTAAACATTAAATGTTAATGAATAATTATTGAAAGAAAAAATACTAAATGAGATAAGTCTGGAAAACTCAAATGCCAGTCATTTAATTCAAAAACAGAAATGTCCACCGTGGTACATGTATACCTATGTAACAAGCCTGCACGTGTATCCCGGAACTTAAAGTATAATTTAGAAAAGCAAAAAATAAAAATAAATAAAAATGTTTCATGAACGCTAGACAGTATGTACACAGCATTTCTTACAATGAAATATAGAAGATTATAATCTGAATGTAGTATCTTCTCAATGTGTTATACTGTATAATCTAGCTGGAAATCATAAAAATTATCTTAGCAAGTGCAGTCTATCAATTCAAAATGTTTACATCAGTATGCTAATATATTAACTTTTAGAAAATACAGAGAAATCATTACAAAATGACATGTTAGAGTCACAACACATTCAGGGATTATTTTCTGGTTTAAGTTACTGCTTTGAATCAGGCATAATAAAAACACTACCTCTTAAAAAACATGAAGCAATGTAAATTGAACCTGTACAAAGATGTATGTTTCATTGAGTTTAATGAGTTTTCTACTGAAATAAAAGAAATTATTATGGTTTATCAGTTCACTAGAAGTTATGTAATATATGGCATTAACAATCACAAATGCAATGCAACTCAGAATATACCGCCAGAAGAAAGGTACTATTAATACTTTTATGACTGTGTGTAACAAAGTGAGAAATATAAGCTAACATTTTCTTAATTTAAAAAATATTTTTTCTTCCTTTTTTAAAAAAAAATTTTGAACTATGATGTTTACACCTTGTGATGGTTAATTTTGTGTGTCAATTTGTCTGGATGCATCTATGACGGTAGTTCCAGAAGAGATTAGCATTTGAATATGCAGAATGAGTAAAGAAGATCCCTCACCAATTCGGGCAGGCATCATTCAATTCTTTGAGGGGTGAAGGACAAATTTTCCCTCTCTCTTCTTGAACTAGGACATCCATCTTCTGCCCCTAGACACTGGAGTTGCTGGTTCTCAAGTCTTTGTACATGAACTGAAATACACTGTTGGTTCTCTAGCTTGCAGATGGCAGGACTTCTCAACCTCAATAATTGTGTGAGGCAATTCTCATAATAAATATCCTCTATTGTATTTATATATAAATATCCTATTGGCTCTATTTGTATGCAGTATGCTGACTCACACATCCCTCACTGAAAAACTGAACAAGTATTTATATTTATAAAAGCATTTTCTCTGTCTTTTAACTTAAAAAAATTAACGAAAGATATTAATATACACGTTAAGTAGAATGCTATGTTCAAAAATAGAAACTAACTAAGGAAAATTAGTACCTTAATATTAGTCTTCAAATTCAATATGTGCTGTATACCTCAGTTTTTTGTTTTGTTTTGTTTTTCTTATGTGGTTATATGTGTATGTGTGTTGTCATTCTTGTACTACCCCAAGAACAATGAGATTGTTAATCAGTCTACCCTAGTGTTGTATCATCTCTAAATTCTCTCACTCATCCACTCTTTCTATATATCTATGTGTGAGTTTATACATGTGTATACATGTATATGCACAACTGTATGTGTATACATATATATGCACAACTGCATGTATATGTGTATACATACATAACTATAGATATACACAGTTATGTCTTTTTAACGTCACTACAAGTAGTGATTCATTCAAATTGACTGTACATTGATCAAATAGTATGCTGTGAAGTGAAAGTGAAACCTTCTAAAAAAAACGCGTTATTATTTATTAGACAATTCATACAATTATTCCAACCCACTGGCTATAGCATCAGGTAAAATGACTTATTTCTTTCTGATACCTAGCAAGTTATACTTTCTTTAATGTTGTGAGGCTAGAGAATTATAATACTGTAAACCACAGGAGGATCATTTTCTTTTAATATTTGTGCCAAAATGCAGTAAAAGTGATATGCAGGTTAATGCATGTATTTTAAAAGGTGAAATGAGAAAACTAGTTGTTTGTACAGGAGCTTACTCCATAGGTGATTTCATGAGCAGCCTTCTGTTTGCTCTAAAATTCTTTAGGTAAAACAACAAAAACAAATAGGGGATATCTGCTGTTACCACAGCGCATTACCAGGTACTAAAGTTCTTTTGGCTTGTCACTTAGAATAGATCTGCAGGCTAGGTGCGGTGGCTCACACCTATAATTCTAGCACTTTGGGATGGCAAGGCAGACAGATTGCCTGAGCTCAGGAGTTCGAGACCCGTCTGGGCAACACAGTGAAACCCCGTCTCTACTAAAATACAAAAAATTAGCCAGGCGTGATGGCACATGCCTGCAGTCCCAGGTATTCGGGAGGCTGAGGCAGGAGGATTGCTTGAACCCCGGGAGGTGGAGGTTGCAGTGAGCCGAGATTGCACCACTGCACTCCAGCCTGGGCGACACAGTGAGACTCTGTCTGCCACAAAAAAAAAAAAAAAAAAAAAGAATAGATCTGCAACTTGAAGGCATTTGTAAGATCAAGAGAAAAGTAAGGAACACTGTTTAACAATGACCACACATAAATAAGCATATAAACACAAATTTAAAAGTGAACTATTTTATTGTTCATAGCCTGCCAGTCACAGGTGAGGCTAAGAACCAAAGAAGAGCCTTCAATACGCACAGTGGAGGTATAGTTGAGATCATGAACCTTCTAGTGGAATAACACATGTGCAAACTTTGTTTCAGCCTAAAATTTAAATTTATTTTACTTGAGATAAAATTTATTTACTTTTTCAGTTTTCTTCTGAGAAAAATCAATTCTAGGTAAGAGTATTAGATTTGGCAATACTTTGTCAAAAAATGCTTTGTCACTTAATTACATGGCAAGTTAATTTAATTTTCAAAAGAAACAGACGAAGCAGGTCTAGACTTGAGAAGTTACAAAAGTCATTTTGGTGGCCTTCTCCATCTATTTATTCATATTCTGTATCTTTCCCAAAAGCATCAACACCATTGTTACTGCTTTGTAGCTTTTCTTTCAGCACTGCCACATTCAAAGTTTACTTACATGACCTTTGTTTCTGATTTATCTTTTTTTTTCCTCTCATCGTGGCCTTGCTAGATTTGTGTGATTAACAGTATTACAATATTTTGGATACTTCCATTTTACCAGAATATTTCTTAAAAAGTGGAAATTTAAGTCTTGTTATAGGTTGAGAAATATTGTTTAGGCAGGACAGTTTTATACATATTTTCTGTTGTTTATCAAGCACATTATGGAATGCTGGAAGCTTGCCTAACACTAAGCAACTTTCCTGCTAAAATTGGTGGTCACATTGGTTGAAGGATGGTGATATGTCATAAAACTTTTAATATGAGTAATCAAAGAAGGCTTTTCTGAGGAGATGACATTGAGTTAAAATCTGAATATAAGAATGTTCAGCCAGACAAGTATGTGGTGTAGAAATTAAGCATATTGCAAGCTGAAAAAAAGAAGCAAAACATGTAAGTTGGGAATGGAATATTATTTGTTGTAAGAAAGAGGTTCAGCAAAATTACGGCTTTATGAGAGAGAGGGAGGATATGGAGAGATGCAGTCACAAATACTATCTAGGGGAAGGTCATACTAGGCTTTGATAGATATGGCTTGAGTTGGGGATTTCAGTTCTGAATAAATTGTTTATAGCAATGAAAAGTCATTACAAGGCTTTAATCAGAAGAATAAATGATATAATTGTGTACTTAAGACTGCCTGTCAAGCTTGCTCCAGAGATAAATATTGGACTGTAAGATAAAATGAAGAGAGGGGAGTATATTATATGGAGAATGAGAAAAAATATCCCAAGGGAGTGATAATGGTGGCTTGAACTCAAGTGGTAGCAATGGCAGTAGTGAGAACACTTTATATTTTAGGATATATTTAACACGTATCACCAATAGATCTTCCAGATTAATTTGATGTGATTTATTTTTTGTGGGGTGGGTATAATCAGTATGATTTTTAGGCCTGGGGAATTGGGTAAATGAATCTAGCATTTACTAATTAATATGTGGAAGAATTAAGTGAAGGCAAATTTGGGAGTTTGCTGTAGAAATTCAGTTATTCTGTTTACATCACGCTAAATTGGATATGCCTTTTAGACAGCCAAATGGAGATCTCAGGGTGGCTGTTATTTATAAGTCTGGCATTCTAGTCAATAACCATTATAAAAAGAGAGATTCTGTGGTTAATATGTATGAAAATGACATATTAATTCATAGGAAATATGAGCCATTGTAGGAAGAAAACATAGATACAAATAATAAATGGGACAATTAAATAATACCAAGACTACTAAGAGATTCAGTAGATGATAACTGGAAATAAGCCATAGGCATTGGTGAGCTTGCTAAAAGAATTTTCAGTGGCATTATGAGAAGGAAACCCTAGTTAGAGAATCTGGAGAAGAGAACCTGAGATACTATTTGAAGATAAATATGACAGATGACTTTTTTCTTTTTGAGAAAGTCTGCTGGTAAGAGACATAATGAGGTGAATGATATGAAAGGAAGTTTAGTGTATTCACTCTTAATTCAGATTTTTATATAAAATGACTGATGTAATACAGATAGAAAATCATAATTCCAGAGAGAAAAATAATTAAGAAGCAAAGTTATTTATTTACTTAAGAATAGAGTAGAGGAACTGAAGATAAGGTTAATTCTACTAACCATGCCTTCAAGCTGACCCTGAATGTAACCATAGTTACTTTCCAAGTCTTTTCCTTCTGAAAACAAAGATTTCATATTTTATAACTATACTTCCTCAGTCATAATTAATTTTCTTTATCTCATCACTGAAATTATACTTTTTAGATAACTATTATTAATTTTTAGATTGCAGATAATGAACATATTCACAATGCCATTAGCAATAAACATTGAGAGAAAAAATATGATACCAAAGAAAGGAGACAAAATTTTATAAGTGGATTCCTTGAACAATTGAGATTTGAAGGGCTTACCTACAAATGTTACAAACTTGGGGTCAATGAACAATAGTTATGTGAATAACATGACCTAGAAAAGTACATGATGTATTCAAGCACAGATATTCTGTGAACCTGCACTCTCCTTTTTAAAATGTAGTTATAGAAGAAGCCTTAAAGACAGTTCAAAATAACAGAAATATTTCTGCTCAGTCTAATATTAATATATGCAATCTCCTTAAAACACTATTACTTAAAACAGAGTTTCAAACTATCAAAAGATGTTTTCGTTCTAAAAGAGATTTTTTTTTTACATTCCTTGATTCAACTTCCCATAGCATCGTGCTGTTGTAAATGGTGCAAAGCATAAATTATATAGTTAGATATGAATTACGTAGTTAAATTTTCACATATGATGGGATTTAATAATTTAGTTTTATGTAATGCCTTTTTGTTTTATATTAGATTTTAGTTTGTGTTTTACAGAGACATCTGATGTTCCAGTGTGGTAATTTTTGAAAATTAGTGGAAGACTCCAGGCTTAGGCCTACAGACAATTCTGATGAGGTTTATGAGGAAAAACTATATAGTCATTTATCTAGAGTAAAAAGGAAGACACACACCCCCCCCACACACACACACACAAATATGTCTTTACAATGAAAGCTAGTTTTTAGTGAATTTCATAAGAGCTGGTACTCTTCTATTGTGTAAAATTAAAAATGTACCTGAAATCATAGTCATTTGAGAAGTAAATGTATTGATTATTTTATGTGAATATTGAAATCTCATTAAATTGTAACTACATTGTTAACAAAAAGGCTCAGGGAGCAAGTTTGTTGGCAGAACTTATTACCCAGACAAAGATAAATCATAGACTTGGTGAGAATCTTATAATGAGGGAAAGTAATATTATAGTTAGCAAAAGCCTACAAGAAGATGAAAAGTTTCCACTCTCAAAGAGCATAATAAATCATTGTGTCAATAGCATGTCACATTAGGCTGAAGAGATTTTCATTAAGAAAATACACAGTAACTTCTTTAGGTGGATGAATCAACACACTTTACCAATAAATATTATGATATAGCAATTGTAAATGTCAGAAAATTAAAAAAAAAATTTTCCAGAGCATCAAGTTATCCCAAACTAACAATCTGAGGCTTATTTAATATTTTTTTCTTTGTATTTGGAAACAAAAGATATATCTTGAAGGAAATGTGTCAGAATTTGTACTAATGTGGACTCATCAATGATTGAGTCAGTGAAACTTTTAATTATCTTATAAAAATGCAAGAAACAAAGCAAGCAAGCAAAAAAGAAAGAAAAAGGAAGTTGACATTAAAACAAGCTACTTTCTTCACAGAGAAGAGCTAATGTCAAAATTCTTGGAGTTTTTAAATTTTATAAATAAAAACATAAAATTCTGAATGATGCTATGAATAATTCATTAAGCAAAACCAGCTAACTCAAGAATGTGTATTTTATTTATTTATTTTTTGACTTTGTCAAAAAGTGGTCAAAGAGCATATAGACCTGTTACACACAGACATTTGGCAATATGTTAGAAATATTTTCAGCCAGGATTTTGAGTTGGAGGTGAGTTCTCAGAGTACTTTCCAGTAGTTGTAGGTTATATTTAGCTGAGTTATTTGAAGATGAAAACTGAGTGCCCAAACTAGCCTGCTTAGTCTACTTTTTATAGTCACATGAACTATGTGACTCTGAAAGGCTCTGGAGAATGTTTTTGACTTCTGGTGAGATAATTTGGGGATTTAAAAGGAAAATAACTCTTTGGAAAAAATTATGTGGTAAAAGGAAATTTTTTAATGTTGTTTTATTGCTGCTTTGGCTTAAAAGTGAGAAGTGATATCACCAAGACTCAAATTTTATTAAAATTATTATATTTTTTTCTCTCTTTCAAAACCAGAGTTTGGCTGGTAATGAATCCTTTCAATGAAACTTTTGCTAAGCCTGACAACTTAACTTGGAGGGAAAAGAAAGAACTTTGTTAGTTGGAGACTGGTAATTTAAAGAAGATGTAGAGTGATCAGATAAAATATAAGACACTCAATTAAGTATTCACACCACAGTAAAAAATACAAGTATGTCCATTTATGCAAACAAAATCTGTCCTTTTCTTAAGATGGTTCCTCATTTAAGTATAGACAACATTAAGAACAGGTTTTACAATAAAGTCATAAATTTAGTTGTTTAATTTTACTTTTAAAACCAGTACTTTTAATTGTTTATTTTTTTTTATTTCAATAGGTTTTTGGGGGAACAGGTGGTGTTTGGTTACATGAATAAGTTATTTAGAGGTGATTTCTGAGATTTTGGTGTATCCATCATCTGAGCAGTGTACCCTTTACCGAATGTGTACCCTTTACAAAATCAGTAATTTTATGCATGTAAGGTCTTATACATGAAATCAAGGTAGCAAAATATGTGGTAATAGTTTCAAAAATGCTTAGTGTTTTTTGAGGCTGATCATACAGTCAACAATAAAATTAAAAGTGTTATATAAAATTGCCTTAATCTAAATTTTCATTCATATTATGCTGACTTATAGTTTTAGCAGCTTTGCTCTATGGTGTTGTTAGTCAATTTTCATGTTGCAAATAACATTAATTAAAAGCAATTTATAAACTTCGCTAAATCTGCTGAGCCAATCTTTATATAAATAAATGCTATTTGGCCTATGACAGTTATTTAAGATGAAAAATTGTTTGTCTAGTGTGTTGAAAACACTTTTTAAAAATGTTTTAAAATTCTTAGAATTGTAAGCAAAGCTTAAATACCATTTTAATATGAAAAGTTGGCTAAAAGTTATTTTCAGTTTTACATAAGTAAAACAAAACACTTTTGCCTACATCATATACCACACATTGTGTGTCCTTAGTATCGGCATAGTTGAAATTTTTGACAGGATTTCTGGGTTTACTTTGAAAAGGTTAAAAAATCATGTTGAATTTATTTTTTTAAAGAAATAACATGAACTTACATTACTGATTTACATTAAGGTAGATAACGTTCATGTGAAAAAGAAGAGTCATACAAAATAAAGAGCTAACATGTCCAAAATGAAAATATAATTCTGTATTTGAAAAAAATTGTTGATTATAATTACATTGTTATATCTACAGCTTCCTGATGCCAATACATTGTGAAGTATGAATATAATAATTTCTACACAGTGGGTCTTTCAGACCTGAAAATTATTTCTAGGGATTGCTACAGGAAAACAGAAGTCTTTGTCAATTATATCACTCAGTTCATGGCACATTCAAACCTCTCTTTGATTTAACTTAAATGTCAATTTTTCTCTTCTTCCTTCTACAGTTGATTCCTTTTCTCACTAAAGTAATTAACATATTCTGGATCACAACATTCACAGGATCTACTGAAATAGAGGTTAGAGTCTGATAAAGGAGAACTATATTAAGTAACAGTCTCACAAATAAACGATTATACCTTCTAGTAGCAATTACGGGGGAAAAGAATTTTGTTTTAAAAATAAATTACTAAGGTTCTAGTTGGCATTCAAATGTCAGAAATGGCTTTTCATTAATGTTCTGAATAGGAGTGCACCAGGAAAAAACTGGATGGAAGGGTTTTTAGGGTAAAAATGCCCTGTGGAATAAAAATACTTGATGTCATAAAGAAACTTGAGAGTAGAGTGTTATGCCTGGAGAATAGTTGTCTTAGATTCAAATATATGTGGAAACCCAGTAGTAATTGGTAAAAAAAAAAAAAAAAAGTCGTTGTTGTTTGAGAAAGAAATCTTTCTATTCATAGTGAAGCTTATTACAGGAATGAAAAGAAGTGTAACCTTAATGAAGAGATTACAGCAATTCTCTTGTTAAAAAATGACTTTTAATTATGAGTTGTATAGGTACTGAAAAAAAGAGACGAATGGATAAGCCTGAGAAATATTTTATAAGCAAAATTTGATTTTTTTATAATTAAGATAAAAAAGTATAATAAGGCAGAGAGGAAGATATTATGGGTAAAACATAGGTTGTTGCCTTAAATTACTTAAATAATGAATATGCTTATCTGGTTTCAAAAGGAGAATGTTCAGTTTTGAGCTTTTTGATGTTAAGATAGCTGAAAGATAGTCAAATGAATGTCAAGGGGGATATACAATCTGGATCTCTGAAGAAGTATCTATATTAAATGTAAATGTTCTGAAATAGAAACATTACTTAAAGCCATTTGAATGGGTGGCTTCTCTAAATGAGAAAGTATATGTAGAGTAAGAATAGAGAAAGTTCAAGACACAACTGTGAATAACTTCTATTATTATAGTATAGTTAAGGAAATAGGTTAACAAAGTTCAAGTAGCCAGAGAAACAGTAAGAAATTAAGCGTGAGTGTTGTCATTAAATCAGAAGATGAAATTATTACGAGAAAAAGGTCATGTGTTGAACAGAATGCTGCTGAGAGATCTAGTAAAACAGAGCTAAAAATTGAGCATTGTAAAGATTATGTGGAGATTACACTGGCAATGTGAAGCTCAGTGGAAAAGTGGGCAAAAAAGTCTTCATATATTGGAAAGAACAGAATTTCAACTCATGTGAATGAATTGAGTAGCATATATGAATATTTTCAAGAAAATCACCTGTTAATAAATGTAGATGAAATTGTAGTATTTGAATCATTGGAGAAAAACAACAAGCACTTTTATTAAATACAGAAAGTACTAACATACATTTGAATAATGATGGAGATAAAATCATTCCATTAGAAGAAGGTAAGTTACAGGAGGAAAAGAAAAAAGAAAATGGAAGGAACTATACCTTGAGAAGTAGAGATAGGATGAATCTTGATCTTTGATAGTTATTTTGTATGTAATTTTAAATATCTTCTATAAACATAAAAAATGTATTGGATATGCATGGCTTAAAAGCAGAAAATAGAAAATTATTATCACACACACATTTTCTTAATGTACTTTCTCTATGAAGATACTCAGAAACTAAGCATGTGTGTGTGTCTGTGTGTATAATTATATCACTCTCCATAGACAGAGAATGTAAACTTAGTTGGAAGAAACTCATTTAAGTTAGTAGCTTCTATCATGCTATTTTTATACATTCTACCATTAAAAAATAACCTATTTTTTGTATTATACACTTTCTTCAGTACATTGTCATCTAAATGAAATTAATAACATAAAAATCACGATCTAAACCATTTAAGTTAACAAGTCAGTATGTGTAGTGTATTCAGAATGGCTTTCAACCATCCCCACTAACAGAATTTCAAAATAGTTTTATCAGCACAGAAATTGATTTTTGTATTTATCATCTATTCAGCAACTTTGTTGAACTCTGTTTTGATGTGGATTGTGTTTTTTTAATATATGAATATTTGCATCCCTTTTATTTTATTTTCTTGCCTACTTTTCCTGAATAAAACTATCACTATAATGTTTAATAGAAGTGGTGAGAAGAGATATCTCATCTTGTTCCTGATTTTAAGGGAAAAACCTTCAGACTTTCATCATTAAATACAGTGTTAGTGCTTTTTTAAATTAAAATACATATATATATGTGTGTGTGTGTGTGTGTGTGTGTGTGTGTGTGTGTGTGTGTGTGTGCTTTGTTAGGTTGAGGACTTTCCTTTCTTTCCTAGATTTTTTTCAGTATTTTTATCATGGAAGTATGCTGAGTTTTGACAAATGATTTTTCTATTGCTATGATCATGTGTTTATTTTCTTTTACTCTATTATTGTTTATTACATAATTTGATTTTTGTATGTTAAATCAACCTTAAATTATTGGGATAAGTCCTACTTAATCATGTGTGTAATATATTTCATATGCTGCTGATCTTGGATTGTTGAAGTGTAGAATATTGCCTCTATCTTCTAAAGAAAATGCGACACATACACACCATGGAATACTATGCAGCCATGAAAAAGGATGAGTTAATGTCCTTTGCAGGGTCATGGATGAAACTGGAAACCATCATTTTCAGCAAAGTAACACAAGAAGAGAAAACCAAACACCGTATGTTCTCACTCATAAGTGGGAGTTGAACAATGAGAACACATGGACACGGGGAGGGGAACATCATACACCCAGGCATATTGGGGTGTGGGGGGCTGTGGCAGGGATAACATTAGGAGAAATTCCTAATGTAAATGACGAGTTGATGGGTGCAGCAAACCAACATGGCACATGTATACCTATGTAACCATCCTGCACATTCTGCACATGTACCCCAGAACTCAAAGTATATCTATATCTATCTATCTATCTATCTATCTATCTATCTATCTATCTATCTATCTATCTATCTATCTATCTATCTATAAACAAAGACTGTTGCCTCTATTTCAAAAGAGATACTGAACTTTAGTTTTATTTTCTGGTAGTATCTTTAACTTTAGTGTCAATGTAACACTGCTCTCCCTGAATCTGTTAGGAAATGTCTCTTCTTCTGTTTTTCAAAAGGGTTAGAGAAGAATTGGTGTTAAGTTTTGGTTAAATGCTTGGTAGAATTCACCCATTAATCCACCTGGTTCTGGGCTTTTCACTGTTGGAAGTGTTTTGATTACTGACTCAACTGCTTTTCTTATTGTATGTCTATTCACATTTCTCTTTCCTCTTGATAATGTTCTGATAGTTTGTTTCTAGAAATTTATACATTTCATCTATGTTATCATATTTGGTGGTATACAGTTTTCATAGTATTATCTATATAATTTTTTAAAATTTCAATATAATGTACATACTTTTATTCTATTTTAGTAATTTGAGCCTTTTTCTTTCATTGATAAGTCTAGTTAAAGGATTGCCAGTTTGGTTGACCTTTTCACAGGATCAACATTTATTTTTATGGATTTTTCTTTGTTGTTTTTATATTCCCTATTATGTTTAATTCCAGTCTTTATTATTTTCTTCGCATTTCTTGTATTAGATTTAATTTTATCTTCTTTTTCATGTTTCTTAGGGTGGAATGTCAGATAACTGCCTTGAGATTTTTCTCTTTTTTATAACTGGTTTATAGATGTAAATTTTCCTCTGAATGCTGCTTTCACTATATCCATAAGTTTTTGCATGTCGTTATTTTGTTTTCCTTAATCTCAAAATATTTTTTGTTTAATTTAACTTATGGTTTATCTTTGACCATTTGGTTATTTAGAAGTGTGTCATCTATTTTTGAAATGTTTGTTAATTTTCCCCACATTCTGTTTTAATTTATTTCTAATTTCACTCCACTGTGATCAAAGCACATAATTTGGAAGATTTCAATCTTTCCAAACTTATTTATACTTGTTTTGTGTCCAATAGATAGACATGGACAACAAGAATAGAATTCCATTAGAATTCTAATAGAATTCAATTCAACAAGAATAGAATGCACATGATTCTCAAGTGCACATGTTTTTTTTTTCCATGTGCACTTGAAAATTATGTGCATTCTATTCTTGTTGGGTTGAGATGTCTATTGGTTGCATTTAGTTTTCAGTATTGTTCAAAACTTAAATGTTCTTGAAATTTTCTCTCCAATTGTATCAATTATTATAAGTAGGTTATTATAATATCCAATTATTATTTTTGAAATCTGTTTTTTTCTTTAATTCGCTCATTTTCTGATTTATATATTTGTGGCCTCTGTTGCTTAGTACATTAAAAAATAATTGTTATATCTTCTTGCTTGATTGAATTCTTTGTTATTACATAATATATTGTTCTCTCTCATGACAATTTTTGTCCTAAAACTTATTGAGTCTAATACTAGTATTGCCACTCAAGTTCTCTTTTGGTTAATGTTTGTAAGAAATATATATTTTATTATTTTTTCAACATATTTGTGTATTTAAATATTGATTGACTCTCTTGCATATAACATACAGTTGGATGCTGTTAAAAATGTATTCTGTCAATCCTTACCTCTTCCCTGGAGTCCTTACTTCATTATATCTATTCTATTAAGTTATAAAGATGGACTTACTTTTGCCATTTAGCTTTTGTTTCTTATGTGGCCTCTGTCTTTTTCTTGTTCCCCAATTTCTCCATAACTGCCTTATTTTATGTTAAGTAGTTATTTTCCAAGGCACTCTTTTTATTCTCTTGTCATTCCTTGTACTATGTATTTTGAGTTAGTTTCTTAAATATTGTCCTGGAGATTATCATAAACTATTTAAGTAATAATATAATTTGGAGTAATAGCCACTTAATTTTAATAATTTACAAAATTTTATCTTTTTATATTTTACTCCTGTTCATTCTATTATTATAACAAATTACATTTTTGTAGTGTGTCCATTGACATATATTTATAAATATTATGTTATAAAAATAGAAAATAAAAGATAGAAAACAAGAAGAGATATAAACAAAAATTAATACTGTTCTTTATTTTTAACTATGTAGTTATCTTTACTGGTACTCCTTTTTTCTTCATATGGCTTCAAGTTATTGTTTAGTTTCCTTTAAATTTATCCTGAAGAACTTTAGCATTTTTTATACTGCAGTTATATTAACAACAAATTCAATTTTTTTTCTTTTTTTAATCTGAGAATGTATTAGTTTATTATTTATTTCTGAAAGCTCATTTTTATAAATATAAAATTTATGTTTCAAGATTTTTCTTTTCTTTCTGAAGTTCAAATATGGCATACCATTGATTTCTGGCCTCCATAATTTATTATGCACAATCAGATGTTAATCTTATTGTATGTATTAATCCATTGTATGTGAGGAGTAACTACTTTCTTGCTGCTTTCCAGTTCCTATTTGTGTTTCTGCTTTTATCAGTTTGATTATAATATGCATAGGCATGGCTCTCTGTTAGTTTATTCTACTTGGAGCTGGTTGAGATTCTTGGATGTGTAGATTAATATTTTTCATCAAATTTGGGTTTTCTGCCATTATGTCTTTAAATATATGTTTCTGTCCTTTTTCCACATCTTCTGAAACTACTATTGTGCACATAATAGTGTGCTTGATGGCATCTCATAGGTCTTTGGGGATTTGTTCTTTATTTTCTCATCATTTTTTTTCTCTATTTTTCTCCAATTGGAAAATCTCAATTGATCTACTTCAGCTTTAATGAGTCGTTCTTCTGTATGTGGAGATCTGATGTGTAACCCCTCCAAAATATTTTTTATTTTTGTTGTACTTTTTGACTCCATAATTTGTTTGATTCCTTTTTAAGATTTATATTCTTTTATTATTATTCTGTATTTGGTGATACATTTAATGTTTTCCTTTAGTAATTTAGATAATATTTCTTTTAGATCTTTAAACACATTGGAATTATTTAAAGTACTTGTCTAGCAAATTCAATGTCTGGATATTAAATTAGTTTGATCGCTGTTTTGTGTGTGTATGGGCCATACTTTCTTGTTTCTTTGCAGACCTCATGCATATTGTTGAATTTGGAACAGTTTGAACATTTTGATGTACAAAATCTGGATATCAGATTTTTTCTTCTCTGTAGAGTGTTCTTGCTTTTTATTTTTTCCGTTTTTTTAATAACTTCTCTGAATTGATTTTGTAAATTATGTATTTTTTGGCATTTGTGGTCAGTGAATTGACTATTTGGTTAGCTTAATGTGTCGTGATTGAATAGTTTTATTAAATGCTTGGAAGCAAACTGTCTTCCAGTCTTTGCAGAAATGTTCTGTGTGTGTTATGGCACACTTTCAAAACTCAGTTAAGAAGTTTGAAAGTTTACCTTAGACTTAACTTTCTTTTTGTGCAGAGTTTCCATATCAGACAGATGTGAGAGACTGGGGATTTTCAAGCCTTTTCTAAGCATGGGCAGAACCAGGGACATATGTGTTATCTTTCTTGTTTTCCAGTAATATGTCAAAGCTTTTCAAAGCCCTTTTTCTAAGCAACACACTATCCAATCTTCACTTTCAAGCTTTTGACATAATTTAGTATTTGCCCCAATTATTAACCAATTCCTCAGCAGCAGTGTCTAAAATGTTTGTCTATAAATGTCTTCAATAAATATCCCTGCCTAGCAGCTTTAGTGAAAGACAAATTTCAGTCAATTGAGATAAAGACAAGCCTTCTGAGCAGGTCTTTCAGAGATCCACCAGATAGACCAACAGATAATTAATGTATAAGTTCCATTCTTTTCCTTTCTTTACCAATACTTGGAGTGATGAGGGCTGTGATTTCTTAAACTACCACTGAGCTGGGAAACAGAGCATAGTTAAAACACCACAAAATTTGCTTTTTTTAATGGAATTTAGTGTTTTTTATTTGTTTGTTTGTTTTTTCTCTTTCTGAGTAAATGCTCCCCAGGTTGTGGCAAGCTTTCAGTTAGTTTTCAGAGTTCTAATAATGTTGATTTTGATAGTTCTTTTTTTCCAGTTTTTAATTTGATTTTATGTATACACTGGCTTTTTGAACTTCTTACTTAAAAATAGGGATGTCACTGACATCATTCTGCTTTTGATGAGCTTATTCTCTCAGCACATTTTCCAAGAAATGTTAATTATGATGGTCAAATAAAACTCTTTGTTGCTACCAATATTTCATTTTTACCACGTATGACACAACTTTACTGAAATGATATGTGACATCTTAACTATTTTAATATATATATATAATTATTATTTATTATTAAACCTTTAAATATTTGGCTATTTTCATGGTTTCTGGACCAAACTGACCTTTCTTCTTCTTCTTCTTTTTTTTTTTTTTGTCTCAATAAATATCAAACTGTTTTTGGAACAGACACAGGTCTACCATAGTTAGGTTTTGAAAAATGTACTTGCATTAACCATAGCAATACCTTAAAAGACATGCTGATACTGTCAGCTGTCATGTACTTCATTTATATGAATGGTTCTATCCCCAGTAATTCTGAGCCCAATTTTGGGAAATTACGTAAAAATAATTATTAAATATACAAAGTTATATCCGCTGAAATAACACAGGTTTTACTTTTTTTCAACAAGAAACTATCCTTAGAAATCTGATTAAGGGTCTAAGAGAATGTAATTCATTCTAAAATGTTTTTATTTTATACTACAAAAAGGATAAGGGTGACATTTGTTATCAATATTTTATGGAGTTCCAGGAAGAATAAGCCATCATACATTTGACAAAAGGCTGCACAAGATTGCTCGTTGTACCTTTAATGAACTCTAAAAAAGATCTTCAGTGATTGTTTCTTGAAGATAATGTTATTTAAAAAATAACATTGCTCTCTTCAAAATCATTATCATATTAATCATCATCAAAAATTGCATATGCAATACCCTGTAGTTTCAATCTATATTATTTTTATTTATTGTGTTTTCCAAAACTCTTTAGCAATGACTAGCAATCAAACCATTAAATTAGTTATTATTTCAAATCAAGATTTTAAAATCCAAAATGTTTGTTTATAATTATATGACTAAAAAATTTTAGAGACAGGACTAGAACTTCATTTTCTCAAACTGTAGTCTAATATTCAGTTTAATATACTACACAGCACTAATAATCTTATATTTGTTCTGCACTGTAAAATGGTTAATACAAATGTCAATTCAGGGACTTAATTATACAGAAAAGGAAGGAAACATTATTAGCTACTAGAACATGTACCAGTCTATAGAAAGCATGGACTATTCTTGGCAAAATGTGGATTTTTTGGAATTCACTTACTTGATTCTGTTGCCAGTATTTTCAGCTGTGACATGGATTTATCTGTTTCTAACCATGAAACAAATATCTCAGAGAACAGTATTTTCCCATTTATTTTTTAATTGCTTTGAGAGATTCTGACAAGGTGCACTATAGAAAGAGACATATTACTATTTCAAGAGATGTTATCACACTTTCTTATCTTAAACACTAAAACTGCACAGCTTATTAATGTGCAGAATTGGTGATTCATAATGCACTTTGGTGATGATGCGAGACCTTACATTTAAGAAAGGTAGATGGACATAGTAAAAAATTGTCAAGAATAGTAAAGGAAGAAAACTATTATAACATAACATTAAAATAGATATACATTATTGTTCTTTATATGCATGTTCTACTGAGATACAGCTTAATATATATTGGACTGTTAAGAGCATTTAAAAGGAAAAATGTACAATGGACGCATTAGTTATCAATCTCTCTTATACTTTTAATGCTGAAAATTTTTTCCTTATTGAGATCAGAAAATTTTGTTAATTCAAACATCAAAATGTTTGGAGAATATAAGTGTTTCAAAATAATTTAAACTAAAAACTTCAAGAAGAAATTGCTTATTAACAGTTTGTTTAGTATGACACATTGCTATTCACACACCTCTCTGCACAAGTGAAAAGGAGAAGAATTAGCTATATCTTCAGTGAAATACAAGATGCCAAGTTTTAACTTATTCTATAAAAAATAAGAAAAGTCAGACATAAGCAAGCTGCCCCACTGAAAAGGAATCTTATCTCATTTATTGCCTTAAAAGGACAGATAAAATAAAGGTCTGTTTTCTCTGTTCACAGATAAGTGTGCCTCTGATGATTCAAAGGAGAAAACACTAAAGATTGATAACAAAAACTACCATATATGGCAATTCTAGTACACTTTTGGGACTTGCTTTTTTAATATAAAAAGTTGCTGGGATATCAGAGAAGTTTCTGATCCAGGACAGAGTAATCACTACGTCTGCTAAATTATCCAAACCAACATTGCACAGTGGTTACCAATGCAAGTGCTTAGGTTTGGATCCCAGCCTTGCCACCCAATAGTTGTGTATGTTTTGAGAGCAATTTTAATAACATCTGAGCCTCAATTTCCTTACCTGTATAATGAGATAAAAACTGTGTCCCAGTGTTGTCATAAAAATTAAATAAGTTATTACATGTAAATTGTTTAGAATGTTGTCCATATGGAAATAGTCCATAAGTATTAATTCAGGATAGTTTCTAAAATCCTATAGATTCATATAGCTTAAAACTGTATTTGACTTCCTGTGTATATGTAATTCTTACATCACCAAACTCCTTAGTCTAGAAATATGGCTTCTATATATAACTATATTTTATGTAAACAGAATAGAGAACTACCTTATGGATTCAACGTTAAGGAAATCTGAAGGTCATTAATGCCAACCCTTAACAACTCTCTCTTCAGAATAAATATATAGATGACAGAGAAAATTATCTTTTCATTTTTCCAATTCTTAAAGTTCAATATTTTATATTTATTTCTTTGTATAAAGACATAAAGACTTTTTTCTCTGATAAAATACAAATATGTTGAAAAATATACTGATTTATCAATCAGCATGCTTTAATATATATCAACACATAATTTCCTATTCATATTCTGTAATTCTATAGTTTACTTACTTTGAGATTTTTTTTTTTTCTTCCTCTTTCTGAAGAGTGGAGTCCTAAAACCATTAAGACATGATAGGTCCACACAGGGTGGTAGGCAGGGGAAATGCCATTATCCTATCGCGTAGTCTCAGAACCTCAGCAAGATAAGGAATGCATCTATGTGGAAGGGCTGCCCAGTGTGAGGAATCAGAGAGCAAGTGGATGAGCAGCCATGTACACGGGAGGGAAACCCATTTGAGGTGTCAGAGCCTGGGCAGGATGTGGAGCACAAGCACTCATGTAGTTGGCTTAGTATGGGGAGTTAGAGCCAGAATGAGATGCGAAAGGGATTGTATTAGTTCATTTTCATACTGCTATAAAGAACTACCTGTAGGTCGAGTGTGATGACTCATGTCTGTAATGCCGGCACTCTAAGAGGTTGCAGTGGGTTGATCACTTGAGGCCAGGAGTTCTACATCAGCCTGGCCAATGTGGTGAAACTCCATCTCGACTGAAAATACAAAAAAAAGTAGCCATGTGAGGTGGCAGGTGCCTGTAATCCCAAGTACTCAGGAAGCTGAAGCAGGAGAATTGCTTGAACCTGGGAGATGGAGGTTGCAGTGAGCTGAGATAACACAACTGCACTCCAGCTGATGTGACAGAGCAATACTCTGTCTCAAAAAAAAAAAAAAAAAAAGAACTGAGCCTGGGTAATTTATTAAGAAGAAAAAGAGGTTTAATTGACGCGGAGTTTCTCATGACTGCGTAGGATGCCTTAGGAAATTCACAGTCATGTTGGAAGGCAAATGAGAAACAAGGCACTTCTTACATAGTGGCAGGAGAGAGTGAGGAGGAGTGCCACACTTTTAAACCATCACATCTCATAAGAACTCATTCACCGTCACAGAATAGCATGGGGAAAATCTGCCTCCGTAATCCAATCACTTCCCACCAGATCCTTCCTCTGACATGTGGGGATTACAGTTCATGAGATTTGGGTGGGGACACAGAGTTAAACCATGTCAGGTATCTAGGTTCAGGCTTTCAGAACCAAGACAGTGTCCATATATAGGGAACTGCTGGTATGGATGCTCAAAGCCCAAATGTGGTGAAAACCTCCTTGCAGAGGATGAGAACATATAACACTAATGAGATGGGTTAATTTCAAATAATTTGATTATATACATAATTATATCAAAAATAATTACAGACTGATTTCCTTCTGTTGGAGGAGTTTCAAATATATAGAGGAAGAAACTAATAAACTCTCTGTAGCTATATTGAAACACATTATTGGCAATATCAAAAGATAGACACAAAAATAAATACAAATGTAAATTAGCATGTAAATATACATGTATGTGTGTGCATGCACATGCACATAATTTGGCTCCTAAATAACTTTCTCCACTAAAGGAACTAGGGCTCCCCTGAAGAACCTGATGACTCCAGAGCAGAAGCAAGAAATTATAAGAAGTTTCTGAAAACGCTTGTAATGCCAGAAAGTAAGGAAGTATGTAAACAAGGAAGGAAACAGTCCTGGTAATAAAATTGAGAAAAAGTTTAGGAAATAGCCCTGTTAAAATGGAGACTGAAGAGACATTTTGATCAGAGGAATGATTTGATTATTAAGTAAATCTGTTTGATATGAAGACAATATTGTGACATTTGGAAACATTTTAATGGTGTCCGATAATTAAATAGTAATGTATCAATGTTAATTCTGGATTTGGTGGTTTTGTTGTGATTATGTTAAAAATTATCCTTGTTTGTAAGAAATAACCACTCAATAAGTCAGGGGAATAAAATTACATGTTGACAATACTACCACATAATTTGAGATACTCAAATTTATAAAGTTAGAGAAAAAGAGGGACTGAGAGAAAGAAGGGTAAAATAATGAATTTACTTCATTCTTGATGGGAGGCTGTGAATTGAGAGTGCAGAAATAAAGGGAAGAAATAAGCCAGGCATACTATATTGTGCCTGTAATCGTAGTTACTTGGGAGGCTGAGGCAGGAGGATCACTTGAGGTCAAGAGATTGAGACCAGCTGAGCAACATAGGGAGACCCTGTATCTTAAAAAAGTAATTAAAAAAAAAAAAGAGAGAAAACAAATTCCAAGAATTTTATAAATTTACTGAGAATTGCCTATCCTTTTACATCTTTATTCACATTAACTTGAACTGCTATAGGCTTATAGATTGATAAATAACCAATAGGCATATACAATTTATAGATTATAAAATATTTCTTAAATATTGTATAATATCCTCTGTATACAATTTTAAGGCAGATATTGTAATCCAAAGTTTAATAAAATAGGGAAATTCCAGCTCAGATAGACAGAATAAGTTATTATGTCTTTTAAATTTTTCTAAATTGTTTTAAATGTTTTTCAGACAAAGTCTCATTCTGTTACTCAGGTTGGAGTGCAGGGGTGTGATCTCAACTCACTGCAATCTCCACCTTTCAGGTTCAAGAGATGCTCATGCCTCAGTCTCCTGAGTAGCTGGGACTAGAGGCACATGCCACCACACCTGGCTAATTTTTTGTATTTTTAGTAGAGATGTGGTTTCATCATGTTGTCCAGGCTGGTCTCAAACTCCTTCCCTCAGATAATCCACCTGCCTCAGCTTTCCAAAGTGCTAGGATTACAAGCGTCAGCCACCATGCCCAGCCCATTATGTTTTGTCTGAGCATTTTCTGTCATGCCATTTTTTCCTATGTGACTGTTTAAATAAATCGCCATGATTTAGTACAACAAAGAAATAGGAGGAATTAAAATATACCTTATAATGTGATGGAAGACATTACTTAAGAAAGGAATAATTCTAATATATCATAATACTGATCTACTTAAAATTAAAGAGTAATATTTAAGAGCGTCACCCAAAGTAAAACTACTTGAGTTTACATTCTAAGTCTAATATTTAATTGTTGTGCAATTTGGAACTCTTCATTTAAACTTTCTAAGATTCAATTTCCTCATCTGTAAAAGGAAACTAATAATACTATTTCATTCATAGAATTGTGGTAAAGCTTAAATAAATTAACATATTTAAAGAATTTAGCTCACAGCTTGGCAGATGATATGTCACATACTTATAGATATTATATTATTATGAATGTTGTAATTAAGATAGATTTTGATGTAATGATAATTGTTGATGCACTTCTAGCTCTTACTGCTGAGAAATTATTCAGTGAGTTATTCCAAGCCAGAAACACTATGAAATGATAAGTGAACTGATACAAGGATAAAATTTGCTAAAGTAATTATGTGTTTGCTATTGCGTAAATGAGAACACAACAAATGAAGTAACTGTATTTTAAGATTAATTTGTAACTTTTACTGTCTAGATTTGTTTTTTATTTGTTTGTTTTGTTTTGCTTTGTTTTATTTTGAGACTGTTTCTCACTCTGTCACCCATGCTGGAGCACAGTGGCACCATCTCAGCTCACTGCAACCTCTGCCTCCCAGGTTCAAGCAATCCTCCTGCCTCAGCCTCCCGAGTAGCTAGTACTACAAGCACACATCACCATGCCTGGCTAATTTTTGTATTTTTAGTAGAGACTGTTTCACCATATTGGCCAGGCTTGTTTTGAACTCTTGACCTCGTGATCCACCCGGCTTGGCCTCCCAAAGTCCTGGGGTTATAGCCATAAGCCACAGTGCCCAGCCTAGATTTTAATTGCTTAAACTTTTGCTGTATTTCATCAATAGAAATAATCAAGAATTTGAATGTAATACATTAATAACTTTTCAATAATATTCTGTAAGTGTAGCCATCTTAATTGATGTGCCTTGGCTGTGTCCCCACCCAAATATCATCTTGAATTGTAGTTCCCATAATCCCCACATGTCATGTGAGGAACCTGGTGGGAGGTAATTAAATCATGGGGGCAGTTACCACCATGCTGTTATTCTCCTGATAGTGAGTGAGTTCTCATGAGACCTCATGGTTTTATAAGGGGCTCTTCCCTTTTTGCTTAGCATTTCTCCTTCCTGCCACCCTTTGAAGAAGGTGCCTTTCTTCCCCTTTGCTCTCTGCCATGACTGTAAGTTTTCTGAAGTTTTCCCAGTCATGCAGAACTGTGAGTCAATTAAATCTCTTTTCTTTATAAATTACTCAGTCTTGGGTATTTCTTCATAGCAGCATGAGAATGAATTAATACAGTAAATTAGTACTAAGGGAGTGGGGAATAAATATAAGAATACCCAAAAATGTAGAAGCAACTTTGGATCTGGGCAGATGTTGGAATATTTAGAGGACTCAAAAAAAGACAGGAAGATGTGGGAAAGTTTGGAACTTTTTAGAGACTTGTTGAATGACTTTGATCAAATGCTGATAGTGATATGGACAATAAAGTTGAGACTGAGGTGGAGATGAAAAACTTGTTGGGAACTAGATTAAGGGTCACTCTTGCTGTGCTTTAGCAAGGAGACTGGTAGTATTTTGCCTCTGCTCTAGAGATCTGTGGAACATTAAATTTGAGAGAGATGATTTAGGGTTTTTGGAAGAAGAAATTTCTATGCAGCAAAACATTAAAGAGGAAGCAGAATACAAAAGTTTGGAAAATTTTCAGCCTGATGTAATAGGAAAAAAAACAAACCAAACCAAACAAAAAATTTCTGGGGAGAAATTCAAACCTGCTGCAGAAATTTACATAAGTAGCTAGGAGAAAACTGTGTCACAAAGACAATGGGGAAAATGGCTCCAGGGCATTTCAGAGACCTTCAAGAAGCCCCTCCCATTACAGGCCTGGGGGCCTAGGAGGAAAAAAATGGTGCCCTTCTGAGCCCAGGGCCCCCCTGCTGTGTGCAGCCTCAGGACATGGTGTCCTGCATCCCAGCTGCTTCAACTCCAACCATGGCTAAAAAGGTCCAAGGTACAGCTTGGGCCATTGCTTCAGTGGGTGCAAGCCCCAAACCTTGGTGGCTTCCATGTGATGTTGAGCCTGTGGGTACATGGGCATCAAGAATTGAAGTTTGAGAACCTCTGCCTAGATTTCAGAGGATGGATGGAAATGCCTGGATGTACAAGAAGAAGTTTGCTGCAGGAGTGGAACCCTCACAGGGAACCTCTGCTAGGGCAGTTTGGAAGAAAAATGTGGGGTTAGAGCCCACACATAGAGTCCCTTTGTGGCACTGTCTAGTGAAGCTGTGAGAGGAGGGTCAGCCTCCTCCAGACCCCAGAATGGTAGATCCACTGACAACTTCCCCATGAGCCTGGAAAAGCCATAGACACTCAACACCAGCCTGTGAAAACAGCTGGGAGGAGGCTGTATCCTGCAAAATCACAGTGTCTGAGCTGTCCAAGCCATTGGAACCTACCTTTTGTATCAGTGTGATCTGGATGTGAGACATAGAGTCAAAGATTACTTTCAAACTTTAATGTTTAATGACTGCCCTATTGGATTTCAGACTTGCATGAATCCTGTATCCCCTTTGTTTTGGCCAATTTCTCCCATTTGGAATGGGTGTATATTTACCCAATGCTTCTCCCCGCATTGTAACTAGGAAGCAACTAACTTTCTTTGTTTTCACAGGTTCATAGGCGAAAGGAACTTGTCTTTTCTCAGATGAGACTTAGGACTTGGACTTTCGGGTTAATGCAGTAATGAGCTAAGAGTTTAGGGGACTGCTAGAAAGGCATGGTGTGTTTTGAAATGTGAGGACATGAGATTTTGGAGGTGCCAGGGGTGAAATGACATGGTTTGACTGTGTCTCCACCCAAATCTCATCTTGAATTGTAATTCCCATAGTCACCACATGTTTAGGGAGGGATCTGAGTTCTCAGGAGACCTGGTGGTTTTATAAGGGTCTTTTCCCCCTTTGCTTGTCACTTCTTCCTGCCATCCTGTAAAGAAGCCCCACAGAACAGACTGGTATTGTAATCTAAAATATTTAATACTTGATCTAAAAAAGACTCAGAACATGAAACATTGATATGAGTTATAAATATAATAAGTAAATTTAAGTATACTAATACAAATATGCAGGAGTAATAAAAATAAATAATTTAACACTATTACTATAAAAACATTTAAGCAATTTTAAAGCAAAAAGTAAAATAATGTATTTTGAATTACTTATTAAATGTAGTTATTTATTTTATTTATAAATAACACAGCCATTATGAAAACTTGCTGAAAATAAAATCACTTTTTTTTTTCAAAAAATAATTGAAACAAAATAGCAAAAATAATTTCAGTGTTCCAGGAAAAATTTCCTTCTGGATGATGAACACAGAATTTTAAAATTTACATAGGATATGGCATGAATATTTATTTTACTTAGAGGATGTAAATGCTATTATTATGTATTAATGATTTACATTGCTTATTTTATATATTACAATTTAATATATTTTATTCATTGCAATATTTCACACACAAAAATATGGAGATTTATTCTGTGATCATTATGATAAAAAGCATTTATTATTCAAATACATTATCCTGGAACAATATATGCTTTTGAGACTGATGGCTGTAAATAGGACCCCATGTATCTTCTCATAATAATCATTCCCCCAATATTGTCACTTAACATTTCCTCTATAAATTAAAATGGTAAGATAAAAGTTGTTTATGCCTTTCAGTCATCTGTATTACACAAAATTTATCTTTACTTTTTGTAAACATAATCACATTTTATCCGACGTATATAGAAATAGAGCAGATAAACAGGACTTTACCCCCACCTCGAGAATTTGGAAGCAATCTAACATTTTCAGTGTCCAAAGCTTTTAATATGGCTTCTCGTATATTTATGAAAACCCCTCACCAGACCGTAAGGCAGAACACAAAGCAACATCCCAGCACCTGTCAGGCATGACTGACTGAGCAGCCATCAGAATCAGTCTTCATACCCTGCCAGTTTCCATCCCTGAGAATCTAAGGGAAATGAGATTCCAGCTGCTGCTGAATTCAGAGGTAGACTGACTTTCTAACCACCCAGAGGACACTGAAATGTGTTTGCCTGACAAAAAGCTAAATCTATCAAGATTCCCCTGCTCATTTCCTTACTCTCAGCACCGAATTAAAGACTCTGTTCTGGTTATCTGAAACTCCTCCCTCTCACCTCCAATAATTTTGTTCTTCGTTTAACCAAAATTCGTAGACTTTCTTTTCAGCATGCCCTCTTCAACTCCTTGTTAAGGCATCAAAGCATCTACTTTACTTCTCTAATGTTTCTTTGCTTAAAATAAAATCTACTGTTCCACTAAAGACTTTATCATCCCAGGGGTCCTTACAAAAAAAGGAGGCTGCCCTTCAACTACACCAAAAATACTTCAGTATTGCCACAGAAATGTGTATTAGGTTTTGCTGGTGAGCCCTTTGGCCTTCAATCACTCTTATCCTTACCCCAAAACACCAGTCAGGCAATTTGATTGTTATATGTAAACATAAAACAAACAAGCAAAGCAATCATGTTAGGATCATGTCATTTAGTTGTACTACTCTCTACTTCTTAAAAATATTTAAAAACATTTTGTCATCTACTAATAACAGTATCTTTGAATAGATCTAACAATATCACTTATTAAATGCCTCACAACATGGATCAAGTCTTTCTACCCACCTACAAGCACTGACCTGATCTGTATGAATGACCAGTTCCATACCAGGGCTTATCATTTTCTATGTCTGATTATCACTTCTGCTCTTGGATATACTTACCACACCTACAGTCACAACTTCAAACTGCTAAACTTCCAAAAGTTTCAGTAATTCCTGGACCTATAGTCTTTTGCTACAATTACATATTCTCAAATCTATTAGCCTCTTTTTGGTCTGATGTTCTATACAATCTGAAGTCCCTGGTTGATCTATTAACTATCATTTTACTGAGACATCTACCATTTTAGTGTGATTCTCATTCTGTTCTTATAGTATCTCTGTGATGAGTAATACTGAGTGTCAACTTGATTTAGTTGAAGGATACAAAATATTAATCCTGAGTGTATCTGTGAGGGTGTAACCAAAGGAGATTAATATTTGAGTCAGTGGTCTGGGAAAGGCAGACCCACCCTTAATCTGAGTGGGCACCATATAATCAGCTGCCAGTGTGGCCAGAATATGAAAGCAGGCAGAAAAAGATGAAGAGCCTAGACCAGCTTAGCCTCTCAGCCTACATCTTTCTCCAGTGCTGAATGTTTCCTGCCCTCCAACATCAGACTCCAAATTCTTCAGCTTTGGGGCTTGGACTGGTTTCCTTGCTCCTCAGTATTGTGGGACCTAACGATTGTGTAAGAACCCCTGAGGTATGAAAATATCTTCCAAGGAGTTTCTCAAAGCATGAGGATCTTTAAGGAATCTATTTTCTTTTTCTTTTTTTTGAGAAGGAGTCTCGCTGTGTCATCCAGGCTGGAGTGCTAGTGGCCCGATCTCCGCTCACCGCAAGCTCCGCCTCCCAGGTTCAGGCCATTCTCCTGCCTCAGCCTCCGGAGTAGCTGGGACTACAGGCGCCCGCCACCAAATCCGGCTAATTTTTTTGTATTTTCAGTAGCGACGGGGTTACACTGTGTTAGCCAGGATGGTCTCGATCTCCTGACCTCGTGATCTGCCTGCCTCGGCCTCCCAAAGTGCTGGGGTTACAGGAGGAATCAATTTTAGATCTTCTATTTGTACTTATTCTTTTCTCACATGCTCTGCTGTAGAAGGCCCTCAGGAATAACTTTACCTCCACCTTAATAAATAAAACCTTATCTCTATCTCTTCTTGAGATGTAATTTGATACATTTCTCAAGAGGTAAAACCTTAAAACAAAGGGAACATTTTAAATTTTGATGTTTGGGAAGCCTGTTCTCTCAAGCCAACATATACTTCTGTGTAACTTGAATTCATTCCATGTGTTATGCATATAATTGTTAAAAGGGAAGCATGGCACTAGAGATGAGACAGTTTGACCTCTGTTTGGATATTCTGAGTACACACATAATACCATAAGGGAGCAAGGTTTTTGACAGTTTTCATTTCATGAACTTGGCTTGTCAACTTCCAATATTACTAAAGGTTTTATAGCTTCTGGGGAATAATCCTGAAATGACACAATGGGAAGACACGTGGAAAATGGCTTTCACTGATCAACTTCTGTCTTTATTTATTTATTTTACTTACATACTTACTAGAATAGTTCCAACAGAATATACTTTTCCTCTACAGCAACTAACATATCAAACATTAAATACTTTCTGTAAGTTTCAAACTTACTAGAGTCCACATACATTTTGTCTGTAAATGTTTACAAGTTAACGTCATTCTACGTCATTCTAGTAATAAATACTATTTGTACATGAACACAAAATTGAAGGAAAACATTCCTATAGAGGTCATTTTTGATGCATTTCCCATATGATTGCATTTGTGTTTATTACTTTAATCAGTTTCTCTAATACAGTTATATTTCAATTAGCTTTTAATAATATTCGCAATAATGATTTAATTCTGAAGGTGCTTGGTTAGAAGTTTATAGTCCAACAAAAATTTTTAAATATACTAAATTCATTTTACATAGTTTTTTATAACACAGTATGATACATGCACAGAAATTGGCAAGCAAAAAATAAATATTATATTAGGATAAAATACTATAGGCTGGAATTTTGTAATTAGGGGATCAAGAAAATAATGAGTAATCCAGAATCTCTAACTTAAATAAAATTAATTCATGTGTTTTCTTAAATGAATTTTTATGAAGATATGAAATGACAGTAAGAATAGTTTGTGTATTTCTAATAAAATTTAAATTTAGAGAAGTTTTAAGTTCACTGCAAAATTGAGTAGAAACTACAAAGAGTTTCCATATAGTCCCATATTATTTTTATTATGCAATATTTCAGAAACAGAGAACAAAAAATAATATAAGAAATAAATAAATAAATAAATATATATATGTATATATGTTAGATACAGAGAAA
>NW_012114544.1:6706202-6708646 GCF_000951035.1 Colobus angolensis palliatus | reverse complement strand
CTCCACAGCTTTTTGACATTAAATGTGCTGTTGGATGCTTTCCCATCTGTTCAAGAACAAATATGTCCTTAATTCTTACCTTCACCTCAAAATTAAGTAAATATGTTAGGTTTTCTCTTGTTGTTTACAAGTTAAATACATAAGTACCTTTCAAAATAATTAATATGTATTTGTTCGGAGGAGAACAGATGCAGGCTGAAACTTCATCCATTTTAATTTGTTATCCTGCTTATTAACGACCCCATCCATTATATTCTTCATTCCAGATGGGCCATCTTCCCTCATTTCCCCCTTTTCATTGGATTAGTATAGTTCAAGAAAAAAAACAAAAAACAAAAACCTTTAGTCTGAATCCTCAGTATTGTCATATAGTCGATGTCATCTCTTCTTCCTTTACTTCACTCAGATAAAGAAATCTCAGTATACACAGAGTGATTTGTTTGAGAGTAATGATAGAAGGTCTTCTAGCTTTATTTGTGCAGTTCTGCCACATGCTGTTTTGTACATCTATGGGAGCAGAATATTTTTTTCTGTTCCCTGCATCTTTCATGTGAAAACAAAAGTTTGAGAGAGCTTGGATCATTTCCCAGCTTTCAGTAAAGATTTGCTTTAAACTGTCTGAGTTTTAGATTATTTTAGTTAATAAGAGCCATTTCAATTTTAATTGAAGTTAGCATCTATGATTTTTTTGTACTTGTATAATATTTTCAATTTTTTTAAATACATAAAATGGGATAAAATATCTTTATATTGAATGTCTATTGAATTTTACTTTGACATTATTTAGTTATTATAATTAATCATGGAAGAAACAGAGGCTAGTTTTGATAAAACAGTTTATTAAAAAATTAATAGTATCACTCTAATCCAGTTTTCTAACCAGCCCTCACCATTACATCTCCTTTCCCTTTATTCATGGCAACCAAAATTAAAGTTTGTTTTTTTACTTTACATATATTTATTTACATTTACACAAATATAACACATGTATACATACAAATACATTTAACAACTTTCAAGAGAATAAGTTAAAATTAGAAAATACTCTGTAAATTGCATATTATAAACACATGTGCACCTGCATCTCTGGCTTTTTTTGCATGTTACTACATGGCCATATCTAATTATTTTAATATCCTTATAATATTTTATTGTAGAATTATTAATTAGCTTTTGCAATAATAACAAATAACTACTGAAGATCTGTATATTAAATCAACAAAATGGTATATTTCCAACTCATTTTATACTAAAGCTACTGTCAATGGCAGCTCTACTTCAGACTGCTAGTCACTTGCATGTCTGCTCCATGTATGTTCTCATTCCA
Source organism: Colobus angolensis palliatus (assembly GCF_000951035.1). Classification (NCBI taxonomy): domain Eukaryota; kingdom Metazoa; phylum Chordata; class Mammalia; order Primates; family Cercopithecidae; genus Colobus; species Colobus angolensis. Next base: position 6,707,319 of record NW_012114544.1, on the reverse strand, counting down.
TAATCAAGGCTGAAGGATAACCCCTAAAATATGTTGTACACATAGCAAAAGGCAGATTGAAAGATGTTGAGTGAAATCAAACAGCTGAATGTAAAGCATTCCTTAGACAAGGCATAGGTAACATTTGTCAAATTCCTTTGGCCAAAGTCACATGGCTGAACATTGTAATGAGTCACATATGAATATAATGTAATTATTCTAACCATTTCTCTAACGGTACCCATTCAAGTTGTTTTTGGAGTTTGTTTCTCTCTCTCCCCCACTGCTGTTTATTTTATTTTATATTCTTTTATCAATTCATATTGCAATAACAAATTTTAAATATACCGCTTACGGTGACATATTTAATTATATAAAGTCGAGTTGGATGAGCATGATTACCTAGTAAAAGTCTTTGGAAATCATATAATAAAGAAGTACATCCAGAATCCAAAAATGTAGAAATTTCACGCTTTAATATTGTCTATTTAATTAATGGCAATGTTGTGAATACTGTGGCCTTTTTTCAGTATTGCTTATATGCCTTTTACTCATGATTCCAAGTCTTCTTTCTTATTGCAAAGACTTGTAAATAGTCTAGACAGTACTGATACTTACAGGTAATAAGGTTAACATTTATTGAATATTTATCATGTGTCATACCTAATGCTAATTTATATAATTATAAATAAAGCTGTAAGCTAGCTATGTATAATTGAATTTTTATCATCATTCTTAAATGAGAAACCTGATGGGCCAGCTAAATTTCATATATTGTATCACAGAAAATATAAAATAATTCATAAACCTATGCAATCTATCCTTGAACTGACTCTTTTAAATTCAACATTATACTATATGTTGGTATGTAACTTTATTGGCATAGCAATCCAACTTCAGACTTACATGTTTACATATTTTCTCCTATCTTAGAGTTATTTTTGTTTTCATTTATGTGGTTTTTCTTTTACAGAAAATTTATCATTCATTTAAAATCAGTATGTAACCTACTTCTCTTGTTTTCATATAGTTCCCATACTTATTTTTGAAGAAATAAAATGCTTGTTCGATCACCACTAACCCCACAGAAATACAAACTACTATCAGAAAATACTATAAACACCTCTACGCAAATAAA
>NW_012114544.1:6685765-6703312 GCF_000951035.1 Colobus angolensis palliatus | reverse complement strand
AAATGTGCAAATATAGTATTATACTTATATTAATTTGACAAAAACTTGACATTTTTTATAATACAAAATCATGCAAGTGAGGAATGTGTTTCTGAGTTTATTTAGATCTGTTTTCTGCCTTCACCATAATGCCGTGAATTTGTTTTTATTATTTGTTTACTTATCTTTACAAATTCTATCTTTATATTTTGTCATATATAAACTAATTATAAATTTAACCACTATTTAGTGCACTCTATAGAAATGTGTGCAAGCAAAAACAATGTGGTTGATTTGTGCCTTTATCTTTCTGTATTTGATCAGAAGACTGTGGTTTATTACTCATAACTCTCTTTTTCTAGAAGTCATTCTCTAAAACCCCTTTCTTCTAGAGTACCACAGTAAGTTGTGATAGTTCTGTAACTACAAACATAGTTCTATAACTATGAACATAGTAATTGATGCCTTTTTAACATTTTGATACTTTCTGTTAATTAATTTAAACAAATTTTTTATGCATATGTGATTTATCGTCTTGGTATATTTATTTGCATTTTAATTTATAGTGATTTCAAGAAACAATATATTTTCTTTAATTTTAAGTCAGATTTAATTTAAAACCATAGTCCCCGTTTTCTTCTTAGGCAGTATTTTTCTGTGGCTGTTGGAATTCTAGAAAATATATTTTCCTCCTAGAGCAATCAAGGTAAACTGTGACCTTGGTATTCCCAGGCAGTAATGAATAGAACAATATCGAGAAGTTGCATTTATGAAAGAAATTGATAGGTAGATGAAGTAGAGAAGATACATAAGAAGATATTTTCCTTCCTTTTTTCAAAATTAATTTTACAATTATATAGTTTGATTCTTCATGTGTTTTAAGAAGTATAAACTGTCATATTATACACTGTTGACAACAATGCTAAACTGACTGATTTTTTCATGAGGAAACAACTCAAAAATTGTGGAGAACCAGTAAGTAGTGCAAAAGGAAGTGATTCAGTAGAGGGCAACTGGGAAATAGAATTGGGTTAAAATAATTAAAATAATGTGGCTTTTTTTTATTTAAAATGAGATAGGAAGATTAAACAATACTTGTGACTACATATTTTTTTATTTCATTTAACAGTTTATGAGATAAGAAGCCATGAATAAATTCAACATTTGGGAATCTGATTTCATAGTCAAATTATTTCCATTAATAGAAAAAAAGAATGAAGTTTTAATTTTCAGATATTCTTGCGAAGGAATTAGTTTTATATTATGAAAGTTTTCAAAAATGTAATTTAAAATGTTCAGAGATAAAAATAATTTCCTCTGCTTTTATTTAATACATATTCATATACAAGTCTATGTTCTTGTTAATTAAACTACTTTCCACTTTTTGTAAGCAGTTTTTACTATAACCATATTTTGATTTAAGTTTTTTTTTTCTAGGCTACAATACATGTACACACACACACACGCACACGGAAATACGTTATTGTCAAATGTGGAATGACTTTCAATAATGACCCTTTAAAAGAGCACTTTCTATATTAAATTTTTACGAAAACCAACAAAACATTCTGATCCTTAGTTTTGATCTGGAAATAATAAAACATGTATACAATTCAAATGTAATAAAAAGTTCAGCTTTATTGGCAAAATGTATATGACAGCCTTTATTGTAAACAATAATTATTTTCAATTACTATCGGTTACCTAACAGTTAACTAATACACTTCACATCGCTTAGTTTAGCTTGTATATGCTTTACACAATTAAATATGTGTGACCTTGGAGAAGATGTGAAGAAAACTTAAAATACAAATTTAACAGGATTACTAATTGAACTGATAGGAAAGTTGCTTTATATAAATCTAGATGTTGAATGAGAAACTACATACAACAGTCACTTGTTACTAATATTAATAAAATTCCACTTTGTAAAAATGCTTCAGCTTTTATTTTAGATACAGGGGGTACTTGTGTAGGATTGTTATGTAAGTATATTACATCCAGCTAGTGAGGATAGTACTCAATCTGTAGTTTTTCAAACCATACTCTCCTCCCTTCCCCTCTAGTAATCCCTAGTGTCTCTTGTTCGCCTGTTTATGTCCATGTTTACTCAATGTTTACTCCCACTTAAAAAGTGAGAACATGTAATATTTTGTTGTTGTTGTTGTTCTTGCATTAATTCACTTAGTATCATGGCTTCCAGATACATCTATGTTGCTGCAACTGGACTCTTTCCTTTCACTACATGCAAAAATTAACTCAAGATGGATTAAAGATTTAAATATAAGACCTCAAACTATAGAAGTCCTACAGGAAAACTGAGGAAATACGTTTCTCGACATAGGCTTTGGCAAAGCAGTTTTGGCTAACTCCCTAAAAGCAATTTTAGCAAAACCAAAAACTAACTATTTTGTTTATCTCCTGAAGTTAAAATTTTTGATGATATAGAATAATATGAAAAATTTAGTTGTTTCTTTATTTTTAAAATGCTGTCTCCATATATATAGCACTTCTACTGATGGAAAGCTATAACTTGTTTCCATTTCAGCAAGGTGATATGAAAATTAAATGTTGAGATTTAGAAGCTATGATTTTTTTGTTTGCTGCCATAAAATCAGAGGATGAAGTAAGATTTTACAGATGCAGAATTTATTTTGAAATTTGTTTCTGTTACTCAATAACTTCTGTAGTAATTTGCTTTTTATAAAGAAAATTATTCTTTTAAAATTGCAGTTTTTCACAATGTTGTATAATTGTTGCAGTTACTTTAAAGTAGCAAATGATCTCTTTACTGTTCGAGACATGTAAAATACTTCTCTGAATTCCTCAATGTAACACTGAGTTATCTTGGAAATAGAATTGTGTTGAACTCTTACAAGTTTGATTGATATTTCCAAAATAAGTTTCAGTACCCTGTGGTTGTTTTGTTTTTAGTAAGTGCAAGTTTTCTCATGATTTCTGGATATTTTTAATGATTGTTCTGTTAAATTATATATCATTTAATGAATTCAGTCTGTGTTTTTCCATTTCAAAATGTTTTTTAGTAATTTGTTGAAAGTATGAAATATTTGTGCTGCACTACAAATCTTAATCCTGTGGACAATACGTTTTAAAATATATAATTTGAATTTTATAATTTAAAAAGGTTGAATATTTTTTAACATTTTGAAAATTAACCATACCATATCAAAATTTATTCATAAGCATTTCTCTTTTGTAGTATTTTATAGAAAAAGAAATAGCTGCCAGTGGGTTTTATTTTATATACTTGTAAACGCTAAGGCTAGAGAATGATAAATGTTGAATTTCTTTTATGTTGTTTCTTAACATAATTATTAAATTATAAACTCTCATTAAGTCTGCAGTTTGTTGTACAGTTTATACAAATACAGTACCATTGATAAACGGTAACTTGTGCTTGTTGTTTCAAATTGTTTATTAAATTACTAAAGCTTTCTTTAAAACCAGCAGAGTTAAACTCCTATAATAATGTTTTAGATTAATTAAATAAGCAGTGATTTCTTTACAAACAATAATTGCTTTGGAAAAATAAAACCCCTAGTTATTTTTTGTGGTTTTAAACCATTTTTAAGAAAGTTTTTGGTCAAAGAAAAATACTACTTTCAAGATGAGTTTATGCTTACAAAATTACAATATTATGTATGCCTGTATTTGTTTGATGTGTCATAAGCTTTGTCAACCTGGTCAACAAAACTGACTCTACTGAGGATTCTGTATGGAAAGATTCATACTACTTCATGAAATTGAGTTAACCAGTGTGTTCTTCCTAAATGGATCAACTGCTTTAACCTAGATTTTAAAAAGATTTTTGTTAAGATCAATATCTAGAAAAATATTTGTGGTATTTAATAAGCCAATAAAAGTTCTAAAACAAAAATAAAGGAAAACTAGCAGTTCAACATCTTTACCAGAACTGGACTGAAATTATTCATGCATATTTAATAACTAATAAGCATAGGATATACTATTGTTTTGTAAGGTATTTTGAAGGAAATGTGGAGCATGTATATTTAATCATAGAATTAATGTAGATAGTAATATAATGGATGAGGAACACAAATTTATAAAGGTATATTATTTGGCATGTATTCAATAGATAATAAAATAAGATTATTTATAGTAAATTCACACTAAAATCATAATCGCAACAGCTAGCATTTCAACGTTTACTGTGTACAGCTATTGATCCCTTCAATTTGTAGGAATTAAGTATTTAATTTTTGAAAGAACATTGTGAGATAAGCATTAATGTCATTCTATTACAAATGAAGCAAAAGGCAAATAAATGCTAAGTAACTTGCTAAAGTCAAAGCTATTAAATGTTAGAACTAGGAAAAAACCTCTTAACCATATGAAGATGGATGTTGAAAATTAATAATATGGATAATACTGAAAAAATTAAATAAACTAATTTAAAATTAAATAAGTTAAGAGTTAATTAATTAAAATTAGCAATCTGGATGGCACTGGAAAATGAGTTTTTATTTATTTTTGACATATTATAAATGGATTAATTAGTCAGGTATGTCCTTGGCACAAACACATCAGAAAGGGAGCAATTAAGTGTGTTTGTAAAGTTAACAACACAGAGTAATAAACAGAGAGATAAATTTTGGTTTGCAGCAGGAATATTCAAAAAGGCAACTCTAAGAGAAAGTAGAATCAAATTGCAAAGCCAAGATGAAGACTTATAGACTCAAGTCCATAGCCTGAAAAAGCAAAAATGGAATGATAAATCATATTGAGATTATTTATAGGTTTTTAACACCTTTTTATGTTAAACAAACAAGTTCTTAGTTTGCCTTATTGATTGTTCCTTTCAACAGAAAGAGAGAAATAATTGTGAAGTTCACTATTTCCCAAACAACGAATATTAATACTTGACTGAGAAAAACTATTGGAAACTTTAGGCAAAAAAAAAAAAAAATTGTATCATTCTAAAATTTCTAATGGCCAGAAAGAGATTTGGTCGTGCCATACATATAAATGTTACAAAGTATAATGTAAAAAAAAACTTATACTATTTATTCAATAGTATGCTGTTACTAAAATGAGGTAATCTAAGTATAAAGGCACAAAGGAATTTTCTGCAAATTTGAATATATAAGTCTTAGGGATTGCTATGGTCTTAATGTCAAAGCTTGATCACCAATATAATAACGTTAAGAGGTAGTACTTTTAGGAGGCAATTAAATCATAAGAGAGGAGCCATCTTGAATGAGATGTGTGGCCTTATATAGGAGGTTGAAAAGAGCACTCTAGGCCTTTTACCCTTCCATATCTTAAGCCACATGAGGACACAGATTTTAACCCTTTTTACCCCCTTCCACCATGTGAATATCCTCAGCAACAATCTTGAAAGTAAGACTGGGCCCCTCAGCAAAGAACCTACCAGTACCATGATCTTGGACTGCCCAGCCTCTAGAACTATGAGAAATAAATTTATACTATTTATAATTTACCCAGTCTGTGGGATTTTGTTATAGTAGCCCAGAATGAATAAACAAAGATATATAGAGTCAACTTTCTTTCTTCCTTCCTTCCTTTTGCCTTTTTTTTTTTTTTTTTTTTTTACAGAGTCTCACTCTTTCGCCCAGACTGGAGTACAGTGGCACGATCTCTGCTCACTGCAAACTCCACCTCCCAGGTTCACACCATTCTCCTGCCTCAGCCTCCCAAGTAGCTGGGATTACAGGTGCCTGCCACCATGCCTGGCTAATTTTTTTGTATTTTTAATAGAGACAGGGTTTCATCGTGTTAGCCAGGATAGTCTCAATCCCCGGACCTTGTGATCTGCCTGCCTCGGCTTCCTAAAGTGCTAGGATTACAGCTGTGAGCCCCCACACCTGGCCAAAGAGTCAAATGTGAACTTGTGTCTGTACTGGTTTTCAGTAATAGCAGTTGAAAGTTAAACTGGTCATCATTTCCACTGAAATAGCTTTTAAAATATCTGAAAGACATTGAAGATTTGAAAGGCAATTTCCTCATGGGCAGAGATAAACTTAGTATGAGACTAAGAACTTGGCATGCCCTTAGGGCATGTGCCAATACTACGCAATGATGCTCAAGTCCTGTTTCTCTTTCAAAATCCAGCCTCTTGGGCTTAGAGGAATAGAAGTCAATGCTTAATCTGATAAAATGGGAAATCTTCTGAAGGACATCCTCACACCCATGTCGGTGCCCTACTACTACCTGCAGGCTCACAGGCATCTCGCTTGTGCCCTGCCATGTCCTCATCTAATCTGCATTCCCTCTGCAGCCCTGTGAGGCTCACTGTTGACCACCAGGTCTTTCATTGCCTCCACATGCCCATACTACCTTACTACCAGTTGTGGTAGCTACCAGTTGTGGCAGCTATTCTCTTAAACTCCAAGAGACTGATTACATTGTTATAATCACTTATGTTTATTATTTTAGCTTTTATTTCTCTTTTTCTCCATCTTTAAAGTATCTCTTTCATTGAGGAATTCTTCTCAGTTATGAACAAGAGAATCATTCTAAATAATTTATTCCATTATGTATTAATCCACTTCATCTATTAATATTAACTTCCATCACTTGTCCGTTTATCATATAAACTTCTCATTAACACTTTTTTTGTACTCACTTCTCAATACACTTACATCTGATTTTTACCAGCAAAACTTAATTTAATTAAGAAAACTAATGTGCTCCTGTTTATCAAATTCAACTTCTTATATTAAAATTCAGGAGCCACATTTAGTACTGTTTTCACAACTCCTTGAAATGTTTTGCTCTTTTTGAATTTATGAAACTGTATGCTTTTGGTTGCTTTAGTCATATTTTTGTTTGTTTCAAGTACTTGTATCTTATCCACACTTTGTCAAAAAAACACTCTAAAATTATTCTTCAAGTCTATATTCTTTAAATCTAGCTCCTACATGGCCACATTTTCCATCTAAAAAACAAATATAAAAGCTTAGGACCCTTGCTGGAAAGCCTTTAATATCCTGGGAAGGGTACTAATACTCTCCTTTTGAATGATACTTTATTATTATTTTTCAGAACAAAGTAAGTTGGAGCTAATATTCTCACAACAAAATTACGTATTAAACTTTAACTTTATTCACCCTCAAATAAAAAGTAATTGTCATGGCTTCAAGAAGATAGAAAGAAGAAATTGTAAAGTAATACAGCCCATGCTGTTGACTGTTCTCTCACTCTTAGGTGTCTAGGATAGCGGCTCCTCACTTTTACTGGAACATAATTCTTCAGATAAATAGGAAATAATTAAGTCAAAAAATGTTGGAGAATACAGAGGACAGGCGAGAGTTTGCTATTGTCGGTGGATTACCTTTCTATTGCTGCTTTAACAAATTCTCACAAATTTAATGCGATAAAATAGCACCTACTGGATTTCCCAGTTTTTGTGGATTAGAAGTCTGAGCACAGTGTAGCCCACTTGTTTCTCTGACAGAGATGCTTAAGCTTGAGATGAAGGGTTTAGCAGGCTGTGTTCATTTTTGTAGGCTGAATGGAGGAATGTATTTCCAAGCTCACTGAGGTCTGGGCAGAAGTTAGTTAAATGGGACTGTTGGACTGAGTTCCTGATTTTTTTTCCTAATTGGCCAGTGATCCTTCCTACCTTCTGGAGATAAGCTGCAATTCTTTCTCCATCTTGAAAGCAATGAATGCTGATGATTCATTCTCATGCTTCAAATTTGTCCAACTTCTTAAGCTTCTTCCTTCCCACATTTTTCTGCTGCTTTTGGGATTACGTGAATATGTTGTACCTACTTGGATAATCCAAGGTAATGCCCCAATTTTAAAGTCTGCTAATTGGTAATCTTTACTATATCTGCAAAGTTTATTTATAATTGTACCTAGATTAGGGATCAGACATTTGAGGAAAAATGTTAGAATTCAACTTATCATATCTGACCAAATCCCATTCTTCTAAAAGCAGAGCTGGAAGATGGAAGTTTTCACTCTATGTTGTTTTACAAAATTGAAAGAATAAAGGCAGAAGACTCCTGGAAACTTGTATAATTGTCTCTTGGATTTTTCTTTCCAGAAAACAAGTCTAATTTGCTTATTTTTTCTAATGTTTAAAAACATTTAGTTTTCAGAATATATGAATATCCTTTGAAACATTTTTACATGCTTTTAGAATAGTGTGATCAAAAATAGCTGTAGAAAAGAGCTGGTTCAATGATGTAATGATATGTTATTTAAAAAGAACATGAATATGTGTTCCCTAACTTTCCAAAAGCTATCTATGCACTAATCAACTTTTAAGCCATATTTTAGATATTATCTTCCCCCAAAATATGTGTATTTTCTTCCCCATACCCCGATATTTCATTAACTACTCATAATATACTTCCCTAACCCCTTGTACATACCCCTCCTATATAGAATTTATTTCAGTAACTATTTGTGCAGCATTGTTTCACATCAGAATAATACTTTCCTTCAACCAATGGCCATATGAGCATATCTTCACCTTTTGTTTATTTTTAAATAAGTGCACAGAGTATTGCAGAGTATATGAATAATAGAGTTATAAAATCTCTATGTCAGCTTTGGTTCAATTGCCTTCATAAATAAAGATGCCTATGTTTAATATTGAGTGTGAGAAAATAGAAGAAACTCTCTGAAATTTGAGTACCTTAACTGATATTCCTACAGAAGTTTGTAGCGTCAAAAGTCTGTCAGCATGAGTCTGTCATAATAATGGTACCAAAGAAAATATAAATATTAATCACTTCCACTCCTAGTGCCTGCTAATGAGCCAGGTGTTTTATTATTATTATTATTATTTCACATGTTATAAGATCATATGAGGAAATAAAATATGACCTTCAATGTTATATTGTGTGTGAAAAATCCCTTCAAACAACAGCCAAGATACGGTTATTTCAAACAGCTCCATGATGTTTCAGCCTTCCAGTTACTGATGAAATTGGAAAGGACCGATCACCAAAAACACCAAAAACAAAAAAGTGAAAAATAATCTCAGAAGATACTTTAAAAACAACAATAAGATGTGTATATACCCTGGACCCTGTGAAGATTCAGGGAAAAATTTTCAACAACCTTCTCACATGACCTCACTACAATTATTTGGTTTCTTTTTGTCAGCAAAGTCCTGCAGCTTTTTCTTTCACATACAATTACCATCTTATATTCCTGTCCTGATCTCTTTCAGCTGTCAGTTTTTCTATATTTGATTCTTTTGTGAGGCAGACAAGAGGAATGTGATAGGATGAAGCAAGGTGGAAGCCTGTGAGCAGGATTAGCACCTCATACTAGTCAACTACATGTTTGGACAACCGGCCATGGACTCCCTTGCTTGGTCCTAAGATGGCAGTGTGGGGAGAACGTTATACTTTTCAGATCCATTCTAGGCATTTAGCACTTTGAAGTGGAGGTTGGAGTTGGTGGATTCAGAGTCCATACTGCTCACCATTACACCGTGGAACCTCACACTGCAGAGGTTACAGTTGAGAATTACCTGATCATGTGCCCTGGCTATGCTGTGTAGCAGAAAAAAGGCTTTGAGCGCAAGAGAAGCTAAATTACCTCAGTGTACATTCCCTGATGCCAGGGTAACAGGTGGATGGCTGTGTGATCTGCTGATTGCTGGCTTTCACCACAAGCTATTGCAGGCAAGAGTGCTTCAGCACTAACAAAGTGGACTGAGTCTAAATGAATTGAGAAAATGTTTGCTATATTTTAGTTTATGCAATTGAAACGTAGTATCTTGTATCAACTTACATAATCTCACGTCATGCATAAAGTGATCTTGGAAATATATATGAAATTATGTGTTAATTTCAAACTAGAGATAAATTTATGATAATATTTGACTCTTTAACCTCCACAGTTCTCCCATCAAATGCAGTCAGTAACTTGTATAATTTTGGAACTAGTTTTTAGGATACCAGCAGAGACCTGGAATAATAGGTATTTTAGATGACTGGATTAGAATCTCAAAAAGATTTTGGCACATTGAAGTGACAGAAGGGATCATATAGGGTGACACTTAGCAAGCCTGAGAAAGTGTTTAGAAATTTCAGGCTCTAGGTTAAATTATAATTAAAAAAGAAAAAAGTGAATTATATTATGTCTTATTAATATTATTAAATAAAGATGAGGCCTAGAATAAAAACATTAGAATATTGATCTATAGAAATGTCCAAAAACTTATTCCAGTAGTACATTACATTGCTGGGGCACAATTATTAAATATATATATATATATTTAATACAATACATGTATGTATTGAGATATCTGTTCTATCCACTATGAGGGTGAGGTTAGCAAGATACTTTTCTATTTATTTCATCCTGTGTAAATCATGCATTTGTGTTTTGTTTCACCCACCTCTAGATATTGACTTTGTATTTTTGGCAGTAAAATCAAACAAATATAAAGAGATCACCTGCTTTCTGCTGATTGTTGGCATTTAAAGAATCTAAGCTTGAAATCCTTATTGTTCACCATATGATTCAAAATGACTTATGAATTTATAAACACAAGATTATCTAATTTCTATATATAATGAGATTTTAAAACATATTACATTCAATCTCTTCCTTTTTTGCAAATTCTTTGAAGATTATTTGCTTGTTATATATTAAGAAATGTGAGTTATGGATTAATGTATTTTCATTTAATAAAACACTACCCTTTAAGGTTACTAAGCTGTGCATTTTTATCTATATTTCACTGTAATAATCATTCTACTTTAATAGGGCCATCATGATTTTCTTAATTTACTAATATAGTTTTATCCACAAAATCACTTTACATGCTTCTGATGTGAATCTTATCATTGGACTTTTCTTGCAGCAGCACCCCAACTCTGAGAGTTTCCTATTAGGAGATGGCAAGAAACCTATATAACTGGGTCATGATCTATGGTTGTCTTTTCATTGTTCCTGGATCTATTATATATGCTTTACCTCCCTTGTAGGATTTAAGTTATTTTCAAAGCTGAGATCATGATTCTATTTCTCTGAGACCTGGAAGTTGTCCATATTCTCCTGTGCCTGTTGTCACCATCTGTTCTTACTAAATGGCCACTTCCCAACAATAGTTGGACAGAAGTCTCTCGGGACAAGGATAACATCTTGATAGAAACATAAAATGGAATTGGAATCTTTTCTTACTCTCTGGAATTATTGAAACAACTACTTCAGGCAAAGGATACATACTTAGTAAGTTTCAACTTCTTTGCTTGAGGCAAAATTCTCTGTTTGCTCATTCAGGGGAGCCTCTACATATGGTCACAAATTCATCAGCATGATCAGTTTGCAAAATTGTACAACAAGTCAACTCATTGCATGGCAGTCTCCTACAATTTTTTGGAGCAATCTGGGCACCAAATGGCAGCAATCTTATCCAATTCTATTATAATTTCTGATGACTACAGGACCAATAGTGTCTAATAGGAAATATAAAAGACAGTGAGAAAAGATGATTAAACTTTTAAAAGCACAAAACTTTTACGCATCTGTGAAATAAAAATTGACATCACGAATTTCATAGAAAATATTTAAAAGAGGTAAAGAAAATATATAAGAATGAGGTTAATTTCCAAAAAATTAAAATACGGGTCTTTGTACATCATTTGATTACGCCTTATTGAAATTCATTTTTGAAGGTACATTTCTGATTGATAATGACCTTAGTAGCAATGTTGCAGAGCTAGGCTTTATTAAAGTTGTTTTACCTTGGTGACACAATTGAAGCTAATGTGCCAAACAAAATGTATCCTAATTAGTACAAATGAAGGAAAGAGACGATTAGCCAAGGGGGAATAATGAGCAAAGGGAACTGGTAATGTGAATCTAGACAATCATGAAAACTTCCAGCCAGCAGGAGAAAGCTAGATGTACTCACTCTTTATTCGAAATACACCTTGAAAAACAAGGATTTTAATTTATCTTTGGCTTGATTTTGACTCAGATATATTTACTCAGGATTATGCGTTTGAGTCAATGTTTTTGTTAATAATTGGTATGATTAATAGGCCATATAAATTTTAGTATATATTATGCACCTTATAATTTTTAAAAAATATTAGTTAAAATACACTACACTGTGCTCAGGGGTATTAACACAAACTAAGACTGCAGATGTCTAACGCAATAGAAGTCTACAATTTATTGTCATGTGATTCATGTTTAAAGAAAGTAGAAGGGACAATTTTAGGATTACTCATCTCATGCTTTAAAAAATGCCATGCATTGTCTCTTCAAAATATAATATATCTGAATGACGCATTCAATGTACTTGGATAAAGTTGCCCCTGTTTGTTTGTTAGTTTGTTTCAAGGTTAATAATTTGGGGATTTTATACTGCATTCTAGAAGAAAATTTGGAGGCAATGGTAGAGAATGAGAAAGGTGAAAATATTTGTTTATTTTTTTCTTTATATGTAAAGCTTGATTATTTGTATAAACTTCTGAGACAATTTTTTTTATAAATTCAAATATAAAAGAAAAATAACTGTTGTAAAGCAAAATAATTAAAGTACATGCGTAATTGCTTAGGACATCACTAGAGAGTGATATACATTTGGATTATTATTGGCAAAGTAAAATGGAAGATGATAAATACTAACTTGATAAAAATTGAAACTAAGTTAACGCCAAATAATTTCTTTTGATTGCACTGCCAATGGATAAATGTGAACTGATTTGAGTCCTTCCTGAAAGTATATATACATTTCCAAATTGGAGCAAGGCAGAATAAAAATACATTTCATGAATCCATTTTGGAATTTATTCTTAACTAATATTCTATTTAAATCCTGGCACATTATATAAATATTTTGAAATTATACTGAAATGCTTTGAGAGGTAATGAAGCCAAATCTTAACTTACTAGTGATCTATTTGCCAATTTAACACAGACCCACAGACATCCTTCTGTTTGCAGAAAGATCGATTCAAATGTAGATATTTATAGCATGTTATATGCATATTGTACTAATACATTACTCTGAGAAATAGTATTTTCAAACTTTTACTATTTTATATTTGAAGATATAGCAAAACATTTTGCTATTGCAAAGTACTTTATGTACCCATTTTCACAGAAGTTAATATTTAACCAAGAGCTGTTTTACCTCTGTTTGTAGAGAAGTAAATATTTTTCGATAGCTTGACTGAAAATAAAGATTGTTTACAGCTATTATTATAGTCTTTGTTCTTAGATCAGCAGTTGCTGTTAAGCTTACTCACTTTTTTAACAGGTACATGTAAATGCTGGTTATTTATCTAAGTGAACTCCTGCTGTTTTTTAAAGGCAATTAATTATTCCCAACTCCAAACACATTCTTGTCACTATAAAATACACAGCACTTTCTTTTTCCACTGCTTATATTTAAGCTAGATTTGAAGAATACTGTTTTTCACATTGTAGAGAGTCACTGAGGCATCTGAAAAAAATATATTATAGTAACTTTCCTCTATTCTGCTTCATCTCTCCATGGTGTCATGTTCATAGAAGTTAGAAAATATCTCTATTAAGTGCGTCATTTTCTTCATCAATTGACAAGAAATAACTATGGCAACTGTTTAAAGTCTCTCATGTGAGTGTTCAAAAATATCAAAACAAAGGGTAAAAAATGTGATTTGTATATTATACATGCTCTCTTCAGTTAGATGATGCAATGAAAAAGAAACTTTTGCTTTTGAAAAGCATGCGGTGTAATTTTATTTGGGTATATTTTTATGTCTATTTATATTTGTGCTTCCATTGACCTTGACTTGTGATATCCCTGTCTTACTACAGCAGCTTTTACAAGGTTAAACAGGAGAATTTAATAGGAAGGAATATAGAAAAATGAAAATTGGTCAAATTATCATAGAAAAGACATCTACCTTAAATCTAGACATTAAAAACTCCACATGCAAAAACAAAAACAACTCCATATTTTTTATGATACAAGAATTGATACGTGTTACAAAATATGTGTCACAAAATGTTAGCTGGATATTAACCAACTTATAGAAATTGCCATCAATAAGTCTTCTAAAAATCCAGGTTGTTCTAATCTGCTTTAGCTGGTGTCCTAACATTTTTTTCAAGTTTTATCCTACAAATCAAAATGTTGAATTTATATTTGTTAAATTTGACAAATAGCAATTTAGCACAGGAGAAAATAAATATCAAAAGTTGCATATAAAAATATACGATTTTCTGAAGATGGTTGACTACATGCATCTAGTAAGTACCTCTTTCATAAAGAGGAACCAAAATATCAAGTAGGGAGTTACACATTGAATAGATCATCTAAAAGAGAATGTTAGAATTCAACAGAGAAGTGAGGCAAAGCACCGAAAGCACAGAGAGAAGTGAGAAGAAAGGTAGCCTGCACTGCTGGGCTGAGATCTGCTGAGAGCTGAGAGGAGCTCCCAGACATGAGGAAGGGGGGTAAGTGAGTGACTCCTGCGGCTCCACTTTCCTTCCAGAAACTTCTAAAATCTTAGCTGCAGGAAAGCCCTTTGGCTCTCAAAGACCTTGAGACTTACACAGGTTGCTGCCTAGAGGCTAAGCCAAGGCACTGCTCCAGAAACACAATTCTCACTGCTTTCCACAGTCTGCTGGTGTAGCAGGACAAGCCGCAGACAAAACTTCTGGGACACCGAGTTGTAGAAGGAAGGGCTTTATTCAGCTAGGAGCATCGGCAAGCTACTGCCTTAAATCCGAGCTCCCCGAGTGCACAATTTCTGTCCCTTTTAAGGGCTCACAACGCTAAAGATTTCACATGGAAGGGTCGTGATTGATTTGAGCAAGCAGGGGGTACGTGACGGGGGCTGCATGCACCAGTGGTCAGAGTGAAACAGAACAGGACAGAGAGTTTCACAATGTTCTTCTATACAATGTCTGGAACCTATGAATGACATCGGTTTCTAAGTTATGAGTTGATTTTTAACTGCTAGGTTTAGGTCAGGCAGGCCCAGGCTGGGTTTTGGGCCTGGCACTGGGCTGTCTGTCTTTGGTTTTACCTCCTTGTTTTTTCTTAAAACACGTAATGAGTATAAGACAATATAAAACAATATGAAAGGGTCTCTCTCTTTCCTCACTGGCACCATTCTTAGAGTCAGGTCTACGAAGGTCTGCATTTTGTTCTGGGGTTGTTGTCACCACAGCTGCCACTGAGCTGAGGAGGGATAGGGAAGGCCAGGCACTGTCACGGACCTTGAGGACAAGTCCCACTGTTGCTGCTCTGACTGTTGTGCAACCATGATGTGAGGAAAACATACACCCCACAGCTGTCTGTCTTCACTGCCTCCACTGAGCAGAGTGCTGCCCTTCTTGGAGGCAGGCCTGAAATGCAGCTGCCACTGCTTCCACATGAGCATTCTGCTGGTGGTATGGGGACAATCCTACCCCTGCTTATCATAACCAGTGCCAGAGTTTATTTTCAGGGAGCCTGAAGACCAATCTGCTAACCTAGTCCTGTCTCCAAGTGGACCTGGAAATCACCCAACCCAGTCCAACACTATTGGCACCTTAGCACTCCTCCCAGGGTCTGAGGTAGGGTTGACCTAAACAGGTGATACTACCACGGCTAACGACCACTTCCATGAGCTACCTGTGGGTGAGGGGACTGGCCCACTCAGCCTATCATCTCCACTGTCACCACCATCATGGATCGCTAGGGTTCTAGTAGGTTGTTTTACCACTGTTGCTGACATTGCCCACATCACTTGCACTGTCCAAGGGCCCAAGAACATGTCCACATGTGCAGCCCACCACTACCATCTGAGCAAACCAATTGGAAGCCCAAGAATTGGCTCAACCGAACTCACTAACACTGAAGCCGTCACACATCACTCTGGAACTCAAGAACAGGGATGCTCAGCCTGCTACATCTTCCAACACTAGGGCTTGAAGACTGGCCCACCTCTCATTCTAGTCCCCAGCTAAAACTGACTGCAGCCTCCACTGATTATCACACCCAAAACCACTGCAGAAATCACAGATATCACTGTTGTTGTTTATAGCCAAAGAAATCATGCAGAGACTACACTACTGCATGCATCCAAATTCAAGGGCAAAGAACCCTACCTAGCCAATAACATGTATAAATCTTCAGGGAAAACAAACAAAAAAAATCCTCCCCTACAAAAGCAAACTCAAAAAATTGGAAGAAGCAACTGTTACACCAGATGCATAGATATCAATGTAAGGATCCAGGAAAAGTGAAAAAGCAAGAAAATATGACGCCTTGAATAGAAAGCAATAATTTTCCAGGAACAGTTTCCAGTCTAAAAGAAATTCACAAAATGCTAGATAAATAATTCAAAATACTAATTTTGAAGAAGCTCAGCAGATACAAGGGATTTCTTAAAAACAATGCATTGACATCAGTAAAACAATTCATATTTTTTCTAGATATGAATGAGAGATTTACTAATGAAATAGATAATTTTAAAAAGAGCCAAACAAATTCTAGAACTGAAGAATTCACCAAATGAAATACAAAATCAATTTTAAAAATTTAACAATAGTCTAGGTCAAGCAGAAGAAAGAAATTCAGAACTTGAACACAGATCTTTTGAAATAATCTAGTAAAATAAAAATATAGAAAAAAAGAATAAAAAAGAATGAGCAAAGCCTTTATGACTTTTGGGAAAACATAAAGCAAATAAATAGTCAAATGTTCAGTGTCCCTGTGAAGAGAATGTGAAAGGGTTAGAAAACCTATTTCACTAAATAACAGACAAAAGCCTTCCAAATCTAGCAAGAGAATTGCACACCCTGATACAGGAGGCTCAAAGATCCCCAAAGAGACACAATGCAAAGAGATTTTCTCAGCACATTGTAGTTAAAGTATGTAAAGTCTAAGACAAAGAGAGGATTCTAGAACTAGCAAGAGCAAAGTACCCACTCACCTAGGAAGGAACACCCACCGGCCCAACAGTGGATTTCTCAGCAGAAACCTTATAGGCCAGGAGAGGACGGGATGACATATTCAAAGGGGCTAAAAGAAAAAGATAAATATACTGTCACCTAAGGATAATATACCTAGCAAAATTATCCAAAAATGAAAAAGAAAGTCTTTCCCAGATGAGCAAATGCTGGGATAATTAATTATGACTAGGTCAGTCCTGCAAGAAATGTTCAAGGAGGTCCTAAACCTAGAAGTAAAAGCATAACATTCAGGATGTGTGTTACATCCTAAAAACACATTAAAGTAGAAAACTCACTGGTGAACCAAACAAGCAAATGAGGAAGAGAAAGAATGCAAATGGCACCACTATAGTATTAAAATAACCAAAAAACAATTAACAATATGACAGGAACAAAACTTCACATATCAATAATAACCTTGAATGTAAATAGTTAAATTATCCACTTAGAAGATATAGAAATGAGATTGAACTATATGCTGTCTACAAAATATTCAATTTACTTGTAAAGACACATGTATACTCAAAGTAAATGAATGGATAAAGATATTCCACATAAATGGAAACCAAAAGTGAACAAGAGTACCTATTCTTAGAACAAACTTTAAGTCAAAAACAGTAAAAAAAAAAAAAAAAAAAAAAAAAAAAA
>NW_012114544.1:6679819-6685420 GCF_000951035.1 Colobus angolensis palliatus | reverse complement strand
GAGACTCTGCCTCAAAAAAAAAAAAAAAAAAAAAAATTCTAAATATATATGCAGTGAACACTGAAGCATACAGGTTCATAAAGTATATATTACTAGATCCAAATGAGAGATAGAATTCAATTATTTCACAATAATAGTGGGAACTTCAACAACATTAGAGAGAAAATCAAGAAAGAAACACTGGATTCAAATAGTACATTAGATCAATTTTAAATCTATTTTCTAAATACATTGTAGTACACAGATTTATAAAGCTTATATTATTAGATCTGGAGAGAGAGAGAGAGAGAGAGAGAGAGAGAGAGAGAGAGAGGCTTTAATACAATAACAATCAGGGATTTCAACACCCCACTCTCAGGATTAAAAAGAAAATCAAGAAAGAAACATTGGATTCAAATGGGACATTAGAACAAATGTACCTAACACACATTTACAGATATTATATCCAACAATTAGAGAATATATTTCCTTCTCATCAGCACATGGAACATTCTCTAAGAAAGAACATATATTAGGCCATAAAACAAGTCTCAACAAATTTAAAGAAATCAAAATCATACTAAGTATCTTCTAAGACTACCATGGAATGAAACCTGAAATCAACTCCATGAAGAACTGCAGAAACAATACAAATACATGGAAATTAAACCACATGCTCATAAACAACCACTGAGTCAATCAACAATTTTTAGATGGTTATCAAAAAACTTCTTGAAACAAATGAAAATCAAAACATCATATACCAGAACCTGTAGGATATGGCAATAGCAGTGCTAAGAGGAAAGTTTATAGCAATAAACAAATGCCTACATTAAAATGTTAGAAATATTTCAAATATAAAACCTAACAGTGCAACTCAAGGAACTAAAAAAGCAATAACAAACCAAACCCAAAATTCTAAGACAAGAAATAATAAAGATCACTGGAGAAATAAACAAAGTAGAGACTTAAAATATATAAAGGATTAATGAAGTGAAAAGTTGTTTATTTTTTCAAAATGGAGACAAAAAGAAATAAAGGATTAATGAAATGAACAGTTGGTTTTTCAATAAGATAAACAAAATTGATAAACCGCTAGAAGGCTAACCAAGAAAAGAGAGAAAACCCAAATAAGCAGTCAGAAATGAAAAAGAAGATATTACAAATAATATGACAGAAATACAAAAGGTTATCTGAGCCTATTATGAACAACTACACACTAATAAACTGGAAACCCTAAAGAAAGTGGATAAATTTCTGGAAGCCTACAACCCACTAAAAGAGAATAAAGGAGAAGTAGAAAATCTGAACAGTGAGAATCAGTAGTAAAAAGCCTCCTAACAAAGAAAAGCCCAGGACCTGATGGATTCACAGACAAGATCTACCAAATGTATAAAGAATATAAAACTTTCTCAAGCAATTTGAAAATGTTGTCTTAAGATGACAGAATTCTCCCTAACTCATTCTATGAGACCAGCGTTACCGACACCAAAATCAGACAAGAACATAACAAAAAATAGAAAACTACAGTCCAATATCCATGATGACCATAAATGCAAAAATCCTCAACAAAATATAGCAAGCCACATTAAACAGCACATCAAAAAGATAATACCCTTAATATTATCTTTTTATAAATATATCAAATATTTTATATTTTATATCATATATACAATAATGAATATTTTATAAATATATCAAATAAATCAAACGAGATTTATACTAGGGATGCAGGATGGCCCAATTTATGCAAATCAGCAAACATAATACATTACATCAACAGAATGAAGGACAGAAACCATATGATTACCTCAATAGGTGCATAAAAAGCATTTGATAAAATTCAACATCACTTTGTAACAAAAAATCTCAGCAAACTAGGAATACAAGGAACATACCTCAAAATGATAAAGGCCATATCTGACCAACCCACAGCTAACATCATACTGAATTGGGAAAAGATTTCAACTTTTTCTTTAAGATCTGTAACAAGGCAAGGATGTCTGTTTTCACCACATCTATTCAGTATAGTACTAGACATCCTAGTCAGTATAATCAGGCAAGTGAAAGAATAAAAGATATCCAAACTGAAAAAGAGGCAGTCAAGTTGTTCCTCTTTGCAAATGATATGTTCTTTCATCTAGAGAAACCTAAAGACTCCACAAATAAACTTCTGGATTTGATACATGAATTCACTAAAGTTGCAGGATACAAAATCAACACACAAAAATCAGTAGGGTTCTATACACCAATAAAGAAATACCTGAGAAAGAAATCAAAAAAGTAATACAATTTACAATAGTGATAAACATTAAAAATGTAGAAACAAATGTAACCAAGGAGAGAAAATCTCTCTATGGGGAAAAAGACAAGACACTTATGAAAGAAATTGAAGAGGACATCAACCTAGAAAAGGCATCCCAAACTAATGGATTGAAAAAATTGTTATTGCTAAAATGATCATACTGTCCAAAGTAATCTATAGATTTAATGCAATACTTACCAAAACACCAATGTCATTTTTCACAGAATTAGAAGAAAAATTATAAAACTCTTAAGGAACTGAAAAAGAGCCCGAATAGCCAACACCATCCTCTACAAAGAAAACCACGATGGAGGCATTATACTACCTGACTTCAAAATATACTACAAGACTATAGTAACCAAAACAACATCATATTGGTATAAAAACAGACACATAGACCAATGGAACAGGATACTGAGTCCTGAACTATATCCACATATTTATAGGCAACTGATTTTGATAAATGTGTCAAAAACCTATGCTGGGGGAAGGACACCTCTTCACTAAATGGTGCTGAGAAAATTTGATATTCACATGTGAAAGAATGAAACTGGACCCCTCTCTCTCTCCATATATAAAACCTAACTTAAGATGAATTAAAAACTTAAATGTAAGTCCCGAACCTATAAAACTACTAGAATAGCGTAGGGAAAACACTTCAAAACATCTGTCTAACAAAGATTTCATGGTTAAGACTTCAGAAGCACAGACAAATATAGCAAAAATGGGCAAATTGGACTATATTAAACTAAAAAGCTTCTGCACAGTGAAAGACACAATCAACAGAATGAAGAGAAAACCTGAGGAAGGGAAGAAATTATTTGCAAACTATTCATCTGACAACAGACTAACATCCAGAATACACATGGAACTCAAAAAAATCAATAATAAAAATTATCTCATTAAAACTGTACTAAGGACATTAATAGACATTTCTCAAAGGAAGACATACAAATGGCCTGCAGGTATATGAAAAAAAGAAAAATAAAGCTCAACATCAGTAATCATCAGGGAAATGAAATCAAAGTCACAATGAGTTATCCTCTTGCCCAGTTAGAATTGCTATTATTAAAGAGACAAAATATAACAGATGCTGGTGAGGATATGGAGAAAAGAGAGCTCTTATACATGGTTTGTGGTGATAAAAATTAATTCAACCACTATAGAAAACAGTATGGATATTTCTCAAAAAAAAAAAAAAAAAAGAACAACCATGTGATCTAGCAATACCACTACAGAAAATTTATATCCAAAGGCAAATAAATCTGTATATCAAAGAGATACCTGTATTCTCATGCTCATTCCAGCACTATTTACATTAGCAAAGATACGAAAATAACTTGTGTCCATCAATTGATGAATGGATAAACAAGACATGCCATATATACACAAAATTGAATACTATTTGGCCATGAAAAAGAATGCAATCATGTAATTTGCAGCAACATTGATGGAACAGGAGATAGATAAAACATATGTTGCCTATTTTCAGTCATACACGGGTACTTTAAAAACTGATTTTATCGAGATAGAAAATATCATGATAACAGAGGCTTAGAAGGGTGTGTAGGTGGGGGCGAGGAAGGAGGAGAGGTTGACTAGTGGATGCAAAGATACCCACTAGTACGTTAGGTAGAAGAAATAAGCTTCAGGCTGTGCACGTTGTCTCATACCTGTAATCCCAGCACTTTAGGAGGCTGAGGCGGGCAGATCACGAAGTCAGGAGATTGAGACCATCCTGTCTAACATGGGGAAACCCCGTCTCTACTAAAAATACAAAAAAGAAAAAAAAAAAAAAAAGAAAGAAAAGAAATAAGCTCCAATATTCGACAGCAGAGTAGGGTGACCATAGTTAGCAACAATGTATTGTATATTTCAAAATAGCAAGAAGATAGGATTTGAAATGTTAGGAACACATAGAAAGGAGGAATACTCAAAGTGGTAAATACCGTAAATTCACTGAATTGATCATTATGCATTCTATGCATGTAGCAAATACTCACATGTATCACACAGACGTGGAAAATATTTGGTCTCAATAAAAACAAGAAAATACAGAAAAATACAAATTTATATTGATGGGAAGAAATATATGTAAAAAGTTATCTGCATATTAATTGGTTACCTGACACTTATTCATGTGAGGGAAAAACCTCTACATATCCTTTATTCCATATATTTTTATGTGGCATATATAATCACTAAATACACACTAGAAATCAAATATGTGACCAGTGACATGTGCACTAAAGTGTACCGATGAGGGAGGTTACAAAATTACAATTTCCCCCACCTGTCCTACATATCCCAGTTTGTGTGGGAAGCTGCATCAGAACTATCAAGAAATACCACACATTAGAGATATTAAAAAAGAAAAAGAACTTCTTAAACATAATATGCCCAGTCTTAGAATACTATTTTTGTGACTGACAGAGTTGCTAATACTGTTCTATTTTCTTTTTTCTTCTTTCAGATAACATAATGAAAGGAAAGAGAGCAACATTTACAATGGAAGAAAAAATGCCTAGGATGATCTCTATCCTTTGAAACAAAAAAACTCAGTAATGCTTGTCTTCCCATTTGCTAGGGGAGCAGCAGAAAAATTCATTTCAATTTCTATTCAGTATAAGGGTTTTATATGTAGTGCACAGAAATAGAATGTTGATGTCAGGAAATGTGCCATATGTGTCAAAGCAAGTGGGAGGGAGAACTATGAATGGCTTCAATGAATGAACTGATTTGAATGCAATGTTTCTTTTGTAATGATAACAGAAGTGGGAAAAGTTTGCATGTACATGTATTTCTAACACTAAAACTATTTTAAAGGGCAAAAATCATTTGAGAGAAACAACTCAGGGGTCAGATAATCGATGATTATTGGCCTGGATTCTTCAAAAAAAGGTCATGTAAAAACATTAAATAAATAAAATGTATATTTAAAGAGTCAATAGTAGAATCACAGTAAAATACATTTTGTGATATTTAATTGGATCCTGGCTAAGAAGAATAAAAATTAATGGAGAAATTAAAATATAAACTGAATATTGCATAAAATTTTTGTTATATTTTAGGAATAATATTTTAGAAGCTATGATTATATGGTAAGTATTTTACAGATATAGTATTTTGTAGAAGGTATGAAATGAAGCATTTAGGAGTTAAAAGTCATGATGTCTGCTATTTAATATCTATTGATGTATATAAATTCACACACAAAAGCAATGTTTATTTTGCACAGAAGCATGTTAATTGAAACACATACGTTTCCAAAGTCCATGATTTTCTTTCTTTTTCTTTCCTTTTTCTTTATTTTCTTT
>NW_012114544.1:6662876-6679469 GCF_000951035.1 Colobus angolensis palliatus | reverse complement strand
TTTTTCTTTTTCTTTTTCTTTTTCTTTTTCTTTTTCTTTTTCTTTTTCTTTTCTTTCTGTGGAGTCTCACTCTGTCACCCAGGCTGCAGTGCAGTGGTGCGATCTCGGCTCACTGCAAGTTCCCTCTTCCCGGTTCACGACACTCTCCTGCCTCAGTCTCCCGAGTAGCTTGTGATGCATTTTGTATCAAGCACATGCAGAATCAGAGACCACAAATAAGTTATACAGGCAGACTCCCATGCTGACCACCATTATTTCATTTAAACCCCTCCTTCAGCTTACACTTACTTTATGACAATATGCAGGAACCTATGTAACCAGCTGATGGAGAAGAAAAAGTCCACACTTTGCCTATAGGTGGGTAGGCGCCCACCACCATGCCCAGCTAATTTTTTTGTATTTTTAGTAGAGAGGGAATTTCACCTTGTTAGCCAGGATGGTCTTGATCTCGTGACCTCGTGATCCACCCGCCTCGGCCTCCCAAAGTATTAGGATTGCAGGCGTGAGCCACCGTGCCCGGCCAAAGTCCTTGATTTTCAAGATTTAGTGATAATTGCGATATAATTCTAGTTACCATGTGATTGTGAAAACTGAGGACTTTCTATGCAAACTGAGGACTTACTGTATCAATAGTAGCAAAATGTTAATAAAATATTTTAACATGTAGATTTAGTCATTGGGTGTAAGGCAATTATTTTATAATTATTTCCATTTTTCTCTGTTTATAAAAATTCAAAATAAATACAAAAGTTTAATTTATTTCACTGTCTATATTCGTATAAAATCTGAAACATTACCCCTGTGATACACACACACACACAGACACACACACACCAGACACTTACATGAAAAGAGAAAAAAATTTAATAGATATTAGCAAAAGTATAATTATTATTACAGACTCAGTAGGAGTATTTCTGAAACTTCACAAAATTGCTATTAGAATAGTTTGCATTAATGAATAGAAATCATTTGAATGAATTAGAATTATATAAAAATCTGACTTTTCAGAAAAGTACTATCTTAGGGAGTTATTTCCATGTCAATAGGTATCTATGAATCCGTTTGAAATGTGTCACTGTCAATTAGAGTTGTATCATCATGATCATTAAACCATGGAATCAAAGACAAACATTTAGAAATCATGTCGATGATAATATGTGTGAAATTCTTATCCTAATATAATATTTTACCTAAATAAATTCATTTATCCTAAATAAAACCATTTTATAATTTCTTATTCTGATTCTCTTTTTTATATCCCAACATAAACACATACACATATTTATATGTGAAAAAAATCATGTTACAGAAGTTCTTAAAAAATGAACTAGAACCGTAGGACTTTCATTGCTGAAGATAATGAAACCTAGAGCACGTATACAGTGGTCATGACTAAACATGTCAGACACTGATAAAAAGTTAATTATGTGCTTGAAAACATCAACAGGTAAAATTGTTTTATCTCAGCTTGGTCTGACTAAATATGGAACTATCTAAAAAAATGAAGGAGGAGGAAGTGAAACTGACATTTAGTCAAAGAATGTTCATGTAGCAGGTTATGTTTTCTGGGATGCAGATTCTGAGATAGAGTTTAGTTTGCAGAATAAATAGTTAGGATTGCCCTTGAGATCAACAACTATTGAGTGGGGCTGGAGGCAGTAGGAAGTAGGTTTGGGCCAAGGAAGTGTTGCGCTGTCATGCAGGCCCATAACATGGACAAATCCATTATGATCCACAGCCTTGGAAAAACTCATTATTAGCCATGAAGTAACAACGACTATTCAGAACTGACCTTAAGATTAGCTTGAGATGGGCTGGTGTTTAGATGCATACATATATCAGTTAATGGAAGTGAGTCGTCCCAGGGAATGAGTATGATTTTGGGCAAGGCATCTCTGCAGCTGAGGCAATCCTGCGAATGACAGTTAAAGGTTAAACGGAGGCACATCTCAGATGCCATCATTTACAACTCTTGAATGTACTTTATGTACACTCTAAATCTTCTCTATATTTCTAGTGGATTCTCTGCTTGGAAGAATCTTATGAGAGGAAGATTAATGGATTAAAATTCCCAAGCTTCTTCTGTAGCTGGCTACATTAATCATTTCTCTCCTCTATTATCCATTTAAATTCTTCCTTCTCCTTGGCTGTTAGCTTCGTTGGTCTCAATGGCTTACCATGTAGTATGACCTAGATTTTAATTCCTAGGATCTGAGCCCATTGTCACCATACCTTACTCAGGCCAGAATTACTGCACCTGTCCATCTAGTGTCAAAATACAGCAGGAGTTGACCATAGGTACCCAAATGAAACACTTCTGCTTAATAAATATTCATTCTTGAACCCAGGCTTGACAGCAGCCCTGATACCTACTAATGATCACGGCTATTTATCTCAGGATGTCAATTATCTTAACTTTTCTTCCCCGGTAATCATTTGACACAAGTATCCCATAGTGAAAAGTGTCGATTTTACTATGTAATTCAATGGAATTCTTCCTGGATTCTCTGGATCTGGTGGGGAAGTATTGATATTTAGGAAACTAAGACCTCTAAACATCTCACACCTAGAATTCTATTTCTGTGTAGCTTTTTTAGAATAAAGGTAAACAGGCCCACTCCTGCTTCAACTTTTTGGTGTCCAGACCCATGTTAGATGCCCATGTTCTAAATCTCCCTAAGTAGCAATTTATTGTGATCAAATAAAAATCCCATAACAAGGACAGAACAATGGTTTTGTTGCTGGCAGGTTGGTCATTGATAGCAGTAGGAGTTACATGAACTTTGGTAAGTCAGAACCCATGTTTCTGGAACCATTCTGAGCCTCTATTTTGGCTGGGCACTGGGATAGTAAATGAGAATCTGGCCAATGTCAACTGGTTGAGTCACTTTATCTACCTGGTTTATTGAGTATGTTTTTCATGATAGAGGCTTACTGGTGGACTTTAATAATGTGACATAAAAATCTTCTCATTGTTCCCACTCTCATACATTAATTCACTAAACTGGAGTTTTCTGTGAATTATCTGCTCTTCCTTCTTTTTTAAATTCTTGTCTCCTAACCAAGGAACTAAGCCATTTTCCAATATCTACAAGTAAGTATAAATTCTAACCTTGAGTTGCGTATCTTTTTATACAAAGTGGATGACTTGGTGCTCTGCGCACAAAGGAAATTTTCTGTTGCCAGTGCCTTTCAAGGTTACTACTGAGTAAATATGTAGAGAATTTCCTTTCTTTTTTTTAACTTATATGCACACACCTAGATATTCTACCCACTTATAGGCAATGTGTGGACTTTTTCCCCTCCATCAACTGGCCACATAGGTTCCTGCATACTGTCATAAAGTAAGTGAAAGCTGAGGGAGGGAGGCAAATGAAATAATGGTGGTCAACATGGGAGTCTGCCTGTATAACTTGTTTGTGGTCTCTGATTCTGCATGTGCTTGATCCAGAATGCATCACTTCTTTTTAATGATGGATTGTTGCTTAAGTCACCTCTCTTTATGACTGATGGATCTGACATAAGTCAGTCCATGATGAGCAGTTGTAGCCATATGGTCAGTTAGTGCTGATAATTAGGTGTTCCATGCCTACCATGGCCCAAAGAAAAACAGAAATTAGTTTTGAGGTATAGAATTTCCTGCTGATAGCATAACCTTATTCTGGAGTGCTAAGCATCTATATTATAATTCTACCATTATCAGAATTTCTAAAAATTATCTGCTATGGACTGAATGTTTGTGTCAAAATCAAATGCACATCCTGCACATGTTCCCTAGAAATTAAAATTAAAAATTAAAAAAAAAAAACAAATGTTAAAACCCTAATTCTTAATGCAAGTGTAAATGTAGAGGAAGCCATTGGAAATTAACTAGGTCATAAAAGTGAAGCCCGATGATGGGATCAGTATCTTTGAAGGAATACCAAAGAGAGTTTGCTTTCTCCCTTTCTATGCTCTTTGTCATACAATAAGAACATGACTGTCTGCAATCCAGGAAGTAGGCATACATGAGATATCAAATATACTGCCACCTTTACCTTGGACTTCCCAGTCTCAAGAACTGTGAGAAATAGTGTTTGTTGTTTATGTCATCTAGCCTATGATATTTTTCTTATTGCAGCCCAAACTAGCTAAGACAGTATCCCTTTCAACCACTGATACCTCTAATACTAAACGGCCTGCTGGGTCATGAGGCCCAAGGGACAAAATTTCTGTAACCACTGTCTGAATGTGACTCAGAGCCCTCTTATGTCCTTGACTGCACCCAAAACAGATAGCATTTCATGTCACTTGTTATATACAAAGAGGTTCCCGGTGCACTGATTACCATTTGGGTCCATGACATCTTGAGCTGCTATTTCTATTATTTGTACAAGTCCAATGAGACAGAACACTTATACTACAAGGTCAGAGAAGCAACTTTATTACTCACAGATCGGCACCAAGCAATAGTAAAGTCTAATATTCATGGTGAGCCATTCCCTCAAAATTCAGAACAGCTGTCCAAGGCAGATAAATCTCATGCATTGCATCTGAAAGACTGAGAAACACCTCACCCTAGCTTTTAGATCCTGGAGGAAACATGACACACTGGACTAAAGCATTGTAGGACATCCTGTTCTACATGGGACAGGAATAGAGCAGGGGCTGTCCTGGCCAGTTCCTTCTTCTCTCAGAATGTTGCATTCCCAGCACATTGTAGAGTTATTCTTAAGAACTACAAGCAAGAAAGAGTAGAGGACTGACCCAACCCAAGGCCAGCGGATTTGCCTTGTAGTATATTTTTCAGAGAAAGAATTCCAGGATTAAAATATACTACCTCTACAACTCAAAGGGGCCAACCAAGTGTTTCACTTTCTTCTTCAGGGTGGAACGTGCAAGATGCAATAACTTGTCTTCTATTTGAATGAGGTTTCTAAGTATGCCTTTGATCATTAGACTCCCAAGAATTATACTCATGTGACAGGCCTCTGAAATTTCACAGGGTTTATCTTCTAGTTTTTGAAACACAAGTTTATCAAGGTCTCCAATATGTTAGTCACTTCTTTTCCATCTGGTCTGTTTCGTGATATAATTAATATAGTGGATTAACGTAATCATCAATGAGATGTTGAGAAGACCCAGATTTATTTGGTATAATGAATGACAGAAAAAAACAACAGTTAATAAATCTTGGGGAAAATCTTTTGTTATCCACTTAGGTGGTACTGTTTCTGAGGTTCTTTTCTGATAAAAATGGAAAGGTAATTGTAAAATCAATGATCATATCCCATGTACCATGTCTATTTGTTCTAGCATTGATGCCATAGCTTGTATGCTTCTGTAGTAGGGTCTACTACCGGGTTCTGTTTTTTAGTCTGCTGTCATTCTCCATAAACAACCTAGTTTTTGCTGATACCAGATTAGTGTTTTAAATGGAGATATGGTGGGCACTGTCAGCATTACCTTGTTTAGTTTTTAAAGAGTAGCTCAACTATCCACCATCTACTCCCTACCAGGGCAAAATATTGTTTTGAATTTTGAAACTATTCTAGATTGATTAATTTTAGGGACTTTCACTTATTCTTCTCTATTATATCTTACCCCACTAAACAAGATCATAATATGATGGTCTTGCCAGCTACCGAGTACATCTCCACCTAATATTTATTTAGAGACCAGAAAAATAACCATTGATAACCCATGACCAATAGGTCCACTGCTCTATTGGTCTTCCTGTGATCTGCTTGGCCAGGACTCCATTTGTCATTTGACTGAACATTTTCCAATGACAATAGATGATGTATAATAATGCTTTGGTCCTCTGAGTATCAGTGTGAACTTGGACCCTGTATCCAACTGCTTTTGAAGTATTTGGGCATTTCCATTTCTTCACTACACAATTAACCAAATAAATTCCTATATGTCCTTTCGAGAAGAACTGAGCAAATCATGCACACTTATTATGATGTTGCAGCATTCTTCAGCCTCCTCGTCATATACCTGTGATTTCTTTTGATGGTGTTAAATTAAGTATTACCCTATATTCCTGACCACTTAATTTGCTCCTAGGATGCTATGTTCTTTAAACCATTTCACAGCTGTCTTAATCAGTCTCCTTCCTTTTACATTAACAGTATTTTGCATTCATTTTATTTCTGATTTAGCACTGCCACATGCACTCTATTTTGTGGGGCCTATCACCTCTCCTGCTAAAAGAGAACATACTTCTTCAATGATCTCTTTGACAATCAATTCCATGGTAATCTGGAGAGTTACCACTGACCTTCCTGGTAATGTGGGTGACACACTCATCTGAACATTTCTTATGTCCTTGTTAACTTATGTATGCTCCAAATATTTTTATAAAGCATAAACATCTGGTGAGACTTCCAGCCAAATATATAAATATATAAATATTAGCATGATCACTTCTTTGAGCCATTTAATCACTTATTCTATTGTGTAACTGGCAATTTTGGCACTTACACCTCACTCATGAAACCATTGCCATCATCTTCAGAGCCATTCTAGTAGCATGTTTACACCATCTCCTGGGGTAATTGACAGGATGTTAAATCCAGCATTCTAAGAGAGTGCTCACAATCCCTATAGACTTCCTCATCCAAGTTTATGTTCCTTATGAGCTAGCACCTTCAGAATTCAACTCCACATGTTCACCCCCAGCTCTTGCTTGTACCTACTGGCTATGAATTGCAGGCAACTTTGGGTATAGTTACTTTCTTCTGGTATCAGGTTCAGAACATCCTCAGCTTATTTAGTTTATGATTTAAGCTTGGTTGTGGACACAGTAGCAGAGAGGGAGCTAGGACAGATATTGAGTGTTGAAATAGGTGGTCATGAAGAAGCAAAGTCTCTACATAAAACAAATGAGAGAAGATTAGTATGTAAGGAAAATTTGGCTACTTTTGTAATCTAGG
This sequence comes from Colobus angolensis palliatus, assembly GCF_000951035.1. Classification (NCBI taxonomy): domain Eukaryota; kingdom Metazoa; phylum Chordata; class Mammalia; order Primates; family Cercopithecidae; genus Colobus; species Colobus angolensis. The sequence goes on along the minus strand of NW_012114544.1, from coordinate 6,672,546 downwards.
GAAGTTTAGGAAAATCTGAGGATTCAAGATTTTATGATACACCAACTCAGATATTCCTATCTATGTGTCAGAATTAAATTCTTCCCCAAATCTGATTCTGGCTTTGGCATCATCAACCAGCTTTGGCACTCTGCCAATTAAGTCGTTAATCTGGTTTTCATGTTGCCGCTGCCTTCCCACAAAGAGCTGACACTTTTCTGTATGTCACAAAGGAGACCTTCTGTCTTTTGCACCTATCTTTCAATTTGCAATTATTCTTCCTCTCTCAACTTCTAGTTAAAGTTCTCTAGAATATCAGTGGAGTTAGTGATAGCAACTGAATTTCATACTTTTATAGTTACTATATTCCCCAGAATTCTCAAACACCTAATATAACACATTAGCTAATATAATCTTTTCCATAGATAAAGCATCCTAATTCACTGCTTGTTAAACAACAACAACAAAAGTAGTAATTGGACCACCACCAGGGATTAGGTCCTAATTACTAGCTGGGAGATGAATGCTCCTCCTTTAACTTTTTGTCTTAATTTCTACTTTCTTGGCCCTTATCTGCCACTAACTAACACAGATTTGCTGCCACTGAAAGCCAGCTCATTTTAGATAGAGTTTAGCATACTGGTTATTAATTAAGGAATACCTTCCTTGGAATCAATATCCAGGGAAAAGAGAGAAAGGAAGCAGCTTGAACAGAGGGAGAGGTCATACTGCATGCAGGTCCAATGGCAGAACTGTCAAACACCCAGGAAGTTATGGAACTAGACTTGTTCTTCAGTATTGTTTCAATATGAGTTGAAATGGTCAAGAATTGATTAGTTGTTGGATGCAGGTTGCCCTGGGAAGGAGCATGGCTTTGAACAGGTGACTCTCTTCAACCCACAGCAATTTTTCTTCAGAGACAATTTGTGGAAGGAAGCTGAAGATGTCTACAGCAACAGATGTAAATCCTCCATTGAAGGTGGATTTGGGTGGCACATCACAAAATTCACCACAGATTAAGGGTAGGCTGAACATTTAACCTCTATGAAATGCAAGTGGAAATATGAAAGAAGGGAGGTGTTTTATTATTAAAATGTTGTATAATTGTAAAAGTGATTTAAAGAATTCATGTAGGAATAATTCTGTGAGTATATTAAATAAATACTGTCATCATCTTCATTTCCTAGTATAGTGAAAAAGAAGAGGAAATAGAGCAGAAACTCAATTGAAAGGTCATTTCTTCCACTTTTTAGATATTTAGTCTTAAGGAAATCCCTTAAACTTGTCTGAGAATAATTTTCCTTTCCTGTAAAAAGTCAAGGAGTATCGCTACATTGTTGTTTTGAATGTTCTGTGTGGCTCTGAAAGTATCTAGAAAAGAGCCTATGATCCTGTTATTTAATATTTTTGAAAAAATTATCAATATTTTCAACTCAGTATAGCATTAAAATATATAAATAAAAAATATATATAACATAAAATAATTACATGTAATTTTATTACTTTCAAAAGTACATACTATAATTCTATGAATTGAGCAGTGTGTAGACCTCCCACAAAAAAGAAAACATAAGCATAAAAGCATAAAAACGATGATTATGTTAGCATGTGCAAACACTAGTGGAAGTTTTGGCATAATGTTCTCATTATATGGAAAGTAAATATTTGAAAATAAATACTTTTTATATACTTCAAACGTTCCTTCTTTTATATTTCTAATTCACTCTGCACTTTTTCCAGGATAAATTGATTTTAATTACTGATCTTAATAGCTGTATTTCTCCGAGACTTCATGCTAAATTCCATTCTAGCGATCTCTTGTGTTCATATTGTATCACCAAAGTTTTGGTCCTAATGCATAAGAGTTTTATAAATTAATATTGAGTGAGAAGTGAAAGAATAAATAAATAAGATAATTTATTAAAAAGTAATAATTATAATATAACATGATACAAAATACTTCCTAAATAACTACCCCAAGCAATTAAAGAAATACAGATAATGGGGGTCCAGGAAGGCAATGCTAATGATAAACAAGTCATTGTTGTCTTATTTTTTTTTTCACCACTCAAAGATCAGCAATGACCAAGAGACAAAATGATTCTGCATAACTCTTTGTCCTCACAATCTTTCTTTCTAGTTATTGACTGATAATAAATATTTCTTGAAGGAATGGATGAACCGATAAATTAGTAAACTGTGTCTGAAACTAAGACTAATGTGTAAGAACTCAAATAGAACTTGAGAAGGCAACTGCAATGACTAGATATTGCCAGAGGAGGGAAGCAAAGGGTAACAGAGTAGCTGGCTGATTGAGCAAAAGGTACCCCTCAGAAAGCCTTCAGAAAAGGACAGTTGCTGCAGTGGCAAGTTGTGGTCAACAATTAGAAAAGTAGTTTATGTGACAGAAACTGTGTCTGAGTCAAGAAAGAAGTTACTCCCAAGAGCCAAGTCAAGCCATTAGTCAAGACTAGAGGGCAATATGTAAAACTGAAAGAGTAAAGCCAAAATATGACACACTGAGAAAAAGTCATGCACCAAGCTATTAAACAGGGAATAACAAGGCCTCAGAAATGTAGTCAGTTGGAAAATATCTTCTGACAATTTTTGTGTTGCTCTGTGAGTCTTTTAAATCTCTTTGTCTGGTTTGGGAACTGAAATATCTGCTTCTTAAAGTGACACGGACTTATCTTGGGAATTATCACTTAAAGTGCATAGTTTAATTTTCAAGTTTTTAAATATTGAGGAAAGCAAAGATTAAGAGCACTCCTTGATTAGAGATTCAAGAAACTATGTATAAAAAGTGGAATAGTGAATGTTAGCCATCAAAAACCAATGATCAAGTTTTACATTACAAATCTAGAGAGACATAGTCTCTCTCTGTCTGTTTTATTTATTCTTTAGTTTTTATTCATACCTAATAATTGAACAGATTTATAGGGTACGTGTGATATTTTGATACTGGCATATGATGTATAATCTCTCTAGATTTATAATTCTCAAGCAGCCAGCTGCTCTATTACTCTAGATTTCACCTAACGTTTCTTATCTCTTTTGGTTGTTCTCGAACGGAATAAATATACTTCAATATTTTCTTCAGGTTCACTAACAATGGAAAAAGAAAAAAAAAAAAGATATAGGCTTGATTTTTTTTTCAGTATAGACTTGTTCTATAACCTAGTTGTGTTTCTCAATAAGTATATGGCATTCTGACTTCATTTCTTGGCTTTTTACTCAAAATATTTTTGTTTATGGAGTCCTGCTGTAAACTTTAAAATTCAGTTTAGCTTTACTATAAATGCATTCAGTGTGACTGGATTTATGCATGAATTAGGAAAATGATTCAGATTTATAATGCTGCTTTTTCCCCCAGCTCAAATGAAGTGTTTTTAGTGGAGAGCCACAGCCAAAATTATTCCTGATATTGCATCTCATTTCCCTGGATCTCAGATACCAAAACAAATACAGATTACACCTTAAATTCATCACTTCACTGTGAATTTTGATTTAAACTTTGCTATATTCAAAATTCCTAAATTACGATCCCAGCACTGTTAATGATTGCTGTCTTCCTGGGTAAGTCACATAGTCTCTCTATCTCTGTTTTATTTATTCTTTAGTTTTCTATTCATACCTAATAATTGAACAAATTTATAGGGTACATGTGATATTTTGATACTAGTATATGATGTATAATGATCAAATACAGGTAATTGGGATATTCATCACATCAAATATATATCATGCCTTTGTGCTGGAAAAAATCCTTACCTTCTCTTCTAGCTATTTTGAAATATGTATTAAACTTTGTGAACGATAGTCTACCTATTGTGCTACCAAACACTCAGTCTTATCTCCTCTATCTAATTGTGTTTTTGTATCCATTAACCAACTGTTCTTTATCCCCTTCTTACTATAGTTCCTAACCTCTAGTAGCTACTATTGTGTTTACTACCTTTATGAGATCATTATTTTCAGCTCCCACATATGAGTGAAGACACATGATATTTGCCTTTCTGTGTCTGGCTTATTTCATTTCACATAATTTTCTCCAATTCTATCCATATTGTTGCAAATGGCAGGATTTCATTCTTTTCATGACTGAATAATATTGTTTTGTGTATATACATTTTCTTTATGCATTCAACCATTGATAACCACTTAAACTGATTCCATACCTTGGGTATTAGGAAGAATGCTGCAGTACTTTCAATTTGTATGTTTACACTAGGCCAGAAGTTTTTTTAATGTGGGGTTCAGTTGGAGAGGCTGAAATGAGGTCTCTGTTTGGACATAAGTTATTTTGACCTTTTCACTTTTATCTGTTTAGTTATATGTGAGTTGGGAATGTCTCACAGAGGGGTAAAAGGGGTTTGCGAGTGCTACAAATAGCATTTTTCTTTTTTTGCACAAAGACAATGTTACACATTCAAATGTACTCCCTGCCAAAAAGATGTGAAGTCCTAATTTTCAGTACCCATGAATGCAAATTTATTTAGGAATGGGGTCATTACAAATGTAATTAATTTGGATAAGGTAATACTAAAGTAAGGTGAACTCTAACCCAATGACTGGTTTCTTTAGAAAAAGACAATGCCGTATCAACACAGAGACACACAAGAAGAGAGCCACATGATGGAAGAGGCAGATATTGGAATGGTGCAGCTGCAAGCGAACAAATGCCAAGAATTAATGGCCACCATCACAAGCTAGGAAGAGGCTAAAAACAATTTAACCCAGAATCTCAGAGTCAGCATGACACTGCTAACTCACTGGTTTCAGATATCTAGCCTCTGAAACTAACAGAGAATGTATTTCTGTTGTTTTAAGTCACTCAATTTGTGGTACTTTGTTACAGCAGTCCTAGGAAACTAATAGAGCAAAGACAATGTTGAGTTATTTGTGAAAAGAAACAAAGACACTGATGAAAATGTTAAAATGCACACCATGACCAGAGATTCAAGAAACTATGCAAAACTGAGAGGTTAGTTTCAGTAAGCACATACCCTCAAAATACAGCCTTTTCCCAAAAACTTGGTTGCGTTGCTCAATTTAGGTAATATCCTGACTTAATTTTCCATTTTAAGTTTATTTTTAAAAGTCTAACATAGGAAGAAGGAATTGTATTAGTCAGGGTTCTCTAGAGGGACAGAACTAATAGGATAGTTGTATATAAAAAGGGGAGTTTATTAAGGAGTATTAACTCATATGATCACAAGGTCCCACAGTAGGCAGTCTGTAAGCTGAAGAGAAAGGAAGCCAGTCTGAGTCATAAAGCTGAAGAACTTGGAGTGCGATGTTAGAGAGCAGGAAGCATCCGGCATGGGAGAAAGATGTAGGCTGGGAGACTAAGCCAGTCTAGCCTTTTCAAGTATTTCTGCCTGCTTTATATCCTGGCTGGGCTGGCAGCAGAGTAGATGTTGCCTACCCAGATTAAGGGTGGGTCTACCCTTCCCAGCCCACTGAATCAAACGTTAATTTCCTGTGGCAACACCCTCACAGACATACCCAGGATCAATTCTTTGTATCCTTCAATCCAATCAAGTTGACGGTCAATATTAACCATCAAAGGGGTTATATGATTATTCTAGTTAGGATGCAAGTTAAAGCAATACTAAAAAGTATTACATGCACAATTTCAATTCATCATTTGCAAACATGTTTAAAACTTAACTTAAGTAGTTCTGCTTCCAATAATGGCTAAGTAGCTGATATCAGACCAACTCTTTAGAAAGAATATGTAATATCTTTGGAAATTGTCTTTAAAAAATCAGAATGACCAAACTTAGGCAGATATTTAAGGGATATATATGCATTGGTTAAGTTCCACATTTTACAAGGGTTCTGCTTGAGGACACAGTCAAGCAACACATTTTGTCTTGTGGCACAGCTACAATTTATTTCTTCAGTGTATAGTCTTGTTAACTGGATGAACCAGAGGACAGAGTTTGAATTCCTGACACCCATAAGAAACTGAAGGAGTGATATTCAAGAAAGGAGAGTCACAGAGAAGAGTAGTACCAAACACTGTGTATAAACTCAATTCATATCTCTGGCAGACCCATTGACCATGCACATGTGAAGCAGATGCCAAAAAGACCAACTCAGGTTAAAATAATTGAAGCTAGAATTCAGATGCTGCTCACAGGAGAGAATACAGATCTTCCAGTTTGAGTTCAGCTGTTTAGTGGGGCGAAAAAGAAATAATCTTCAGAAAAATAAAACAATTCAGAGCCTCCACTATGTATGTTCCACAATGTCCAGGTTATACTACAAAATTGCTCATATATAAATAAATAAGAAATGACCCAAACTAAAAAAAAAAAAAAAAAAAAAAGAAAAGAATCAGTAGAGAAAAAGCTGAAGTTGTCTCAAAAAATGAAATTAACAGGATTTTAAAAGTATTATTATTACTATACACTAGAATACAAAGAAAAATAGGCTCATAATGAATGTAAAGATAGGAAATATGAGTGGATAAATAAAAAGTGTATTAAAGCTAAAATTTTAAATCTGAAAAATGAAATATCTGGCCTTAAAATAATCACTATATGGGCTTAACAACATATTGAAAATTATCAAAGAAACAGTATATATACAAATAGATCATTAGAAAATATCCAGTTCTACAAAAGGGGGAGAAAATAGATTTAATAAGATAAATATAACCTAAGAAACCTTTGGACTAATCCAAAAGTTATAATACACATTTAAATGGTATCTAGAAAAAGAGGAGAACAAATGGCTGCAGAAATAAAGCCTCAAGAAATATAAAATGCATTTTCAGAAATGCAGTGAAAGATATGAATTTTTAAATTCAAGCTCATTCAGTTTGAAACAAAATTAAAAACAAATGTTTTAATAAAAGCATACCTATATCATAAATTGCTGAAAACTAAAAATAATGTCCTAAGAGAAATATAACAAAAAATAAAACAAAAAAATTCAAATATCCACTGACTTTTCACTAGAAACAGTGGAAAACTAGATGACATTGAAATACTCTTGTGTTAGTGTATTTGCATTGCTATAAAGAAATACCTGAGACAAGTTAATTTATAAAGAAAAAAAGGCTTATTTTGACTATTGGCTCTCCAGGCCATACAGGAAGCTTAGTGTCAGCATCTGCTTCTGATCAGGGCTCAGGAAGCTTACAATCATAGTGGAAGGCAAAGGGTGAGCAGGCATGTTCCAAAGCAAAAGAGAAAGCAAGATAGAGGATGCAAGAAAGAGATGGAGGAGGTGCCACATTCCCTTAAGCAAGCAGATCTTGTCTGAAGTCAGAGGGAGATTTCACTCATTACCTTACAAGAAGGGTGTATTAGTCTGTTTTGAAACTGCTATGGAGAAATACCCAAGACTGTATAGTTTATAAAGAAAATAAGTTTAATTGACTCACAGTTCTGCATGGCTAGGGAGTGGATTCAGGAAACTTACAATCATGTCAAAAGGCACATCTTCAGAAGGCAGCAGGAGAGAGAATGAGTGGCAAGTGAAGGGGGAAGCCCCTTATAAAACTATTAGATCTTGTGAAAACTTACTCACTATTACAAGAAAAGCATTGGGAAACTACCCTTATGATTCAATTATATACAACTGGTCCCACCCTTGACACATGGGGATTATTACAATTAAAGATGATATTTGGGTCAGAACATAGAGCCAAACCGTATCATTCCACCCCTGACCCCTCAAAATATCATGTCCTCCTATTTCAAAACACAATCATGGCATTCCAACAGTCCCCAATACTTACCTCAAATGTTAACCCAAAAGTCCAAGTTCAAATTCTCATCTGAGACAAAGCAAGTCCCTTCTGCCTATAAGCCAGTAAAATCAAACACAAATGAGTTACTTCCTAGATACAATGGGGGTACAGGCATTGGGTAAATACATCCATTCCAAATGGGAGAAATTAGTCAAAACAAAGGGGTTACAGCCTCCATGCAAATCTGAAATCCAATAAGGTGGTCATTAAACCTTAGAGTTCCAAAATCATCTTCTTTGACTCTATGTCACACATCCAGGTTACACTGATGCAAGAGGTGGGCTCCCCTGGTGTTGGGCAGCTTCACCCCTGTGACTTTGCAGGATACAGTTTTCCTCTGGGCTGCTTTCATGGGCTGCCATTGAGTGTCTGTGGCTCTTCCTGGCACACGGTGCAAGTCGTTGATGGATCTACCTTTCTAGAGTCTGGAGGATGATGTCCCTCCCTCTTCTCACACCTCCACGAGGCAGTGCCCCAGTGGGGAATCTGTGTGGAGGCTCCATCCCCACACTTCCCTTCTGCACTGTCCAAGCAGTGGTTTTCCATGAGGGTTCCACCTCTGCAGCAAAATTCTGCCTGGACGTCCAGGCATTTCCATACATCCTCTATCCTCTGTAATCCAGGCAGAGGTTCCTCAACCTCAATTCTTTTTTTTTTCTTTTTTTAATTACTATACTTTCAGTTCTAGTATACAGGTGCACAATGTGCAGGTTTGTTACTTAGATAAGCGTGTGCCATGTTGGTTTGTTGCACCCATTGACTTGTCATTTACATTAGGTATTTATCCTAATGCTATCCCTCCCATAGCCCTCCACCCCCGACAGTCCCCAGTGTGTGATGTTCCCCACCCTGGGTCCATGTGCTCTCATTGTTCAATTCTCACCTATGAGTGAGAACATGTGGTGTTTGGTTTTCTGTCCTTGTGATAGTTTGCTGAGAATTATTGTTTCCAGCTTCATCCATGTCCCTGCAAAGGACATGAACTCATCCATTTTCTTAACCTAGTCTATCACTGATGGACATTCGGGTTGGTTCCAAGTCTTTGCTATTGTGAATAGTGCCACAATAAACATAGGTGTGCATGCGTCTTTATAGTAGCATGATTTATAATCCTTTGGGTATATACCCAGTAATGGGATATCACTGGGTCAAATGATACTTCTAGTTCTAGATCATTGAGGAATTACCACACTGTCTTCCACAATGGTTGAACTAATTTACACTCCTACCAACAGTATAAAAGTATTCTTATTTCTCCATATCCTCTCCAGCATCTGTTGTTTCCTGACTTTTTAGTGATTACCATTCTAACTGGTGTGAGATGGTATCTCATTGTGGTTTTGATTTGTATTTCTCTGATGACCAGTGATGATGAGCATTTTTTCATGTGTCTGTTGGCTGCATAAATGTCTTCTTTTGAGAAGTGTCTGTTCATATCCCTTGCCCACTTTTCGATGGGGTTGTTTTTTCTTGTAAATTTGTTTATATTCTTTGTAGATTCTAGATATTAGCCCTTTGTCAGATAGGTAGATTGCTAAAATTTTCTCCCATTCTGTAGGTTGCCTGTTCACTCTGATGGTAGTTTCTTTTGCTGCGCAGAAACTCTTTAGTTTAATTCAATCCCATTTGTCTATTTTGGCTTTTGTTGTCATTGCTTTTTGTGTTTTAGTCATGAAGTTTTTGGCCATGCCTATGTCCTGAATGGCATTGTCTAGGTTTTCTTCTAGGGTTTTTTATGATTTTAAGTCTTACATTTAAGTCCTTAATCCATCTTGAATTAATTTTTCTATAAGGTGTAAGAAAGAGAACCAGTTTCAGCTTTCTACATATGGCTAGACAGTTTTCCCAGCACCATTTATTAAATAGGGTATCTTTTCCCCATTTCTTGTTTTTGTCAGGTTTGTCAAAGATCAGATGGTTGTA
>NW_012114544.1:6657903-6662671 GCF_000951035.1 Colobus angolensis palliatus | reverse complement strand
TATGTTTTGGTTCCAGTACCATGCTGTTTTGGTTATTGTAGCCTTGTAGTATAGCTTGAAGTCAGGTAGTGTGATGCCTCCAGCTTTATTCTTTTTGCTTAGGATTGTCTTGGCTATGTGGGCTCTTTTTTGGTTCCATATGAACTTTAAAGTAGTTTTTCTCTAATTCTGTGAAGAAAGTCATTGGTAGCTTGATGGGGATGACATTGAATCTATAGATTACCTTGGCCAATATGGCCATTTTCACAATATTGATTCTTCCTATCCATGAGCATGGAATATTCTTTTATTTGTTCTTGTCCTCTTTTATTTTGTTGAGCAGTGGTTTGTAGTTCTTCCACCAGATACCCTAAATCATCTCTCTCAAATTCAAACTTCCACAGATATCTAGAGCAGGGGAAAAATGTCGCCAGTCTCTTCACTAAAGCATAACAAATGTCACCTTTGTTCTAGTTCCAAACAAATTTCTCATCTACATCTGTGACCACATCAACCTGAAATGTATTGTCCATATGACTATTAGCATTTTGGTCAAAGCTATTCAACAAGTCCCTAGGAAGTTCCATGCTTTCTCATATCTTCCTGTGTTCTGAGCCCTCCAAGTCTCTAGGAAGTTCCAAATTTTCCCACATTTTCCTGTCTTCTTCTGAGCCCTATAAACTGTTCCAATCTCTGCCTGTTACCCAGTTCCAAAGTCATTTCCACATTTTCAAGTATCTTTATAGCAGAACCCACTCTCTGCATTACCAATTTAGTTCATTCTCACACTGCTATAAAAAAATACCCAAGACTGGGTAATTTATAAAGAAGAAGTTAATTGACTAACAGTTCCACATGGCTTTGGAGGCCTCCGGAAACTTACAATTCTGATAGAAGTCACCTCTTCACAGGGTGGCAAGAGAGAGAATGAGTGCCAAGTGAAGGGGGAATCGCCTTATAAGACAATCAGATCTTGTGAGAACTTACTCACTATCATGAGAACACCATGAGGGAAACCATCCCATGATTCAATTATCTCCATCTAGTCCTACCTTTGACACATGGGTATTATTACAATTCAAAGTGAAATTTGGGTGGGAACACAGAATGAAACCATATCAGAGGGGTTTATGAGGAGTCGCTGCCATGATTTAAATACCTCCCACCAGGCCCTACCTCTAACACTGGGATTCCATTTCAACATGAGATTTGGAGGGGACAAACACCCAAACTATATCAACTGTCAGTGAAATTCTTTCAAAAGGGAACTTCCAGAATGGTGGAATAAAAGTCTCAGTGGATCATTTCATTGGCAACATAACAAATTAATTAATAAAAATTATAAAAAAAAATTTCATTTGTGAAATTTTACTTATATTCATTTAAGAAAATCTTTTGTCTTGGCACAAAGTACAGTGAGTGTCTATAGAATTTGAACTATAACTCATATTTTGCCCCTTCCCAAGTCATTTCACCCCTGGTTCTGTGTTATGAATCTCTACCATGGCATTTTACCCCCAAGGAAGTGTGGCAAAAAAGACAATGACTTGCTCTATCTAACTCATAGTCTTGGACTGTGGTTTCACATAACAATGGACAGGATGTTCACATTTCTTATGTCTCCTAGCCCTGTCCTGCAGAAGCTTCATACCATCTGAGCACTTCTGACAGCAGTGGTGTCCCTTTTCCCATCCAGCCTCCAATCATAAAATTGAAATTGTACTCCAGGAATGCAGACCAAGAATACTGGGCCCCAAGTGCCCCTTTCCCAGACTGCTTATAAATATAATTTCTATGATAGGAGAACCAAGCTGAAAAGAGAAGAATCTACTTCCCTCCACCAGTGCTCACTTGTAATATGAAGTAGTTTTCTGGAAAATCTCATCCTCTGACACACCAGTTCTGTTGCACTTGTGAAGGAATTATGCATGTAGGGAAGGCGGGTCCTAACGACGAAGACTTCCGAAGATCTGACTGAGGAAACTGACTATATTTGGTACCAAACATGAGAAATTTAATGTCTGAGGACATTTTCAAAAACAATGAAAATCTTGGTGGAGAGCAGTTAATAGGAGTTTTGTAGTTCCATGGAGATCATATTCAACTATGAACCAGGAAGATGATGAACATGTGCTAGACTGTGTAATAATAATGAGTAGGAACCCAGGAGCAATCAGGACATAACCTGGACAGATTTAAAAGTATTTATGCAGTCAAACATAGACATGTCAACACAAGGCAGAGCCTTCACTGGTTTAAAGACAACCCCAGAGTCAACGCTACTGAATAATAAGCTACTTGGACCTATAGGCAACTCCTAGAATGCCATGCTTGTACATAAATTCATACTTAGCCCTGCAGGAATGCCCATGGATGTATCTTCTCAGTACTGACTGAAGAGAAAAAATTAGAAGCTACTGTCCTGGATGAAAATGTGGCAAACACAAAAGCTTATTGAATTGTGACAATAGGCTCCAAGCAATTCACATATCCAATGGAAAAAGGTAAACATCTAATGATTACGAAAGCTTAAGCACAACCTTTGACCACTATGTGACTTATATTGACATGTAAGTGACCCCTAGGTAACTAAACTAAATGTAATAATTACAAACAAGGGAACTAAATCTGAGCAAAAACATCAGAGGCTGAAAACAGGTGAAATAGACTTTGGAAAAATAATTTATTCAAATGATGACATTTTAAAACTCACCAAAAGACACCACACCAACACCAGGAAAAACAGTAAGAAACCACGGAGAGGTGAATGAAAAGTCAATACCCAGATTTTCAACAGTGTACATATTTAAAACGTCCAGTTTTCAACAACAAAAATTTATGATGCATGTAGAAAAATGTACAAGCGAGACTCACAAATGAGGAAAATAATCAGACAATGCTAATTACTGTTGAAGATACACAGATGGTGGAATTAGCACAGACTTCACAGCAGTTATTATAAATATGTTCAAAGAATTAATGAAAACCATATTTAAAGAAATGAAGATACAATGACAATGGATTATAAAAGAGAGACTATCGATAAAGAAACCAAAATTGCAAAAAAGAATCAAATAAAATATGAAGATGAAAAGTAAAAATATGAAAATAGAGTCACAGTGAAATATTTGAGAAAGAAAAAGAAACAGTGAATTTAAAAATAGATCAATGTAGATTATGCAATAATCTTAACATTTTCAACATTTGATGAAAAAATTAATTCTTAAATTAAGAAGCTCAATAAACTCAAATTGGATAAACCAAAAGAAATATATACTTAAACACATCCTAATCAAAAGATTAAGCTAAAGAGAGACAGAAAATCTCCAAAATACTAAGGGTAAAATAATTCATGACATACAAGAGAAACTCCAATAAAATTAACAGCTGCCTACTCATCGGAAACAATGGAGATGAGAAGGTAATGTAACAACAGAAGCAAAGTGCTAAGTAAAACAAAGCGAAACAACACAAAAACTGTTTGTCAAGAAGTTTGTATCTAATAAAACTGTTTCAAAATGAAGGCAAAATCAATGAATTCCCAGAAAAACAAATTGATACAATTTATTGCTAGCAGACCTGCTTCACAGGAAAAATAAAGGACATTTTTAAGCTGAAGGCAAATGATATCATAGATTAATCTGAATATACATTTAAAAAAGTGTTGGTAAAAACAAAGAGGTAATTTAAAAAGACAGTCTACTTATCTTTTTTTCTCTTTTCTTAAATAATTTAAAAAAGCAATTGAATAAACAATATATTTAAGGGTATTTTTGTGCTGTAACATATAGACATATAAGACATATTGTATTTAGATTATATCTTATATATCCTGAAACATATGCAAATATAATATATTTGACAATAACAGCATAATAAAGGTGGATGGGAACAAAGCTATAATGAGCAAATAAGTTACCAGATGGTAGTTTAAATTCATAGGAAGAGTACAAGTGAAAGTCAACAAAAATGTTAATAAAATAAATTATATTTTCTCTACTCTTTTTTCAACTTATTTAAAAGACATAAAATAAAAAAAGTCGTATTTATAATAATTTATTACTGGGTTTGCAAAATATATATATACTTAGCAAGTATGGCAATAATAGAACAATGGAGGGCAAATGGAGCTATAAGGAAGTGAAGTTTCTATATTTCACTAAAATTAGTTCAGTGTTAATTAATTAAATCAGCAGAAGTATATTCTAATAAGTTAAGATGTATAACATAAGCTTTAATGCAACCACTAAGAAGATAACTCAAAATTAAAAAGGGAAACCAAATTTCATACTTAATTATATCCACTTTATTCAAAAAGAGGCAAAGTTATTCAAAATAAAGAAGAAAAAGAGGAATATTATTCAAAAGAAGGAAAAATTGTTTTGAATAAAGAAAAATGAGAGGAAGAAAATTCCAGAAAAATAATAAGAAGGAGAAAGAAGGAGGAGAAGACGGAGGAGAAGAAGGAGAAGGAAGAGGAGGAGAAGAAGAAGAGGAGGAGGAAGAGGAAGAGGAAGAAGAAGAAGGAGGAGAAGAGGAAGAGGAGGAGGAAGGAAGAAGGAGGAGGAGGAGGAAGAAGGAAGATGAAGAAAGAGGAGAAAAAGAAGAAGAAGAAGGAGAAGGAGAAGGAAGAAGAAGAAGAAGAAGGAGAAGGAGAAGAAGAAAGAAGGAGGAGGAGGAGGAGAGGAAGAGAAGGAGGAGGGGGAGGGGAAGAAGAAGAGGAGGAACAGGAAGAGGAAGAAGGAGGAGGAAGAGAGGAAGAGGAGGAGGAGAGAAGGAGGAGGAGGGA
>NW_012114544.1:6648375-6654704 GCF_000951035.1 Colobus angolensis palliatus | reverse complement strand
TAATTGTATATTCAGGAAAATAATTCTTCAAAGATAAAGGAAAAATAATGAAATCCCCAGACAAACAAATACATAAGTTGTTGCTAGCGAACTGCCTTTAAAATAATACTATAATTCCAGCACTTTTAGAGATTGAGACATGAGAATCACTTGAGGCCAGGAGCTTAAGACCAGTCTGGCCAAAATAGAAAGACCTCATATCTACAAAAAGTAAAAAAATAAATAAATAAGTAAATTAGTTGGGCATGGTGGTGTTTACCTGTAGTCACAGTTACTGGGGAGGCTGAAGTGGAGGATCACTTGAGCCCAGGAGTTCAAGGCTGCAGCGAGTCATGATGGTACCACTGCACTCCAACCTGGGTGACAGAACAAGCCCCTGTCTCAGAAATAAAAAATACTAAAAGGTGTTTATCAAACTGAAAGGAACTAATATCAAAGTTAACCATTATTTACAGAAAGAAAAATTAAGAACCCTTGTGGGTAAATCTAGAAATCCTTATCAATATATATCCTCTCATTTATAATCTTAGCTTTTTAAAAGAAATATGATCATATAAAAATTAATTGTAACTGAATATTTTTATGTTTTTAACTTACATTAAAGTTTTATAACACATAAAGATTGTTTAATATAGACACACAGTATCTGTAATTTGCCAGAAATATTGGCACAACTGTGGGGTAGATAGTATTAAAATAAAATGCTTCGTATAATCTGTATTTCCAGGAACTGAAATTAAGAAAATAACTTTAAAATGGGTAAAATATCAATAGAGAAATCAAAATTATATACAAAACCCTTGCTGACTGACTATACCTATAAATGAAGCTATAATTTATAATGTATATGTTTTTTATTTAATTGATAGGTAGATTAAGAAAGTTCATATTGGCCAGGTGCTGTTGCTCATGCATGTAATCTTATCCCTTTGGGAGGCTGAGGGAGGAGAATTGATTGACCCCACGAGTTCAAGACCAGTCTGGGCAATATCACAAGACACCATCTCTACACACAAACACACAAAATAGACAGGCATGGTGGCATGCACCTGTAGTCCCTGCTACTCAGGATGCTGAGGCAGGAGGATCACTTGAGCCCTGGAGTTGGAGGTGGCAGTGAGCTATGATTGTGCTGCTGCACTTCAGCCTGAGTGATAGAGCAAGACCCTGTCTCAAAAAATGCAGAATAAAAAAAGACTTTTAAGTACAATTTGTTTATTATTAAGCACAGAATGTGTGCTAATGCTTTCTTTAGAGAACAAAGATTTCAAATAAAGAAGCTTGCTAAGACAAGGATGACAGAAGGAATTTATGCTTTCACTGAATTAAGAAATGTCATGAAAGACCCTAGGCCTAACTTGATCTAAGAATAAGTGAATAGTTCTTTCAAAAGGACATAGTACAAATACACCCCATTCTGATCATTAGCTATGTTCAGGCAATATAATTAACTCTGATTATAAAATAATAAAAATAGTCCTCCCCATCCCCAAATAATGAGGCTTGTCATAGATTAACTGCTGAATACGAGAGTTTGAAATACACAGGCCAAGGTTAGTTGATCTGAGGAAGAAGGTATATGTTCAGAATAAGGATTAGAGAAACATTTGTATGTCTGTTTACTTTGAAAAAAAAAATTAACCTTGATCTAGGGAGTTTTCTTTACCTCAATAACATCATTTGTGCGCACTTTGAACAAAGGAACGCTGTGTAGTTTGAAGCCTTACTGTCACAGGTGCCAACTATCCGGAGCTAGTGTCACATGGTCAGTAAAACAAATTTACCAAAACAGTTGTAGGTAAAATACCACAAACTTATTATAGAAAGTAGAAAAGTATGTTGCATGGGTGAAATAGGCAAGTCAGCAAGAGGGAAGCTGACTGCAAGGAGACAAAGACTTTCTGGGCACTCTATAGGATGAGGCTTGTGGTATGTGTTGGAGAGGGCTGCATGCATTACTAATAATGACAAAGTTATAGTGAGCAAACTTGCATTTTTCCATCAGCCAAGAGTCTGGTGATAAGTCAGACCTAGGAAGATTGTGAGTTATTTGCGTAGGAAGGCAGGATGTTCTAGACCATGAAGAAATGTAGACTCAGAGGTTATCTGCTTTTCTTTTTGCTTTCTCCTTCTCCTACCAGCCTGATTTCTTTTTCTCTAGTTAGGACTTCATGCTTAGATAATATATAAATCAAAACTCATGAGTAAAGCATGAAAAGTAGAGACAATTTAAACTTTCCTCCTGGGACTATTCCCAAGATCGCCATAGCAGATACAGTAGTAAATAAAAGACCTGAAAATTTACGTTATTTTCATGGGCACTGTTCCAATGACTAAATATTATGGTTTGACTCTGTGTCCTTACCCAAATCTCATTTCAAATTATAATCCCAACATGTCGAGGGAGGGACCTGATTGGAGGTGATTGGATCATGGGGTAGATTCCCCCATGCTGTTCTCATGACATGAATGAGTTCTTACGAGATGTAACAGTTTAAATTATGGCACTTCCTCATTCTCTTTCTTCTGCCACCATGTCAGATATGCCTTGCTTTTCTTTCATCTTCCAACATGATTTTAAGTTTGCTGAGACTTCCCCAGCCATGCAGAACTGTGAGTAAATTAAACCTCTCTATATAAATTGCCTAATCTCAGGTAGTATATATATAGCAGTGTGAGAATGGACAATAACAGAGAATTGGTACCAGGAGTGGGGCAATGATACAAATATAACCTGAAAGTGTAGAAGCAAATTTGGAGCTGTGTAATGGGAAAAGGATGGAACAGTTTGAAGGGCTTAGAACACAGGAAGATGTCGGAAAGTCTGGAACTTTCTGGAGACATATTGAATGATTTTAACCAAAATTCTAATAGTGATATGGACAATGAATTCCAGAAAGAGGTGGCATCAGGTGGAGATGAGGAACTCATTGGGAACTGGAGCAAAGGTCACTCTAGCTATTCTTTAGTAAAGATCCTGGCAGCATTTTTCACCTGCCTTAGACATCTGTGGAAATTTGAAATTGAGAGAGATGATTTAGGGGATCTGGCAGAAGAAACTTCTAAGCAGCAAAACATTCAGGATATGACATGTTTTTTTTTTTTTTTTCCTGAAAGCTTATAGTTACATGCACTTAAAAACAGAAGGTTTGAAATTGGAAATTGTGTTTAAGAGGGAAGCAGAGCATAAAGGTTTGGAAATTTTGCAGCCTGACCATGTGGTAGAAAAGAAAAACCCACTTTCTGAGAGTAATTCAAGCTGACTTCAGAAATTTTCATAAGTAAAGAGAGGCCAAATGTTAATCACCAAGACAATGGACAAAGTATCACCGGGGTATGCCACAGATCTTCAATGTAGGCCCTCCCGTCATAGGCCCGGAGGCCTAGGAGGATAAAATGGTATTGTTGGTGGAGTCTAGGGCACTGCTAGTGTGTGTGACTTTGAGACTTGGTGCCCTGCATCCCAGCCATGCTGTGGCTAAAAGCAGCTAAAGTACAGCTCAGGCCATTGCTTCAGAGGGTGCAAGCTGCAAGCCTTGGTGGCTTCCACATTTCATTTGGCCTGCAGGTGTATAGAATATAAGAGTTAAGTTTTAGAAACCTCTGCCTAGTTTTCAGAGCATGCATGAAAACACGTGGATTTCCAGGCAGAAGTTTGCTGCAAGGATAGAAACTCTGCTATGGCAGTGGGGAAAGGAAATGTGGGGTTGAAGCCCCCATACAGAGTCCCCACTGGGGTACTGCCTAGTGGAGCTGTGAGTCAAGAGGGCTACCATTCTCCAGACCCCAGAAAGTTAGATCCATTGACACCTTGCATTGGGTGCCTGGAAAAGCCACAGGCACTCAATGCCAGCCTGTAAAAGCAGCAGCTAGGGCTGTTCCCTGCAAAGTCACAGAAGAAGAGCTCCCCAAGGCTGTAGGAGTCCACCCTTTGCATCAGCACATCCTGGATGTGAGACTTGGAATCAAAGAAGACATCATTTTGGAGCTTTAAGATTTAGTGACTACCTGGCCAGGTTTTAGATTTACATGGGGCCTAAGGCCCCTTTGTTTTGTCCAATTTCTCCCATTTGGAATGGAAACATTAATCCAATTCCTGTACTCCCATTTTATCTTGGAAGTAACTAACTTGCTTTTGATTTTATAGATTCATAGGTGGAAGGGACTTTGTCTCAGATGAAACTATGAAAGTTTGGACTATGGACTTTTGAATTAATGCTGGAATGAGTAAGACTTTGGGAACTGTTGGGAAGGCATGATTAGTTTTGAAATGAGAAAAGGACATAAAATTTGATAGAGGTCAGGGGTGGAATGATATGGTTTAGCACTATGTCCTCATCCAAATCTTATCTCGAATTGTAATCCCCACGTGTTGAGGTAGGGATCTTATGGGAGGTGATTGGATCATGCGGGTGGTTCCCCCATGCTGTTCTTATGATAATGAGTGAGTTCTTATGAGAGCTGATGGTTTTAAAGTATGGTACTTCCTTGTTCTCTTCTGCCTGCCACTATGTAAGATATGCCTTGCTTTTCCTTCACTTTCTACCATGATAGTAAGTTTCCTGAGACTTCCTCAGTCATGCTTAACTGTGCGCCAAACCTATTTTCTTTAAATTACCTAGTCCCAGGTAGTATCTTTATAACAGTGTAAGAATAGACTAATTCACTAATAGAAATCGACTCTTTGCATGTGAACAGTGTATGTCATAAAGTTAAGTTCTTTAGAAATGATAGATTGTTGAGGAATTGAATTACACAATAGGGAGAAACCAACAAATCGTTAAGCATGAGGGTATAGGGGAGTTGGAAAGATCATACACTCTAAAGTGAAAATCATCTTTATTGGACCAATTTTTGTAGATGATGCTGTCTATGATATAGATAATAAGGAAGGTAGGAAAATGTTATTCTGATGAAGTTATCCTGTGTTTAGGAAATTGCAGAGTTATGAGATTAGTGAATTAGTTATTAACTTTCATGTTAGAGGTGGTACTGTTAGTTGTACCTGAAAAATTACTTTTCAATTTCTGCATAAAAACAAATAAATGAAAATGTGTTTGTATATACAAATATACATAAATACATCTTAAGGACATAAAACTCATTTGAATTTCAAACAAAGAGACATAAAATATAGATATATCTGGTTCAATCTATCTTACAAATAAAGATGGGTTTAGAAGTTAACACTGGTGTGTACTATGGTAAACTATGAAAGTGTAAAATGAAAGTGTATTAAGAACTATATGGAGATATAAAAAGAGTGGAAAGTGTTGCCTGTGGTTTCCAGATAAGAAAATCATAGAAAATAATACATTTAAATGAATAAAACATCTTACTGTAGCTCATAAGCCCAGTGAATGTACTCAGTGAGAAATTCCTGAAGTAGCAACAAATTAAAATGCCAGCAAAAATGGATCTAGTGACTGTTTGTTGGTGGACAATTAGCTACTGTATAGCACACAGCTGCAACAGCATACAATTTTGATTGTCTAGACTCGATAGCCCATAATTTGTATCTTTTTTTCGTACATGTTTGAATAGGTTAATGGCATCACAGTAACATAAATATTCTGGAAAATTCTTTTGGGTAACATTGTTTTCTATTTTTTTATACTTAGCTTTTCTTTCCTCTCTTTAAAGATTTGCTTTTCGCTTAAACATATTACTTTTAGTATAGTTTTCTCTGCAGTTATCAGGCCATAGTGATATTTAGTCACATTCAAAGAAAAGTATCCAGTTTTGTTTCTGATTTCTTGTCTATTTATACTTTTTTTACAGGTATCTTTACCTTACTTTTGATATGTCTATCAAGTTATGAAAGACAATTTAAAAGCTTAGATCCCTGTTCTCTTGTTTATCCTCTTCACTGAAAATAAATTTCTATCTCTCCAAATGCATTAATGGAAATGTAGCAGTACCATTTTCATCTTAACTTTTATTTTTCATTCTCCATTATTATTTTTATTTTCTCCAAATGTTGATTGTTGATATCTTTCAGTCTTGTTTATTATTATTATTATTATTATTATTATTATTATTATCATTATTTTAAGTTCTGGGGTACATGTGCAGAATGTGCAGGTTTGTTACACAGGTATACACATGCCATGGTGGTTTGCTGCCCCCATCAACCCATCATCTACATGAGGTATTTCTCCTAATGCTATTCCTCCCCTGCCCCCCACCTCCCAACAGGCCCGACTGTGTGATGTTCCCCTCCCTGTGTCTATGTGTTCTCCTTGTTCAACTCCCATTTATGAGTAGGAACATGCGGGGTTTGATTTTCTGTTCTTGTGTTAGTTTGCTGAGAATGATGGTTTCCAGCT
>NW_012114544.1:6635168-6647974 GCF_000951035.1 Colobus angolensis palliatus | reverse complement strand
GATGATGAGCTTTTTTCCCTATGTTTGGTGGCTGCATAAATGTCTTCTTTTGAGAAGTGTCTGTTCATATCCTTTGCCCACTTTTTGATGGGGTTGTTTGTTTCTTGTAAATTTGTTTAAGTTCTTTGTAGATTCTGGATGTTAGTCCTTTGTCAGATGGATAGATTACAAAAATTTTCTCTCATTCTGTAGGTTCTCTGTTCACTCTGATGATAGTTTCTTTTGCTGTGCAAAAGCTCTTTAGTTTAATTAGATCCCATTTGTCAACTTTGGTTTTTGTTGCCATTGCTTTTACAAACCAATTGTTCAGCAATTTGCATCAAGGGAGGAGTTAGCTGAGACAGAGATAGGACTGCTCTAGTATTCTGGAATATATGTCTGTATCACTTTTCCTATGTGTCTTTGCAATAAAATATTATTTCTGCATTTCTTTCACTTCAGATTATATATATCAATTATCTTAATATAGGAACACTATGAATCTTTAAGTGAATTATAATTTTACTTTAGATTAATGAGTCTATGTAGAAACAAGGCACTAATTTAAGACACCCAAATCAATATATTTTGCAAGCTGGAAATTTTAATTTGGGGTTAAAATATACATAGAACATTTCTCTTTAGGTTGGATACTAGTTTATATAGTTAATTTTACAAAAAAAAATGAAATCCTTGTTACTTTAGCTCATTTCCTCCTTAAAACTAATAATACTGAGAGTAATAGATGGTCTTTCTTGCTATCTATATTGCAACAGGTTGACTATATGCATATGAATATATATATATGTTAAAAAATGTTTATATGACTATTCACTTTAAACAATATAAAGAATCATAATATAGATGACCAAAACTATGCAAATGAAGTTCAGTTTTAGGAAAAATTAAGAAATAACATAGCTAAATCAGCAAGCTGGAAGTTCTTTTATCAGTGCAAATAAAACTGATGACTCAAAAGATGAAGGCTAAGATAAATATCATAATATGTGAGATACTATTGTATATATAATTTTCTTTTAAGAAATGTTTCTTTCCTTTTCTATATTTGAGAACTGAAGTGAGAGCTGAAATGTATCCAAATGTAATTATTTGGTGTTTACATTTGTCTTACACTTATAACTATTATAATCTGTTAATAATAATAATAATGAAAACATATTTATTTTTGGTATCAATTATAACAGAGTATAGCCATTTTTCTCATATAATTCATTGTACAACTTTATACTATTTTCATAGCACAGTATTGATTATACATTTAAGAATTTATACTATATTATTCACGTTCCTCACTTGGGAGATTATATAATTTCTGCAAAATGATTTTTAAGTGTCTGTGAGGCTACCAAAAAAAGCACCCTCTCTTTTCATTCCCACTTTTGCTTTAAGCAGAACATTCTATTTTAGGAGATACAGAAATATAACCAGAAAGAAAAAAAAAAAAAAAAGATTGTTCTTATAGTTCCAGTTGACTTCCACCAGGTGGCAGATATTCAATGACATTTTTTAATTAACACTTTTTCATTTATAGTCTGTCTAAAGTGACTTAATGAAAAAGATGAATATTTGGTAAATTTATAAATTATTTATTTTATTTGAAAATGTCCATAAAGTGTAGACAAAATTACTAAGCTAAGTAGGTTAACTTTACTTTTTTCTTTCCAGTCTGTAGTGTGGTGTTGAACTCTTTAAAACAAAATGGTAAACATGCCATTTAGCTACTTTTGTTTTCTTATTTAGATGCAGTATCATTTTCTACATTTTTATTATCACATTTAAACAGTGATACAATATTTTAGACTTATAACAGAATAAAATTTATTTTTTGTATATCTATAGTGCAGGTACAATCTTGCCAAAAGTGTTCTAATTGTATTGAATAAAACAAAATTACAGTAAAAACATCAGCATATACTTATTATTTCTGAAAATATTATAAAGCAACTTCACTTTATTACATTGTAAAGTGAATTATATTCTTTCAAAAAACTGAGGTTTCCTATGTCATTTTCTAGTCAAATTCTTCCATCTTCTATACTTCAGAGAGAACCATTTTCAAAATTGTTGTGGTTATTATTCCTGTAAATTTACTTACAGTTTTCCACAAATTTCTATCCCTAAGCAATATTTTTCTTAGTTTTACATTTGTCCATTGATTTTGCTGTAAAGAATCTTTTATAACTTATTTTTTTCTCAATACTGACTTCCTAAGTTCTGTCCATAGCATATATATCACTGCCGTTGATTTCCTTACATTAATGTAGAACACTGCCTGAATATTATCTATTTTATTGTTGATGGATATTTGCAATATTTTTAGTTGCTTGCATTATACAAAGTGTCTATGTGTATTCTTGCATGTTTCCCTCACTGCATGTGTACAAAATTTCGGATTGATAGGATATGGACATCTTCAATTTCCCAAGGTAGTTGAACAGATTTAAGTACCTGTTGGCAGTTAGTTTGTTTCACATCCTAACGAACACTTGTTGTTATCACATTTTTAATTGCTGTTGACCTAATGGCTTCAATTCTTTGCTAAGATTGCTAATAAGAATTACGTTATTTGTCTTCTAATCTTTTAATCTATTTCTACTAGATTATTTGCCATTTTCTATTTATTTTTTATGTATTTCAGATATTAAAACTTAAGTAAATTACATACAATGCACGTTTTCTTTTTCCCAGCTTTTGCCCTTTCCCCCTCTGTGTTTCTAAATATAATAAACATTATTCAGAAGAATGGTTCTAGGATAACGTATCTTGGATTACCTGGTAAGAAGCTGTTTGGAATAGGACGACCTCGCCTGCAGCTCAGCAGCAGGAGATTCTGTGCTTCGCTTAGCACCATTGTGCAGGCTTCCACCACTGGCTGTAATTCTCTACAGATACAGTTATTTTAGTAACTGGTTTTAACAATTGATTTTGTAAACTATGAACACCTCACCTCAGGTTGCCTAGTGCTCAAGCAGTCTTTTCGATATCAGGTCACTCTCACAGTCACTCATAAAAAGCGAAACCCATGGAGATGGGGCTTATGTAGAGATGCTGGTGAGTCCTCTCTACTATAGCACGGTCCTTCTAGCTTCATTCGCTCCTACCCAATATCATATCTGTGCAGCATGTCTAGAAATCAGGAAATCTAGAGACAACATTAGCAGTATTCATTACATATACAACGTCCTTTTCCCCCATTGGTGTTCACTATCTTCTTGTAATTGAGGTTTTTATATATTCTTGAGTCTGTTTCAGCCTTCCTCTTTTTCTTTTCCTAGTGCGATGTGCTTACCTACACAAATACCACGCTCTTTTGAATTTTAGAGTTACAATATGATTGTATATGACAAGTTTCTTTTTATTTTAGTGTTCTTTATTTAATTTTTTAAATTTCACACACTCTCTCTTTTAGACAAATTGCTATTCTTCAGTTTTGTTGGCTTTAGAGTTTAGAAACAGGTAACAGGATTTAATTTTTTAAATATCAACTTATGGTAGATAAAGGGAAGCTATTCACTATGGTCCTCTTGGGTTCAAAGAGCCTATTATAGCTGCATTCCCATGGAAGAGGCCTAAACAGCCAATGTGGGATAATGCAAGTTTGGAACTTCATTTACTGGAAAAAGAAATGCTGATAGCTGCTGAAATACTGTTTCCTTGTACTGCAATGAATCATAAGATGATTTGACTATAATAATCAGAATATAATAGACTTGAACAATTCTCATGAGGCTACATGTGTTATCTAATCTGTACAGCATGATTTATAGAAGTTTATAGAAGTTTACCATTTTCTGCCAGCAATTTTCTTTCTTCCAACATCTTCAATTTTGTGAATTTAAAAGTAACAAAATATCCACAAACGTATATGGTTGTATTTCAAGGAGTAATGATATGTGAAAAAATAGCACATTTATTTTTGTGTAATTATGCCAAAACCTTGAAAATATTTAAAATAATATTTTCACCAATATTTGTTAGGTATACTATTTATACTAAGAAATAATCATTAACATTAATATTAGAGTTAATTGTGGTAGTAAGTGAATTTGAATACTAATTTATGTGAACAAAATTTATATACAAATGTTTATTAGTTTTTTTAATAAACCCAGTTTTGTAGAAACATCATTTTTACTACTTTAACATTATAACACATTGTGCGATAATGTATTTTTCTAATTTCCCTCAACATTAGTTATCGTCTCTGTATTTTCAGTTAAGCTTAAGTTTCCTAGAATATAAGCAGCTGAAACAGAAAGTATTCATTGAAATGTAATTTAATATTTGAGCACAGTGTTTTAAAAGTGTGTGTATTTTTTTAAATTGAGTTGTTTGATATTAACATCGCAATTCTATTAATTGGAAATAGCATTAAAAATTTACCTTTAATAGCCTATTTAGTTAACTAAGATACAAAGAGTATTAGAAAGTGATAGCTTAGATATGTAGAAAAAATACAGATTGAATAATTGATAAAAAATGAAGGTAAAATTAATTTTTCAGTAAAATATAATTAAAATTATAAAACATATTTTATATCTTCTGAATTAAATATAATTGATAATACCTGTTAAAATATTTATCAATAATAAAAATTATAAAATCATGTCTTAATTCCAATACATTTTACAAAGAGCAATCACTGATTTTATTTGAAATATTTTTAATGGGATAAGCTTAACATAATGAGACAATGCATGGATATATGCAAGGAAAAGTGCTTCAGTAAGTTACATTTAAGTGAGAAAGGACTTTTGATATTGAGAATGAAATAGAACTGTTGTCCAGTTTTACATTTTTGAGTTAGTTTGTACTACTAATCTGAAAAGTGTGTTTGGAAAATGTCTTCAATGTAGGCTTATATTTCATAAGCTTCTCTATTTAGAATAATGATATGTTCACAAATATATGTGGATATTGAGAATTAAAGAAGTAAATGTGTCTATAGGCAATTAGAATTACACTTTTCTAATTTTTCATTGAACTTGAATGAAGTTTCCATTGACCATATTATGTTCCTTACATTTGTCTCCCCATTGGCCTTTACTTTACCTTTAGATCCTAGGTGAAATAGATATAGATATAGATATAGATATCTACATCATACATACACATAATAAAGATATAGATATAGATAAATCATACATGCACACAACCCATTGCCTATTTCATATTTTTAATACACTATTTATTTGTTTTCAAGTAATAGTCCACTATCATTTGTTTTCTATGTCATACTTTTTATTGTTATATTCTTTCTACACGGTTAACTGAAAGACAGCCTCAAGCAAGTCCTTCAGGAGGTATTCCAGAAGAAGACATTATTATAAAAGTTAGCTTCTTAGTATGTTACTGTTCCTGACCATCTTCTAGTGGGATAAGATGTGGAGGTAGGAGACAGTCATATTGATGATTTGACCCTGTATAGGCCTAGGCTAATGTGTGTGTGTGTGTCTTCATTTTTAATAAAATAACATTTAAAAAGTAAAAAAAAAAAAAAATTAATTTTATTTATTGTTTTTTTAATTTTTTTTAATTTTTTTAATTACACTTTAAGTTCTAGGGTACATGTGCATAATGTGCAGGTTTGTTACATATGTGTACTTGTGTCATGTTGGTGTGCTGCACCTATCAACTTGTCAGCACCCATCAATTCATCATTTATATCAGGTATAACTCCCAATGCAATCCCTCCCCCCTCCCCATAATAGGCCCCGGTGTGTGATGTTCCCCTTCCCGAGTCCAAGTGATCTCATTGTTCAGTTCCCACCCATGAGTGAGAACATGCGGTGTATGGTTTTCTGTTCTGATAGTCTGCTGCCAGCCCCAACTCCAACCACTGAGTCCGCAATTAGCCCAAGAGTTAAACATGTACCCCAGCTCAGGACCCTTCCCAGGATGTTGTAATCATGGCCTTTCCTTTGTCCTAGCTTGTAGGGGTCTGAGTCTGGAGCCTGGGACCCCAGACGCTGTGCTTTAAGGGAGGAGGATGACTCAATAAAGAGGAAGAAGAGGAAAAACAGTCATCTTCAATGTCATTTCCATACCAGCTCATCTAGTCGTTAGAATCTATGTGCCAATAAAGACATCTTTTGTGCCTGAAAAAAAATGAATTATTTTCTTGAATTCTAACTGAAAATCTATAAAAGGTAAAATTATTGGTGTTATATGAAGTAATTTATTGATAATTTTCCATTGCCCCTGAAGAAGTATATATATATATGTGTGTGTGTGTGTTTGTGTGTGTGTGTATATATATATATATATATATTTCTGCTTCCATAATTCTTAATTTATAAGAACCTTATTAAAATTATAGCGTTATCTTCCAGGAACTTTGTATTTTTGTTTTTATTAAAACAGCAAATACTGTGAAGCAAAATCTATGCATTTTACTTTTTAACTAAGTTTACCAAAAGCATCTCTATTTTCACCTTCAGTTGAATGGATTTCAGAAAGCTTTGCTTTTTTTTCTAAAGATTAGGTAAAAAACTCAAACTCTAATTTAAAGCTTGAACCTCACTGTCTTTCTGTTTGAAGCATCTGTTCATATAAAATTGACTATATATAAATTACCTTTAATTAACTGGTAAGTTCTGCTGTTATTTAAATTAAAACTGTAAAAGTCTGTGTCACATTTCCTCCATGCATAAGGAAATTTGCAATTGAAAAATTTTAGAAGTAACTTAGAGAAACAGCTATTTGATCAATGAAAACTGAAGTTCAAAGAGTTATATATAAATGCACTTTCTGCAGCTGCATCGATTAATGTATCATCTTTGGAATCATTTTAATAGTTAAAACATCTACTTACTCTTCAATAGATGTGAATATTTCTTTGGAAAATTTTTGCTTTCTGATTGTCATGTGATCATTGATATCAACATATCCTCCATGTTTATTGCCATAAAAAGTCAACAAATATTCTGGCATGCTGTATGCTCAACAATTTATTACCTTTTTTTTCCTTTAAATATCAGCTTCATTTATTTACACTCATTCTCACTGAAAGAGTTATAAAAAGGAAAAGTCACACAATGAAATCAATTTTTGCAGATTTTCACTATTTGGTAAAACCAACCACAACAAAATATATGATCTGGAGTAGGATTCCCTAGTCTCTATTTTTTTTAGATTTTCTTAGAGTCAACATATAGTTTCCCACCTTTCCCACTGAATCCCAATTAATTGACTACCTTGAATCACCGCTTACATTTCAGGCCATAGCACCACCAAAACATGGTTAGCTCGTACACCAGGTGACTGGCATAGGATGCAGCATTATGCCACCACCATCAGATATCTAAAGAAGTTGTTGGATGCTCTACCTACTCCCCTTCATATGCCTCGGAACACTAGCCTTGTAAAGGAAGTGTTAGTCACAATGATTTAGAAAAGGACTGACTGAATAAGAAAATTCATACTTTTCATATTAAAAATGTCTTCAAGTGAAACTTCTATTCACTTCATATACATTTTACATATTACAAGACTCCCCAAAAATGAAAGATGCCAGAAGTACAAACTGTAGGTCAACAAAATCATCACTTGTTTGTTTTACTGCGTGAATTAATATTGATACTCTGCTGCATATTTTAAAATCTGCTACAAATTGTAAATGAGGTTGGATATAAGTATATTAATTGTAAACCAGAACCACACCAGGCAAATCAGGTAATACAATCACCTTAGATGGGCATATGTATATGTGTGCTTTCCTCCAATTCAAGACTGTTGAAGTTGCCTGTACCACACAGATTGGACAATCCACTCACTCTAAGTCCTCTACAACAGTGATTCTCTACTCAATGCAATTTTGCCCTGCAGGTGACAGTTGTCAATATCCAGAGACTTGATTCTCAGCACTTGGGTATTATTACTGGCATCATGTGGTTAGAGACCAAGGATGCTTGTAAATTTCATGCAATAAACAGGATACTTCCCCAAAACAAAGCATTATCATGTCCAATACATCAATAGTGCTGAGACTGAGAAACTTCACTTCAAATAGGTAACAACAGCCTTCCGTATCTAATTTTTGGATTCAAAATGGAACCTAAAATTACTGAAATTTTGAACCTTCAGAAAATACAATCACTTTCTCAAAGCAATGTTCACTATGAAATACAGGGAAAATCACAGAAATATTGAATAATATTTATATTATTATTATTGTATTTCAACTTTAGTTTCCCATGCACCTAGGTCTCTCTTAGTGAGAATTGGTCAATCTAACATTTCAAAAAATTAAAATAATAAACTTGTTTAAAGAATTTGTACTTTGTAAGTATATAATGAAGATAAAGAAAATAGCCTGAGATAGATAGTAAGATGTTATAAATTTAAAACACCTTTCGAGGAACTCGCTTTTAAAAATTACCTCATTAATACTCACACTATGCTTACAGAGCAGGTGATAATAATTATTGCATCTGTTTCACAGATGAGCAAACTTGGTCACACAGAGGTTAATTACTTACACAAGTTTAATTTGAGAGTTGGTTATAGCACTAGGAATGATATGCCAATCTCATAACTCCATATTACAAAACTATACATTTTTACTCTATAAGAGGCCTAGTTTAAATACTGTATTTTTTTCATTATTACATCAGTAATTAAACTTGGCTCTGTATACTAGAACTAATATGATACCCTAAGTTAGTATTTTACTTACTTATCAATTAAATGTATTTTATTGAATGGGAATTAGATACAGAGTATTTTACTAAGTGCTATTAGAATGATCTTTAGGTTAATGATTACAGGAAGGATCTTGTAGCTCAGGATGGGATTCTTCTTCAAATTCATCTTGCCTTCTTCAAAGGAAAAGTCCTCACATTCAGCAAAGTAGTCCTACATGTAATTTTCATAGATCCACATCTCTGAAAAGGTTGATGGACGGAATTTATTTTCCTGTTTCTGCATAAGCATAGATATTTGATATATAGCCCTGATTTTTATAATATTTATTATTAATAAATTTCATCCCTTTATAAGTGGAAGTTTAAATAAGAAAATACTGTCTGTCCAGTATTGAACACATGGAAGTAATCTATACTTAGGATAACTTCTCACACTGAAGAAGTGTATAATACATGCTAATTATGATTGTTATTGTTACTACTCCCTAGACCAGGTGTTGGATGAAAATTTGTTGAGTTAAATTCTGGCTACTAAACTTGCAGCCTCCTCCTGTCACTATCAAAATGGAATAACTAGCCAAGTTATTTCCAGTTGCTTTTGACCTTGATGATCAGGTTTCCATTAGGATATTCATAGGAATATTAAACTCATCTTAATCCTTTACTTCTAAAAATGTGTTTGCAGAAAGTAAAATTTAAATTATCCAATTAAACTATAAAAATCAAATTAATCTGTTTTTCCATAGATTTATGATTTAAAATAAAGCCAAATGGAGCAAAAGCAACTTTTACAATTTCTCCTAATTTTATTTATTTATTTATTTTTGAGACAGGTTCTAACTCTGCCACTCAGGCTGGACAGTAGTGGAATGATCATCACTCACTGCAGGCTTGATCTCTCTTGTTCAAGTGATCCTTCCATCTCAGTCTCCCAAGTATCTGGGACCAGAGGTGAGTGCCATTGTGTTTGGCTAATTTTTGTTTTTTTAAATATTTTTGTACAGATTGGATCTTACTCTATTGCCCAGGTTGGTCTCAAACTCCTGGTCTCAAGTGATCTGCCTACCTCTGCCTCCCAAAGATCTGGGATTACAGGTGTAAGCCTGTAATTACCACTTCTTTTTAATGATTGACTTAGACATACAGCTTAAGTCCTGTTACTATTTCAAAGTAAATCAATCTATCAAGGAAGGCAGAATAGTATATAGATGACATTTTTAGGTCTTAGAGGAGACTAAAATAATCAACTAAGAATCATAGCAGCTTTTTGACCTTGAACAATATTTTAACCTATCCTTTTTTATCTGTAAAACAGGAATTATGACAGCAATATTAATCAGCTCACAGAGTTGTTGTGAGAATTAATTGAATCAATCTATCATAATAAACTTAAAATTATCCTTAGAATGAAGTAAACAATCAAGAAATATAAATTAATATAATTTTAGAATAATGATATTTTCTTATACAAAATACCAGTTTAATTAAAGTGTCTTACTGTTTCTTCCCCTCCATTGGTATCTTTATGCCACACAGAGCAGACTTGTTTAAAAGAAAATTAATATTATGGCTATATTGTTTTAGTTTGTTCAATATAATTAGGAAGAATATTCAATAAAAGGAAGATGTTAATAAGAAACTAGATAGGGTGTCAACAAATTATTCCAGGTGTAAAAAATAAGAAATTAAGATGAGATAATAAAATATTAGTAGCCTAAAAATAACTTCCAGAGGTAAAGTTCCAGAATGCAAGTATTGCCTCTTTTGATTTGATCCCTAAATGTGAAAGCAAATGCCTTCTTGGGACTCAGTCTAGAGGCATAATTTCTCTCCTCTCAAATGTGTGGGTTTTTTTTTTTTTTTTTTTTTGTGGTTGGACAAAACTGATATGCTGGAAGGTTTTGATAGTAAAGACAGCTTCCTGCTATTTTGATAGTACCATCACTTTTTCTGTTCATTGCTTTGCTAATATGTTTGTAATAACAGATCCCCCAAGAAGTCAGTATGTGAAATAGCATTTTAATTTAGGCACTTCCCTTGCAAACTATTGTGAATACATGTGACTCACTTAGATTTTAATAGTTTAATGAATTCCCCCAAAATTTTAAAGATGCAAACATAAAAATAATTAAAAATAACTAAGTACATGTTCTGCTCCAGTTTGGATGTGAAAATTTGCAAGAGATTCTGTTCACATTAAAAAACTAACAATCTAAGTATGCCATAAAATTATAGTTTCTTTTAAAATGATGACAAATTTGAGGACTTAAAGAAACCTAGGTGGAATAAATTCCAGAAAATGAAAAGCTCTTCATATGAGCTTTCATGGGGGAACTTCTACCTGTGGTGGAACTATGGGTAGTAGACACAAGGCCTCTATGACGAAGGAAGATGAAAGCAGCTGAACTTTTCAGAAAAGTTCAATATCTGTTCTTGGGGTGGTGTGACAGATTCAAATTCCAAAGAGCCTCAGGGACAAAGTTAATCCAAAGTTCCACTTACCTGCCACATGTTTTCATAGGTGTTTATTAAGTGTTCAGTTGTAATACACAAAAAACTGAGAATGGAGGAGAGTTGAGGTGGTCACCCTGCGTTGAAAAGACTCCATCCATCAAGTGTGCAAACTACAAATAAAATTCGAGTCACCTCCCTCCCACTGACTGAATGGACCGCCTTGTGGACAATGGAACCCAAGTAAAACCTTAAAACTGAGTTCTTGGCTATGACAGGATGGGAGATCAGACATGCCTCATTATACCCCCTCCCTTTTATGGTTTAGATACAATTGATCAGCACTAATATTAAAAAAGAGATTATAAGACTGACAGAACAGACTCTTTCTGGCAACATCAAATTATAAACAGGACCTAAGGCCATCCCAGGTAAGGGTTAAGTCCTGCACCCTCCGCTTAAAGAATGATTATGTTCTAACTACCATTATGTTTTTCTTTTTCTCTCGCAGCTAAACAAGCACTCACCTGGAGATAAGCAGTATTAAAACAATTACATGCAGCTCACAGACACTAACTGAATCCCTGTTCTACCAGTCACAACTACAGTTTTCATTGGACAAGACACTAATTTCAGTCACTTCTGATAAGAAGACCACCACCAACCATGGCTCTGGCCTCTTTGGAGAGATTGTGCACTTGTGGGCCTTCGGGTCCTGAAAATACCTTTTGATGCATAGGGCTTGAATGTAACACATTTAAATGTTAAGTCTCCACTCCAAAGTGAAAATGGCACATACGTTATATGCTTGTTTGTTCAATATACATGCATCATGACCATCTTCTTGAATACTGCTGGACCCTCCTGTAATCTGTTGAATATTTATGTTTGGCCAATCTGTTGAGCATAAAGCTCCTACCCCAACCCCTCCTCCTTCAAAGTTCCTGTCTCTGGTTTCTGCTGGAGGCTGTGCTTCTCCACTTATGAGACAGCCAACTTGCAGGACATAACCCTTTAGAATAAATAAAGTCTTTTCCAAATTGACAAATCATGGGGTTTTATTTTGTTCAAGTTAACAAGTGCAATTTAGCTATTGGAATGCATCTGGACAGAGCAGGAGAGCTGAGAAAAATCAAAAAGAGAAACTCTAGGTTTTCAGGGAAAAAAATTATTGAGGGTGAGGCACAAGTGCTGAAAGAAGGAATTCTAGGAGTTTACAGGCCCCTCTTCTCCCACATTCAAGGGAGCTGAAGAGATTTCAAACAGGTGGATTTTCAAACAGTAATGAGGTTACACAGTGATTCCAAACCCTGGTAAATATTCTGAGGAGTAGGAAGAAATCTCCCACCATTCTGCAGACAGATAGTTTGGCTAAGTTCAAGCAGATAGCATCAGTGCTCAGTTTCCCAGACTGGTAAAGGGAACATTTGGATTTTACCATCAAAATATCCAAAGGCAGAGAAAAGACCCTTGTTTTTGTTTAGGATGTAAAAATCTGCAAAGAATTTTGCTCTCAACCTAATAACGTATAAAGGAAAACCAGATAAAACATAAAATTATACATTTGCTGAATTCCCTACATTAGAGGGCTAGAATTGTAAAGCAGTTATCATGAAGCTGGAGTTGTACTGTTATTGTGAAAGAAGTTCAATTATCCTAAGAAAGGTCCTCAACTGTTTCCTTCCTTCCTTCCTTCCTTCCTTCCTTCCT
>NW_012114544.1:6627906-6634716 GCF_000951035.1 Colobus angolensis palliatus | reverse complement strand
GTCTCCTTCCTTCCTTCCTTCCTTCCTTCCTTCCTTCCTTCCTTCCTTCCCCTCCTTCCTCCTCTCCTCTCCTCTCCTTCCTTCTCTTTCTTTCTTCTCACTTAGTCCTTTTACTCTTTGCATCAAAAATTATTCCTACTTGCAGACCCAGAAACCGCATGCCTGGAGAACTGTATCTACAAAAGCAAGCCTGATAAATAGCAATCCTGAGGTAGTGGTTCCAGACATGCAGTGTTGACACCTAGGGCTCAGGGCAGAAAAGTAAACAGGCGCTGAGTGCCATGGCGGCTCTCAGGCGTGTTTGAGTTCCTGCTGGGTTAGGAGGACGGATGGGGCTGTTTAGAGATCTCAAAAGTCAGACGTCATTGGGACAAACGAAGAACTCCTGCCTGGACTGACACATTCGATTGAGGGTGGGAGCTTCCTAGCGGCAGCCCGCCCTCCACTCAGTTCAGGGAACCGTTGTAGCACCTCCTGCTGGCATCCCACGTTATTGCCTATGGCCTGGGCAAACAACTCTTTGCCACCACCTTTGGGGTCTTTGAAGCCTGACACCGGTTGTATCCCCTCGCTGGTTTTTAAGCTCCAGTTGGCTGCAGTTCGGGGGAATTGACACAAGCATATGATCTCGTCAGGCTCACTGTCCCCTTGAAGAGCATGGTAAACTTCTGAGGGAAATGAGTCTTGAAAAGCAAGCTTCAAGGTTCCATTGATGTCTTTGGCCGAAGCTCCGCTCTCCAGCTCCATGATGAGGACGGATTGGTTGGGACTGCTGCCTATGAGCTGCTTTGCTTCTCTATCCCTCTGGTTTTGGAAGTATGCTTTGCTAGCCCTATCCAGGTCATTCATTGTTTTCTTCAGGAATTTGAGTCTCTCACAATCCCTCCTTCCTGCCACTGAGGGATGACTTTGACTTTTTGCCAGATGATTTTCATCATTTGCACCAAGCCTACATTTATTTTTTATTCTTTTCCCTGTTAACGCTGAGCTTTGCCCCTCTTCTGCCCTCGACCTCTTGCTACCATCTTTTTGTTCTGCTCATTATATGTGAAAGATTTCTCAAAATACAAACTATTTGAGCTTCAAGTTATAAGAGTGGTATTTTAAGAATATGTCTGTGAATGATAGGTCAGTTAGAGAGGTAAAAGAACAAAGATATAAAATTAGGTTTGTTCTAGGACCCGGAACAGTGCTCTAGAGAAAAGGAGGATATTAATATTTTTGAGCAAACTTTTTCAATAAACTAGCACAGATATCCACTGTTATTTCAATTATAATATAGATTATAAACATTAGAGCAGTTAATAGAATTATTTGATATGTGTTTTCCATATTCTGTAAATGAATGATTGTTCTATTTTTACATAGCATAATATTTTAAATTTTAATTTCTACCACCATATATAACTCGATATTTGAAGATGATCTTTTAAGATCTGAGAAGCACACATTTTTATTGTTTAATATCATAGTTCTAAATTATTTATATGTTATGAAAGCATAGTTTTTGAAGTTACATAAACTTTTAATTTTTAGTATCTATTTAGCATAAAGAGAAAGACTAATGAACTCCATAGAGCATGTTTGTGTTCAGATTATTTCATGCTTACTGTCATTTGATAAAGATGAAGGACACTTGCATGTGTTATTTATTGTGTATCATAATATCTTAAAACCAAGCATGATAAAACAATGAACTTTTATTATCTCACACAGTTCAGAAGTCCAGGGATCCAGAAGTGGCTCAGCTCTGTGGTTCCGGCTTAAAGTCTCTCAACAACAGTCAAACTTTCAGCTGGGGTTGCAGTTATTTGAAGGCTTCACTAGGACTGGACGAGCTACTTCCAAGATGGCTCACTCTCAAGGCTTTTGGGAGAACAGGAGGCCTCAGTTTTTCACAGACTGTTGGCAAGAGACCTTATTTCCTTGCCACAGTGTTCACTCCACAGGTTGCCTGAACCTGTTTATGACGTGGTGGTTGGCATTCTCCATAGCCAATGATCCAAGAAAGCAAGCAAGGAGAGACTAATGCCTTTCACAGCCTAGCCATGGAAATGGTCTATAATCATCTCTACCATAATCTATTGGTCACACAGATCAAACCTGATACAGAACAGGAGCAAACTACCAGGGTACATACAACAAGAGGCAGGCATCATTGGGAACCATCTTGGAATCTGGCTACCCATTCATAATGTAGCAAATACCATACAAAAGCAATTTTACCTCGTTATTCACATAATTTTATTCTCTCAAATATCGAGAAGATAGCCCTGCTTCTTTTCTACAAAATATTTAATGTTTTTAATTGATATTTTGACAATTAATTATGTTCTTTTTGTGCACTGTATAATGATTGTATTATAACATTGTAATAATGTTATTATAACAATAACATTTTACTATCGTATACTGTATAATAATACAGAATCTCATAACTGCCATTATATTCTGTACACTATTTCTTGCAATGTGACAATATAGTGCCTTGATAATGTATTTCCCTAACAAACTGTTGATTATGTTTATGCTATTGTAAAAGAATTATATTTTAACTAACATTTTCCAGAGTTAAAATAATTGCATATATTTACTAATACATATCATGAATGTATTTCAACATTTTCTTTTACAACCCATGAAAAAACTAAGTGTTCAGTCTAAGAAAACTCCTCCAGTGCTGATCCACATTAATTTATATTAATGTATCAATCAATAATGTCAATAATTAAATTGTGTCAAATTTCAGAATTCTAAAGTATTTTTTAAAATTTAAAATAATTAAAACTAATAAAATGAGGCCAAGTGCAGTAGCTAATGCCTGTAATCTCAGCATTTTAAGAAGCTGAGTTGGAATGATAGCTTCAGGCTACTAGTTTGAAACCAGCCTGAGCAACATGGCAAGACTGTTTCCACCAAAGGAAAAAACCAGAAAATCAGTTGGGCATGATGGCACACAACAATTGTCCTACTTACTTGGGAGGCTGAGGCAGAAGGATACCTTGAGCCCAGGAGTTTGAGGTTGCCGTTCTCTGTGATCACACCACTGTACTCCAGCCTGGGTGACAGAGCCAGACTCTGTCTCTATAAAT
This sequence comes from Colobus angolensis palliatus, assembly GCF_000951035.1. Taxonomy (NCBI): domain Eukaryota; kingdom Metazoa; phylum Chordata; class Mammalia; order Primates; family Cercopithecidae; genus Colobus; species Colobus angolensis. The sequence continues at coordinate 6,631,624 of NW_012114544.1, read as the reverse complement.
AAATAAATAATAAATTAATGAATTATAATAAAACAAAACAATGTGTTAAATAATAATGGCACCATTTCTTGACAAGGACAAATAATAAATGTCAATGTAATTAAGTTTATAAGTGAGATTTTTACTTAATTACATAACAAAAAGATCTTAAAGGACACTAAACAAAATTTTTGTGAAGACAGATTAAATTTCTACATTTGAAAGCAAGTATTTTGTAACACATGATAAGTAATTGCTTGTATACTATTTGAAGTCCTCCAAACTGGCCAAAGACAATAGTAACATTTAAAAACATTTTACCAGGAAAAAAAAAAAAACCTTATAAAGTGTTTTTGTAGAATTTTTTCAAGTTCCTACTAAATTAAATAAGAACTTCCTATTTCCAGGTTTGTATTACTGATACAATAAGTATCACTCATTTGTGAGCTTTTGTTGACAAATGATTCATAATCAATTCTAAATGCACAGCAAATAATAAGCTTGAAAAGATAAATTGTGACTTCATAAGTTGAGGGACAATCTGAAGAGTTTGAAACTCACCGTCTTTTTGATTTTTAATCACTGAAGTGGCACAACAGATACCAAAGATTCTTGGTGTCTTTGAATATGTTGAGTTATCGACAAAGATGTGCTCCCCATTCCAAGCATAGCTTGGATATCCAACCAGTCATTCACATATGTGAAAAGCCAGATATTAATTATATGCACCTAGAACCTCACAATAATTTATATGTAAACACAAAATGTTATCTACATGATTTTAATATAAATATAAATTCAATCACTGTATATGTTGAGAGATGACTATATTTTGTTGGGAAAGCTATAGAACATTGTTAACATTTTAGCTAAATCACAGATGGAAACACTATTCTTGGTATTTGAATTAACACAAATATCACCTTTATTGGTCTGGATTTGTAGAGTTTACATGTAGAGTTAATACACACATTAATGCAACCTCCTAACTACTTTATTATATGATTTATGTAGTACAGTCCAGACATTTACACATTGAAATATAATGTATTTCCCTTTTATTTCTCATTATGCTACAATTAGTGCAGTATAATTATTTAAAAAATATGATTGTAGTTAAATTATAACCTTATGTATTTTATTTCAAGATAATAAAGGAAACATTAAATATAGCTTTTATAAAGTAGAGACATTGGGTCTGATAGGATTGAAAAGCTATTTGAAAGTTGATTTTATACAATATGGTACTAGCACAAGCTCTTTTCTGGGAAATTTTATATAGAGCAAATAAATGCTACTGTATTAACTTTCTGTCCCAGGATAAAATAATATATAAATACAATTAAAACATTACGACTGAACTGTAGCAAATTGCTATGTATTTTTTTTTAAGTTTGCCTACAAGTCTGATTTTTAAAAGAATGTATTAACTGCTTCTAGATGAATTACATATCTGTGAGAACTAATTTTGTGCCAAAAATATGACGAGACACACCTTTTGGTTAAAGTAATTTAAATATTTACTTAGACCTTTAGTAAGAATAGCTTTAAGGCAGGCACCAAAAAAAGATACTTTTTAAGGAAGAAAATTTAAAAAAGAAGACATCAACATGGCTAAAGAGTATTCCTGAATCGTGTTAATTATGGTTTTGGTAACTCATCAGGAGCCAGGAATTGAGAAGTACTGGAAGTTGAGATTCAAGTTCTTGGAAAGAAAATAACTTTACTCTTATCCCCATTCTTTTACAAAGTAATTCTATTTTACATCAAAATAAACTGAATTATGATCAGAGTAACTTTAGCTCATTAAAGACTAAAGAAAAGTTTAGTTACCAGTTTTAAGTACCAAATAGACTAAATGTAATAAATAATCAACAAAATACATATTTGGATGTTATTTTGGCTTTGGAGTTTAAGGGGACATGTTTTCCCACACCTACATAAAAGATAAAATACCCCTTTTGTCAGAAGCATAATTTTATTTAAAGTTATTTTTACTTAGTAAGTTATCTCTTCCAGAATCCCTTCTGGAAATGGTCTGAGTCACCTTTCAAAACAAAAGTAAGTCAGAGTTACCTAGGGAAAGCTGAACTAGTAATTACATTCTTTTTAAAGTTCATCTGAGTCATGGTGTCTCAGGGGAAAGGAAGTAATTGTTTTGGGCTTAAAAGTCCTTCTCTAACACGTTCTACACTGAAGATATACACAAAATTGTTATTTCAATAAATGAATAGAGAAGAACAAGAATAAATAGAATAAACAGCAATTTTAACACTGAATAAAGAGACTAAATCTGAAATATTCATAGATCAGATTATCAACATTGAATTGTGTGCTTGTGTATACTTATATGCAAATAAATATTTAAATCCAAATACCACTAGTACACTTATATGAATAATAGAGCATTTTCTTTCACTTTTTACAATCTCTTATTGTCTCAAACATTTTTCTGCTACATCACACTTTCTATACATTTTCAGAAGGCATGCCACTGCCTAATTCTTAACACCAATATGTACTTATAAAGTACAAGAAAACAAATGAAACTTAATAGTTTGATGACAGAAGTAAACATTAAATATATTAAAAAAGCATACTTCAGATCCTGGAGCAAGATGTCGAATAGGAGCAGCTCCAGCCTCCAGCTCCCAGTGCGAGTGACACAGAGGACAGGTGATTTCTGCATTTTCAACTGAGGCTCTGCTGATACCCAGGCAAACAGGGTCTGGAGTGGACCTCAAGCAATCTCCAACAGACCTACAGCTGAGGATCCTGACTGTTAGAAGGAAAACTAACAAACAGAAAGGACAACCACACCAAAACCCCATCAGTTCGTTGCTGTCATCAAAGACCAAAGGCAGGTAAAAACACAAAGATGGGGAAAAAGCAGAGCAGAAAAGCTGAAAATTCAAAGAATCAGAGCGCATCTCCCCCTCCAAAGGAACACAGTTCATCGCTAGCAACAGATCAAAGCTGGACAGAGAATGACTTCTAAGAGCTAAAGGAGGAACTATGTAATCAGCACAAAGAAACTAAAAATCTTGAAAAAAGAATGGAAGAATGGATAACTAGAATAATCAATGCAGAGAAGGCCATAAATGAACTGACAGAGATAAAAACCATGACACAAGAAATACGTGACAAATGCACAAGATTCAGTAACTGACTCGATCAACTGGAAGAAAGAATATCAATGATTGAAGATCAAATGAATGAAACGAAGTGAGAAGAGAAGTCTAGAGAAAAAAGAGGAAAAAGAAATGAACAAAGCCTCCAAGAAATATGGGATTATGTGAAAAGACCAAATCTACATCTGATTGGTGTGCCTGAAAGTGAGGGGGAAAATAGAACCAAGTTGGAAAACAGTCTTCAGGATATCATCCAGGAGAATTTCCCCAACCTAGTAAGGCAGGCCAACTTTCAAATTCAGGAAATACAGAGAATGCCACAAAGATACTCCTCAAGAAGAGCAACTCCAAGAAACATAATTGTCAGATTCACCAAAGTTGAAATGAAGGAAAAAATGTTAAGGGCAGCCAGAGGGAAAGGTCGGGTTACCCACAAAGGGAAGCCCATCAGAGTAACAGCAGATTTCTCGGCAGCAACTCTCCAAACCAGAAGAGAGTGGGGACCAATATTCAATATTCTTAAAGAAAAGAATTTTCAACCCAGAATTTCTTATCCAGCCAAGGTAAGTTTCATCAGTGAAGGAGAAATAAAATCCTTTACAGACAAG
>NW_012114544.1:6584452-6625196 GCF_000951035.1 Colobus angolensis palliatus | reverse complement strand
AAAATGGCCACACTGCCCAAGGTAATTTATAGATTCAATGCCATCCCCATCAAGCTACCAATGACTTTCTTCACTGAATTGGAAAAAACTGCTTTAAAGCTCATATGGAACCAAAAAAGAGTCTGCATTGCCAAGACAATCCTAAGCCAGAAGAACAAAGCTGGAGGAATCATATTACCTGACTTCAAACTATACTACAAGGCTACAGTAACCAAAATAGCATGATACGTGTACCAAAACAGAGATATAGACCAATGGAACAGAACAGAGCCCTCAGAAATAATGCCACACATCTACAGCCATCTGATCTTTGACAAACCTGAGAAAAACTAGAAATGGGGAAAGGATTCCCTATTTAATAAATGGTGCTGGGAAAATTGGCCAGCCATAAGCAGAAAGCTGAAACTGGATCCTTTCCTTAAACCAGACCTAAAACCATAAAAACCCTAAAAGAAAACCTAGGTAAAACCATTCAGGACACAGGCATGGACAAGGACTTCATGTCTAAAACACCAAAAGCAAAGGCAACTAAAGCCAAAATTGACAAATGGTATCTATTTAAGCCAAAGAGCTTCTGCACAGCAAAAGAAACTGCCATCAGAATGAACAGGCAATCTACAGAAGGGGAGAAAATTTTTGCAATCTACTCATCTGACAAAGGACTAATATCCAGAACCTACAAAGAACTCAAACAAATTTACAAGAAAAAAATAAACAACCCCATCAAAAAATGGGCAAAGGATATGAACAGACATTTCTCAAAAGAAGACATTCATACAGCCAACAGATACATGAAGAAATGCTCATCATCACTAGCCATCAGAGAAATGCAAATCAAAACCACAATGAGATACCATCTCACACCAGTTAGAATGGCAATCATTAAAAAGTCAGGAAACAACAGGTGCTGGAGAGGATGTGGAGAAATAGGAATAATTTTACACTGTTGGTGGGACTGCAAACTGGTCCAACCATTGTGGAAGACAGTGTGGCGATTCCTCAAGTATCTAGAACTAGAAATACCATATGACCCAGCCATCGCATTACTGGATATATACTCAAAGGATTATAAATCATGCTGCTATAAAGACACATGCACATGTATGTATATTACGGCACTATTCACAATAGCAAGGACTTGGAATCAACCCAAATGTCCATCAGTGACAGACTGGATTAAGAAAATGTGGCACATATACACCATAGAATGCTATACAGCCATAAAAAAGGATGAGTTTGTGTTCTTTGTAGGGACATGGATGCAGCTGGAAACCATCATTCTCAGCAAACTTTCGCAAGAACAGAAAAGCAAACACTGCATGTTCTCACTCATCGGTGGGAATTGAACAATGAGATCACTTCGATATGGGAAGGGGAGCATCACACACCAGGGCCTATTATGGGGAGGGGGAAGGGGGAGGGATGGCATTGGGAGTTATCACAGATGTAAATGATGAGTTGATGGGTGCTGACGAGTTGATGGGTGCAGCACACCAACATGGCACATGTGTACATATGGAAGAAACCTGCTCATTGTGCACATGTACCCTAGAACTGAAAGTATAATAAAAAAAAGCATACTTCAAAATGCAAATTCATTGTCATTATTTTATCCAATATTCCAAGAGACATTATACCAGACACAGTTTAGAATAATTACTTAAAGGAAGGATATGGGGTCAGTTTTGCCTAATAATACTACTTTATGGAACGTAATCTAATTTTCTTAATTTAGAAATAGGATAATCACATTATTGAATTTGACAACATAAAATTAAAGAGTACTTTATCATATAAAACCATTGTCATGGTGCTTAGAAAATATAAATTTCTTAGATGTTGGCTAAGTTTTATGTTTATAGATCCAACTTATGAAAGCCATACTCTCTTTGTTAATGACTGATCATTAAAGTAGCCTTTATAATCTGAATTATATATGCATTCAAATTATACCGTTTGATAAATTAGGTAAGAAAATAAAAACAGAATATATATTTGGGTTGAAAGATCTCAATAACATCAATAGCCACAAAAATTTGCAAGAAGACTCTAAGAAGAACTGTTATAATCATGGGTATAGTATATTACAATGAAAAGATACATAATAAAGTTAACAAAGAAAAAAATATGACAAAATTCCTAAGACTAACCAGATAAAAGCATTCAGGCACCTTATCTCAGCAGAATCACACAGAAGCACTTGTTCTCCCAACAAAAATGTGTGGCAAGTTATGTGAAGTATTGCCAACTAGATAAGCTCACATGAGCCTTTGTGTCCATGATCATTATTGAAATTCAGTCACTCATACATACAGCACCTGTGTAATTGTCATCAGTTACTTAGACTATAGCACCCCAGAGCAAAACCAGGAGTACAACATAAGTCTCATATTAGTATTAACTATCAGATTATATTAGTCTGCTTTGGCACTGCTATAAAGAACTACCTGATACTAGGTAATTAAAAAAAAAAAAAAGAGGTTTAATTGACTCACAGTTCTGCATGGTTGAACAGGCCTCAGGAAACTTACAATCATGGCAGAAGGTGAAGGAGAAGAAAGCATGTCCTGCACTGTGGCATAAGAGAGAGGGCACAAAGGAGAAGTGCCACACTTTTAAACCATCAGATCTTGTGAGAACTCACTCACTATTATGATAATAGCATGGGAAAAATCTGTCTCTTTGATTCAATCACTTCCTACCAGTTCCCTCTCTCAACACATGGGAATTAAAATTCAAGAAAAGATTTAGGTAGGAACACAGAAACACACTGTATTATTCTATTCCTCGCGCTTCCCAAATATCATGTGCTTCTGAAATTGCAAAATCAATCATGCCTTCCCAACAGTCCCCCAAAGGCTTAAGTCATGCCATCATGAACTCAAAAATTCATCTGAGACAGGGCAAGTCACTTCTGCTTATGATCCTATAAAATCAAAAACATATAAACATATTAGTTACTTCCAAGATATAATGTGGGTACAGGTATTGAGTAAATGCTCCCATTCTGAAAGGGAGAAATTGGGCAAAAGATACGGGCTACAGGCCCCATGTAACTCCAAAATCCAGCAGGGTAGTCATTAAATCTTAAAGCTCCAGAATAATCTCCTTTGACTCTATGCCTGACATCCAGGGCACACTGACATAACCAGTGGAATCCCATGACCTTCAGAAGGTCTGCATCTGTGGCTCTGCAAGGTACAGATCTTGCAGCTGTTTTTATGGACTGGCATTGAGTGCCTGTGGCTTTTTCAGGCAAAAAGTGCAAGTTGTCAGTGGATCTAGCATTCTGGGGTCTGGAGGAATGTGGCCTTCTTCCCACAGCTCCACCAGGCAATGACCCAGTGGGGACTCTGTGTGGGGGTTCCAACTCCACATTTCCCCACCATACTACCTTAGTAGAGATTCTTCATGAGGGCCCAATCTCTGCAGCAGATTTCCGCCTGGACCTCCAGGAGTTTCCATAAATCCTGTGAAATCCAGGCAGAGGTTCCCAAACCATAATTCTTGCCTTCTGTGCACCCATAGGCCCAATACCATGTGGAAGTCATCAGAACTTGAAGCTTGCACCCTCTGAAGCCATGGCAAGAGCTGTACCTTCGCCCATTCTAGCCCACAGGGTACCATGTCCCAAGGTTCCATAGAACAGCAGAGCCCTGGGCCTGGCACATGAAACAATTTTTCCCTCCTAGACCTCTGGGCCTGTGATGAGAGGGGCTGTTGAAAGGGCTCTGAAATGCCCTGGAGACATTTTCCTCATTGTCTTGGTTATTAACATTAGGCTTCTCTTTATTTGTGGGAATTTCTGCAGCTGGCTTTAATTCCTCCCTACAAAATGTGTTTTCTTATCTACCACATGGTTAAGCTGCAAATTTCCTAAACTTTTGTGCCTTGCTTTCCTTTTAAACATAAGTTTCAATTTCAGATCATCTTTTTTTCCCACTCACATGAAAAGGTCGTGTACCATCTTGAAAACTTTGTTGCCTAGAAATTTCTTCCATCAGATACCTTAAATAATCTCTTTCAAGTTTAAATTTCCACAAGTTTCTTTGCTAAAGAACAAGAGTGACCTTTACTCCATTTCCCAATAAGTTTCTCATCTCCATGGGTGGGAATTTTGTTTCATTTTTTTTAAATTTATGCTTTCTTTTTGTAAAAATAAAAGAGAAAACCGTGACAGTATAAATTTTTAATAAAATAGGTAACATAATACTAAAATATTATAAAACTTATGTTGTTTACTTAAGAATTCAATCTACATGCCAAAATTTTTCAAAAAATTTGAAAAACATGTACTATAGGAAGGATGGGAGAGAAAGTGTGACACAGGTTGGCAAGATTCTCTAACATCTTCTAAGCTGGAAGATCCAAGTTGGAGGCACTAGGTAAACTATAAAGCAGATACATCACTTGAAATCAATTTCATATGTGATAATTACCAGTATTTGGACCAGCAGCACTGTAGGAATACAAAATTCAAGTCTAGTGCTTTGACACAATGTAGAATTATGCTCTTTATGCACAAAATAATGTCAGCCTAAATTAAGTTGTATACTGCCAGAAAGCTGGATATTTTGAAGGTTTTCTCAGCAAAGGTAATTTTACCAAACGGGAAAGATAAGGTTTCAAAGAAAAGATTAATTCCCTACACTTCTCACAGCCCACTTCTCACAATTCCCTCAAAATTCACACTCTTTGACAAAAGACTGTAAAATAACATTACACGAATTTTTTTTTTTTTTTTTTTTACCATATCTGCACTATATTCGTGTGCTCTTCCATTGCTGCCAAGAAATACCTAAGACTGCATAATTTATAAGGAAAAGAGGTTTCATTGGCTCACGGTTCCACAGGCTGTACAGGAAGGATGACACTGCATCTGCTGGGCTACTGGGAAGGCCTCTGTAGACTTCCAGTCACCGTGAAAGGTGAAGTGGGGGTAAACACGTCACAAGTCCAGAGTAGGATCAAGAGAGAGAGTGAGGGGAGTGCTACACAACTTTTCAACAACCAGATCTCACAAGAACTTACTATCACAAAAACAGCACCGACGGGATGGTAGTAAACCATTTATGAGAAATCCACCCCCATGATGCAATCACTTCCCACCAGGCCTCAGCTCCAACACCAGGGATTACAATTTCACATGCGATTTGGTGGGGATATAGATCCAAACCATATCATGCACCAAGTCCAGAGTGCTTTAAAAAGTACAATTTTGTAATATTTTAATATCTTCTGTGATAATTATTCCATTTTTTAAACTTTTTATTTCTTTTTTTTTAAGAAATAAGTTTTCTATGTGTTTTAATTGAAACTCCATCTCCTGTGTTTCTTGAACAAAGTATAAACTAGAGAGCTTTTGCTACCAAGTCTGGAATTCTTGCTTTTACCAAAATCACTACAAAATTGAATTATTTAATTCACAGTGAAGACATTAAATTCAGGCCATGCATTTTTCTGACTGGAAATCCTTTTCTGCAGAGTTCCCTTGATACTCTCCATTCTCCATGTCTCTTCTCTTCATTTCTATGGGAGCATATTCTATGTGGTCTCAGTCCATTGAGGTTTCATATGCAGTTATTAAAAACAAGAAATATAGTGTTTGCCCCTTAGAATGATTCTTTTACTTGTGGGAAGCATATTTTTACAGTATATTCTAGAATCTGCCACCTCTGGGCCAACTAAAGAACCTACACTCTTATTCTTGCATGACATCTGTAACGATTCGATTGATTTCAGTAACTTTTACACTAGAAAATCTGTGAATCATATCTGACTCCCAGTTTCAATGAATATGGAAACTGCAATTTATTTTATTTTTGTTACTTTACATAATTTCTAGGAGAAGAGCAAGATAATAATCTACACAACTGCCATGGCATACTAAAAGTTTCTACTACACATTATATCCCTAAATATTCCTGTAGGCACCTCTTTCAATCAGTTTTGAGGCACAGATATTATTAGTCACCACAGGCAGCCATGACAAGTTCATGTTTTTAATCTGATTGCTTTCAGTGCTTTTTAGAGTAATATTTCTGTTGTCTTTCAGTAAATATCTTTTATTGTATTTACATAAGCCCTTTCTAGTCTACGTTTTTATTGAAAGGAGCTGTTAAATGTTATCAAATGCGTTTTCCACATTTAGTAATAAGAGCATACGGTAACTCTTTGACTTTGCTGATGAAATGGATTACATTTGTATGTTTCTCATATTCTTGGAATGAACCTTAATTTGTCAGAATAAATTTTGATTTGATATATTATAATATTATAGCCATACTAAAGATTTTGTGAGCGTGATACTGTGTACAAAACTTGCTTTCCGGTTGTGTCAGTTTGGATCCTTGGAGAAGCAAGACACCATGACAGGTTTTACATGCATGAGATTTATTTAGGGAAGTGGCTGTGAAGGACAAAAGGGAGGGTGTAGAAGTCGGAAGGGAAACCTTTGGACCACAAGGCAGGCCAAACACCTGGGAAAACAGAGCAAGAATCTCCAACACTCAGTGCAGTTCTAGGAAAATCTTAGAGAGGCAGATGAGAGTATCAAGCCATATTTGCCCATTACAAAAGACCTGCTTCCTGAAGGAGAAGGCTGCATTGGTTCCTCTAGCAATGCTCATTTATTACCAAGGAGAATCCTGGAGACTGGGGTAGAAGGGGGAAGCATCACCGGCAGGCAAGTAGTAGTGGATCCTGAAGGGCAGTATCTGAGGCTGTCAGTCAACTATGCTCCCTGAAGCAAGAGATATAAGCAGTGATTTTCTGTGAGTTTCATACTTATCACTCACACTATCTTTTATCTGCCTTTCCCAAGGTATTTGGCTTTGGGTTTAGCAGTTAGGTGAGCTTAAATAAAGCTCACACCCAGCTTTAGTTAAGAGAGTTGAGAAGGCTTTTCTTTCTTGTGGGATATGCAAGAGCCTGGACACAAGCATCAGAAAGTACCAAGGCCACAGAACATGTCTATCCATAGGACTAATTTGATAAGGAGAAATCTGTAAACTCCCATTTGTAAGACTGACAATAGATCCATGGGATAGAGCTTGTTTTTCATTTGCTCCAAAAGTTCAAGAAGGAGTTAAAATATTGAACTGACTTCTTCAAAAGTCATTATAGTGCACTAACAAGGTAGTAGGCAGATTGATGGCTGCTATTCCGACAACCCATGGTGGTAGAAATACCTGCTCTCAGTTAATTGTCAGACCTATACCACATAATGTAAATTAATTGCCAATATTAAGACTAAGACTAAACATAAAAAGATGCATATAAATAGACATAGCAAGTAGGAAGAAATAGGCCAGAAAAATACACGAGTTAGTGAATTAGAATTGTTAGAAGAAGTGGATGACAAATTCAACATATCTTATGAAATTATTTAAAGTGATTCAACCAGAGTACAATTCTTACTGGAAGTAAAATGTTTTCTCACATTAGTTATTTTAATTATTTTTAATTGTACATACACATATTTGGATTATTCTTGATCTTTGCTGCTATACATGCTATTGTCATTGATCTATGCCTAGCCTTCTTTCATGTATCTGCTTTCTTTTTCATTTGATTTTATAAACTCATACTCATCTAAATGTAAAAAGTAAACATGAAATGCCACATACAAAAAATTCTCACATTTTAATAATAACTCCTAAATACATATGACCATTCTCATATCCCTAACCTGGCTTTTCCTTAATGAAGTTATCATCTTTCTGAATCTAACATTCACCATTCTCAGTAGTCTTCATTGTTTTGAAGTAGGGTCTTCATTGTTTTGAAGTAGGGTAGTTAACATAGGGTCTTCATTGTTTTGAAGTATGTTTCTCGTATACGTAATCTGTTGAAGGTTTTTATCATAAAAGAGTGATGAATTTCATCAAAATATTTTTCTGCATATATTGAGATAATCATATCATTTTTATTCTTTATCTTGTTGATGCTGGGTTTCACATTTACTGATTTGCATACATTGAACCATCTTTATATCCTAGGAATAATAGCCCACTTGATCACAGTGAATGATTCTTTTAATGTATTATTGAATTTGGTTTGCTAATATTTTGTTGAGAATTTTGACATCCATGTTTATCAAGAATTTCTATAATTTTCTTGTAGTGTTCTTGTCTGGCTTTAGTATCAGGATAATGCTGGCCTTGTAAACGAGTTTGAAAGTATTTCCTCCACTTTGATTTTTTTGTAACAGTACAGAATAATTACTACTAGTTTTTCTTTAAATGATTGGTAGCATTTTGCAGTGAGGCTGACCATCCTGAACTTTTCTTCGTTGGGAGAAATTGTAGTACTGATTCAGTCTCCTTACTCATTATGGATATGTTCCGATTTTCTATTTATTTATGTTTCAGTCTTGGTAGTTTGTGTTTCTAGAAATTCATCCATTTCTTCTAGGTTATCCAACTTGTTTGCATATCATTGTTTATAGTAGTTTCTTATGATCATTTGCATTTCTCTGGTAACAGTTGTAATGTCTCCTGTTTCATTTCTCATTTTATTTATTTGATATGTCTCTCTTTTATCCTAGTCTACCTAAGGGTTCTCCATTTTGAGTATGCTTTTAAAAAACCAACTCAGTTTCATCGATATTTTTATCGTTTTTCTAGTCTCTATTTTATTTCTCCTCCAATCTTTTTTTTTTCCCCTCTGCTAACATTGAACTCAGTTTTTTTTCTTCTTTTTCTAGTTCTGTGTGGTGTCAGTTTAGATCATTTGAATTTTTTTCTGATATAGATGTTAATTGCTATACATTTTTCTCTTAGGATTCGTTTTGCTGCATTCTATAGGTTTTGGTATGTTCTTTCCTTTTTCATTGGTCTCAAAATACTGTTTTGGTTTCCTTTGTATTTCTGTTGAGATCTAGTGCTTGTTATGAAGCATTCTGTTTAATTTCCACAGATTTATGTATTCACCAAGATTTTTCTTCTTAATGATTTCTAGATTCATATAATTGTAAGACAAAATATTACTTAATATGATTTCTATATTCTTAAAGTTTTAAGACTTGTTTTAGGTCCTAACACATTGTCCGTCCTGATTAACATTCCATATGTGCTTAAGAAAAGAAGAATGTGTCTTTTGATGTTTGGGGATCACATGTTCTATATATGTGTGTTAGGTACCTTTGGTCTAAAGTGTAATTCAAGTTCAATGTTTTTCCATTGATTTTCTGTCCAGATGCTCCTTTCATTGTTGAAAGTTGGCTATTGAGGTCCCCTACTATTACTGTATTACAGACTTCCCCTTCCTTCAGATTATTTTATAACTACTTTATGTATTTGGGTGCTGTAATACTCAGTGCATATATTTTTACAAGTGTTATGTCCTTTTGGTGAATTGACCCCTTTTTCATTATGTAATGACATTTTTTGTCCCTTTTTATATATTTTGTTACTTAATATCCATTTTGTCTGATATCAATATAACTACTCCTGCTCTCTTTTTAACATTTCTTTGTGTGAAATATCTTTTACCATCTTTTAATTTTCAATCTATGTGTGTCTTTACATATAAAAGATTCATAGTAACGTAAGTGTTTTGTAGACACCATATGGTTAGATCTTGGGTTTTTGTTTGTTTGTTTGGTTTTTGGTTTTTAATCCAGTCTGCCACTCTGTGCCTTTTGATTGTAAAACTTAAACTATTTTCATTCAAAATAATTAGCGATAGGTAATAATTTGCTATCGATATTTTTTAAAATTGTTTTTCTGGTTGTTTTGCAGGTTCTGTTTCTTTCTTCCTCTCTTGTTGCCTTTCTCGCTGAATTGGTGATTTTCTGTTGTGGTATGCCTTGAACTCTTTCTTTTTGTATTTTGTGCAACTCTATAGCGTCTTGCTTTCTGATTACTATGAGGCTTACATTAAACATGTTATTTTTATAACAGGCTACCTTGAGCTGACAATAACTTTCTTTACATGTACAGAAACTCTACACTTTTACTACCTCCCCTGACCCTTTATGATTTTGATATGAAAATTTAAATTTGGGGTAAAATTTGTATCTCTTAACAATTTATTGTAGCTACAGTTGTTTTTAACCTTCATGGTAGAGATAAACTTGCTTTACATACTGAGTTTATAAATATTAAAAAATTCTGAATATGTCTACATATTGCTTAGGTCATTTAATTTTTTACTTGTCAATTTTTGTTGTTGTTGTTGTTATTAATTAGCAGTCTTGTGTTTCAGCTTAGGGGACTCCTTTAACAATTCCTATATATCAGGCCTGGTAGAGAAGAACTCCTTTAATATTTATTGATTTCAGAAACTTTTTATTCCTTCCTCATTTCTGAAGGACAGCTTTCCAGTGTAAAGTATTCTTGATTGGCAGTTTTTTTTTTTTTTTTTCTCCCTTCAGCACTTTGAATATATCATCTCACTCTGTTTTGGCCTGTAGAGTTTCTGCTGAGAAATATGTTAAAAGCTGACTGGGGATCCATTGAATGTGGTATGTTTCTTATATTTCACTGCTTTTAGTAGTCTTTCTTTATTTTTTAATTTTGATAACTTTATTATTATGTATATTGGTAAATTTTTTGTGGGGGTAAATTTTATGGGAGCTTGCTAAGATTACTGCACCTGGATATTGTCATCTTTCCCCAAACGTAGGAAATTTTTAGTCATTATTTTCTTAAATATACTTTCTTATTCTTTTTTTCTCTCCTTTCCTTTTATAATTCCTATTATGCAAAGACAAATTTGTTTGATGGCATTCCATAATTTCCACGGGTCTTTATTATTTTTTAATCTTTTTTCATTTTGCTCTTCTTACCGGATAATTGCAAATGTCCTCTTTTCAAGCTCACTGATTCTTTTTTCTGCTTGTTCAAGGCTGTTGTCAAAGATTCCTAATAATTTTTTTTATTTCAGTTATTGTACCTTTTATATCTAGGGATTTCATTTTTTATTGTTTCTATTTCTTTATCACATTTTTCATTTTGTTCACAAATTGTCAAATTTCATTTAATTTTGTTGTCTGTAGTTTTTTTGACTTCCCTGAACTTCTTTAAGATGATTATTCTGATTTTTTTTTTTTTTTTGTCTGTTGTTTCACAGATTTCTATTTCTTCCAGGTCAATTATTGGAGTTTTATTACTTTATTTTGATGGTCTCACATTTTCTTGAATTTTTATAATCCTCATGTTCTTTCATTGGTGCCCGATTTAAGAATATATATACTTCTTCCAACAGTTGTTGGAAGGTGTTTTAATTTTTTGAGAACATTTCATCCTGTTTTCCATAGTGGCTGTGTAACTGGGGACCTCAATTTTTTATAAATATATATCTATAAATATAAATATATACATATATATATATTAATCACACACTATCTTTTTCTTCCTTCTCACTCCTTTTACTCCATCATTTCTTCCCTCTCTAGACACTCCCTCCAGCAATGCATCCTTATCTAATTTTGCTTTTCCTTAAGGAATTCCTGAGACTGATTTTGAAACAGCCCAGATTCAGGAATTTTCTTACTTAGAGGGAGTCATGAACAATTAGTCTACTACCATCAGGCCAAAGTCAAGATAACAGCAACCGTATATCTGAATAAGCAATTTCCCAAGGTAGCCATTGAAACAAAGACATAGAGACCCCGCACCCTGCACCACTCCTGCATATAAATTAAAAAATGTAAGATGGTCTTTGTGAATATAGTTCACTATCTTCTCATTTTTCTGGCTCTCCAATTAAACCTGCTTTTCTTTCCAATAGTATTCAACTTTTGTGTGAGTAGCCAAAGCTGGGTTCAGTTAAGTTGTATTATTTATATTCACACCAACAATGTACAAGTGTTCCAATTTCTCCACGTAAATGGAGAAATTTAGTACGGCTTCTTTCTCTTCTTTTATTTTCAGGTTTTCTTTGGAAACATTAACCTATACCACTCTCTTAATTCAAGCGGAAAAGTCTCACTTCTTATTTCAGAGAAAAAATAAAGTTATTAAATGTACATTTTGAAATGCCAGTGTGATCTTATTCTCCTTTTCTTCTCTCTTATTATTAGAGGAGGAGAGTTGTTTTTTGTAAATAATATTACTCTTTTTTTTTCTTTATAACATCTTTTGTTCATTATATTGGGGACCGTATTCTGTAATTGATCCATGCCTTATCATAACTTTACTTCTCTTTACTGGTTAAGACAAGTGACATTAACATACTTTCAGTTACCATACATCTTAAAGACTCTTTTTCGACTACATTATTTTTTAACCAGTCAACAAATACTTATTGAGTACTATGTGTTATTCTATGGACATATATGTAAATAAGAGAGATGCTTTCTGTTCTCATAATTTACCACATCATGGAAGAAAATAGACACCACAACCTAATTAAAATTTGGAAATTGCACTGTACAAAATGATAATAAAGAAATTTATTGTGTTCTAGTAATCTATTCCGTGAAAGATTATTGTTTTTCAGGTACTGATAGTTTTCTCTGAGTAAATGCGTTAACTAAAAGTGTTAATTAATTGTTAATTTAACCATAAGTGTTAGAATGCTGAATGGATTCTTCCACTCCACCACTTCAAACTTGTGGAAGAGCATTGTTGTTAAGTACAGACTTCAAGAATGAAAGAAGAATAATGTTGAAAGGAAACCTTGGAATTAAAAAATAAGATTCTTTGTGTTTCACCACTGTGTGTTCCTTGTCTTCAAGTCCCCAGTCATTACCAGCATTAAGGTGAAGCACCTTGCTACCAGGAAGTTCACAGTTGACTTGTGCTAGAGTTCTTATAAAGAGCCAATGTGCAGGCATATTCTAGCTACATGTACAACCTTAATTTTTGATTTTCCTGCTCTCTGCCAAAGCAGAATTCTCCAAAATAAGATGCAAGCATAAATTCAGTTTTTATTTTAAAACAATGCTGACAGGCTGCTACATCCTTTTCTAAAACAACTCACAGACCCATAGTTGTAGAACATCATTTTAGTTTGGCTTAAAACATAATGATGAGGAATGTGATCATGATGTTGCAAATGCAAACTATTTTTTACACTAGAAGCCTGTGTAATATGACTGTGGCACAGATGGAAGATGCAGAAGATGAAGACACTGACTGTATTGTGGTGGAAGTTGAGAAAGAGGGAAAGAAGCAAATGCTAAAAGAAAAGTGATTCTTCATTTTTTGGACGCTTATCTAAAAAATGTAGTGATTCACTTAGAGCTGCTGCAGTCAACATTCAGCATTCGATGCAAGTTGTTAAAAAATGAACTATTGCACTTAAGTAGAAATTGTACAAATAAAAGTCAAACACTCTAAAAATAGTTAATACTAAAGAAAACCATTTGGTTCTGTCCAGCTGGATTTGGAAAAACACATTCTATAATCTGTGCAACATATGAATCTAGAGAAGAAAAGTGTAAATGGAAATAAAATGGTTAGAAGGCAATTTCCAAGGAAATGCAAGGTTGAAAAGAATAATGATGTGAAGGAAAAGGCCACATAACTGTGTTCTTCATTGTTAACTATTTTAAGAATGTTAACATGCTCAAATACATGACTCAGAAACATTAGTAACCTATTCCAAAACTTTTGAAAGATATCAAACTTCTAAGATGTTTTGAAGTTTGCGTATTTTATAACACAATTTCTCTTTGAATCCATTGAGTTATTTCTCAAATGAAGTGTTGAAACAAAACAGAAGAAATGAGGTTAGACTCATATAATTCTAATCCATACTTTTCTTATGGGATATACATTAAAAATAGCACAGAGGAGGCAGGTAGATTGACAGCAAAGAAAGAATGGCACTATGCTAATCACTAAGCAGCAAAAATATAAAGTAGAACACTCTTTCAAACTACTTTTGTGTTCCTGAAACTTCTGAGGTTGGAATGCTGCTATATTTTTTTTGAGTATTAAAAGGGTTGATGATTAGCAATTGGAGTACATTTTTCAATGAGGATCACGTCTTATGATTCATACTCTACTATATAGAGGATGACATTTGAAAGATGACAATGACTGTGATAAAGAGGTTCAAGGTACCAAAGATGAAGTGAAAGAAGTAGGTGTGGAAGAGAATGATGATATAGCAGAAAATTATGAATAATGTCAATATCTGGCGGGCTGTGAGCTGCAATGACTTAGATTGTATATATTATAGATAATAACCTGCAGGGCAAAACGCTAGAAATAAATATTAATTATTCACAGCCTTCCAGTGTTTAATTTGCTAAGTTTTGATATAGCATAGTGTATGTTTTCAAGGTCAGTTTATTGTATTTAGAATTTTATCATAAAATTTTGTATGAGATATATAGAATGCAGCAAATTATCTGTTTATTCATTTCTTACAATGGACTTTTGTGAAGTACTTTGGGTTCTTACGAAAAACTGGGCCTTATGAAGTACTTTCTTTATCTAGTAGCTATGAAATATATCTGCACTGTAACTGAGTCATACATATATTTTGACATTTTTTTCAAAAGGACAACTAAGGTTATTTTCAACTCTGCTTAAATGATGATTCTTTAGTCACTGTGTAGTAGAAATGATATCTTTTATTATATTAACTAGAAATGTTTTTAAACTTTGACCTTCATATGATAGAAAAGTTAAAAATAAACCCTAGACTTGTAACTGATGCTAACATTATAATTTCACCTGCTGATTTTTATATTACATAGCAGTTATATTAAAAGAAAGTTATAATAAAGCTTGGATCCAAGCCCTACCCAAATAACTAGAACCAGAATCTCTGGGCATGGAGCCTACACATTTTTGCTGGTTTGTACTTTTTCTAGTGGTGATTCTAATGCCTGGAAGATGCTGAAAACTATGGCGGTAAAGTAGTGACATGCATGAATTCTTAAAAGGAAAAAAGTATCTTCCTTGGAATTTATATTTGAAATCAAGTCCTCCATTTGTTTTTCTTCTATTTAATTTCCTCATTTGTGAACAGACCTACTAAAATATTTTGAACAATATGTGTGAATTAATCGTATAGACATCAAAAGATTATATGGTAAACTATTATTTTAAAATTTTAAAGCAATTTTTTAAGATTCTTTTGTTTTTAAGAATTAAATTCTTAGTATAGTATTTATTTATTAAAATAGTAGCTTTCTAGAGTGATAGGGCATTAATCAAAGTGGCAATTTTTTCTCAATTGAAGAAAAAATGTCATCCTAAAACTAGGTTTGTGAAACACTGAATTTCAAATAATACATTCTATGTAGTTTAAAAACATATCTTGTTACTTTATTTCAAGTTTTAGTTTAATTTAATTACCTTAAAAGTTGCAAAATATTTCATAGCAGTACTTCCCTACATGTCAGTTTATTAATGAGAAAACATTTGGGGTTTTTCTTAATTTAATGGGGTACTTTATTATATTTAAAAAGGGCTCTTTAGAAGTAAGATCTCCTATTGGATAAAGCAAATCTAAAAAGTAGTAGAAAATTTTCAATAACGCCCAAGAGTCCTATAAAATGTTTGATTTCTTTCATGGTATGTTATACTTCATCAGATTTCCTAGTCTAAGCTGCAGTTCACATTGTCATTCTGAAAGAGTTCAATGATCAGTAATTTCTCTTCTGGCTGTGGCATAATAACCTCAAATTCAGGTTATTTTGGGAACTGGGATTTGTTTTGCATAAATTATATTTTAAAAATAATTTCCAAATGAGATTAATTGATGATAGGAAAATTATTCTTCAAAGAGATATGTAACTGGGCTTTGAGTGTTTTTCTAGACTTAAAGCCACAATTGTCATTTGGTGGTTAGATATTTCTCTGAGGGGGGAAAAAAGATACCATCAGAAGAAAAATAAAATGCTTCCCAAATTTGCTTTAATTCCTCTTTGAAATGACATTAGGAAAAAGAATGACAAGTTACATTTTCACTAAGTTTTTTAGTTGTTTCTTTGATGACTTATATTTCTTTGCAATTAGACTGAATGGTTGAGCTCAGTCAGATATGAGTAGTTCTGTAGTTTGAAGGACATTAAAACTGAAGTGGAGCAGTGTACAGCAACTTAGAGAAGATTAGTACAATATTTTTTGCTAGGAAAAGGGATTTTCTTTTTATCTTGTTTTCATATGTTTTTCAGTAGAGAAACGTGTCTGTGATTTGGTGATAACTGTCACAGCAAGAAAATTTAAATATTTAAATATCAAGTAACTATAGAGTCCCTAAAGTATTGATTGGCTTTAAAATGATATTCTTATATTTCGTGAGTTTTTCATTAAATGGAAAATATTGTTTACAGTGAAGATTCAAATGTTTTCAAAAGTATGCAAAATTCTAAAACAATGAGGAAACAGCAAATTATTTTGCGTATTGTTTTTTCTTTAATGTGTGACTATTTCTAATGTGAATCAACTATATTAATCAATGCTCCTCTAAATACATGTTACTTAGGTAACTTATAAAATTATAATTCAAGTTTCTAAATTTCTGCCACAGAAAAAAAATATTTGCCTTTAAAATATTATAACTTTTTAAATGTATAAATTTATACAAATACTGCTGCTGCTAAGAGTTAAACAGCCACAGTGTGGCTAAGATTGAATATTTTATTTCAAGACTAGTAGATATATTGACATTTCAGTTTAAGAGGGCTCCCTGAAGCCCTAGTGGGAGCCCCTCTCTAATGGAGAGGAATCAACATAGTGAGTAAATATTAGCACATCAAGTAGAGTAGATGATCAAGTAGATCATTTAAGGGGGCACATTGGAAATCATCAGAGAAGGGATAGGAATTACAGAAGGTGGAGGAGAGCAATGCCAGGCAGTCAGCTGAGCCTGGACTCTCACAGAACTGGGAGAAGCTTGCTGATGTGGAGAACAGATGAGTGAGTAAGAGAACCCTGGGGTTCCACACTTCTGCAATTAACATGTATAATATTATCCATGGGAGAGTCATTTTGATCCCCCATGCCCCCACACTAGGTCTCCAGTCTAATACATGGAGCTGCCTAGAGACTGTGCAGAGTCTCTATTCAAGCCCACATGGATTCCCGTAGACTTTTGATACCTGAGCAGCCTGGTGCCAACTGCTCTCTACCTGTCAGGGAGGAAGTCGGCAGGCTGGGCACTCCCACACACCCCAAAGACAGATACTGCAGTTGAAATATGGAGGAATGGGCAGACCATGCACCATTACAATTGTCAGCCTCAGGTGCTCCCTGCTGAAGAGAGCCTCCCTCCTTCAGTGTTGGGTCTGCTGCACAGCTGGGCTGCCTCAACTTGTCTATTTTGTCTGTGGCCCAGTATGTTTCTGAAAGCCCTGCCCCCAGAGACTGATGACAAGCCCATTGATTCCTGCAATAGTCACAGCCACCACTACAAATGACCCTGCAACTCCTGGGCCTAGGAGGTAGTTAGGAAACTGGGCACCTTCACATATCCGCCAAAGCAAATTTCACTGCCACTCCTTTAGGAGGGAAGTGCAAGTGGACCACACATTCTATAGCTGCCAGCCTCCATTGTACCAACTGAGGGGGTCTGCCTCCTTCAGTGAAAGGCAAGCAACACAGCTGCTCTGCTCCCACTCAACCATTTCAGCTACCACCCAGAACCCTTCTGAGAGCCTACCTCCTGCAAGCTTGTGACTAACCTTAGGGCTCCCATTGCCTTTGTATTCTGTCACCCCTGAGTTCTGCCACTGCCTGAGCATTCTGCAGACCCTTCTGAGAGACCAGCCTCCACAGCCTGGTGATTGGCTAGGGTTCCCACTGTCAGAGCATTCTGTCTGCCACACCTGAGAGTTTGGCAGTGATCTAGAAACAAGCTTATGTCTCCCTATGATAGTCTGCACGGTAATTCTGGGAACACAAGAACAAGTTCACTGTACCAGTCCCAGTCCAGTTCACTCAAGTCTTGTACACACTCTAGTGGGCCATCTTGGAGACTGGGGATTGGAGGTTTTCCCAGCCCAATCCACTATCACTGTCACTTGACCACTCCTCCCAGGGTCTCAGCTCCAGCCAACACAATCAGCTGACATCAGTACAGCTGATATCCACTTGCATGTACTGAAAGGAGGAGGCCCTACCCTTCTATACACAAAGCAGTAGTACTGTCACATTGAAGAGCAGGAGAGCCACAAAGATGTCTCTATTGGGCTGAGTGAGGAGGTTCCAACCCAAAATTACTCCTGCAGAGAACTGTGGGACAGGTGTCTTTTGTGGCTCTCAACTACACTGTGGCCTAGAGGTAGATAACAGTGTACATTTGAACTGAGAACCATGAACCCTGGAGAAGGAGGATGATAGGAAAACAGATCACTTTCATGCCTATCTAAGACAGGGAGCTAGTGCAGCCTCCTCACCTCCCACAGAGACCTTGATGCATTACGCCAGGAGTTCCCCCAGACACCTCTGTTAGGTGGTGTCCATGATCATCACTACAGTATTTATAGGTAAGCCAGGAGGTCCAGATTTGCCCAGCTATTTTCTACCCCGTATCCTGCTGAACAGGAATTTCTGGGCACCAGATATTCCACTGTCCAGCTCAATACCTGAAACAACAGAGAGCACTTCACAGTAAAACAAAATCAAGCACATACCTGTATGCTTTTGCCACAGCTGACTTTTACCCACAAGTGCTACCTACTGGCTTGCAGGTTGAACTGCATTACTGAATACAAAATCTGACAACAGAACTACATATGCCTATAAAAGCAAAGCCAAAAATCCTGCCCAAAATACTCTACTGTCACACCCTCAAGAGGGAAAGTAAATTCACATCCAGATTAAAGTAAATTCAATAAAAAGAAGTGACAGCTTGTACAGATGAGAAGAAGCCTGCAAACCATCTCCAGCACCAAGAAGAAATAGAATGTTGTGACACCACCAAAGGTCCACATTAGTTCTCTAGCAATGGATACTAACCAAAATGGAAACTTTGAAATGGCAGATAAGTTATTCAAAATATGGATTGTTAGGAAACTCAATGAGATCCAAGAGAAAGCTTAAAACAAACACAAACTGGAAAAATAACTCAGGAGATGAAAGACAGAAATATTAAACAAACAACAATAACAACAACAACAACAAACAAAACAGAACTTCTAGAAAGAATTTCAAAACACAGTTAAAAGTTGTGACCAGATCAAGCAGAAGAAAAGATTTCAAGGCTTGAAGAATGGTCTTTTGGATTAATTCAATCAGATAAAAATTTTCAAAAGATTTTTAAAAAATTAACAAAGTTTTTGAAAAATATGGAAATATATAAAGTGACCAAACTTATGACTTACAGACATTTCCAAGGGAGAAGAAGAAAATGTAAGACATTTTGATAGCATATTTGAGGAAATTGAGAAAATTTTCCCAATCTTGTCAGATACATAGATAACCAGATACAAGAAATCCAGACAACACCTGGAAGATACTATACCAGATGAACATCACCAAGGCATGTAGTCACCAGACTCTCCAAGGTCCATGTGAAAGAACAAATCTTAAATGGAGCTAGAGAGAAGTGTCAATTTACCTACAAAGGAAATCTCCTCAATCTAATAGTAAACTTCCTGGAAGCAAGAGATTAAGAGTCTATTTTTATCCTCCTTAACAAAAAAAATACATCAACTAATAATTTCATATTCTGACAAACTAAACTTTGTAAATGAAGGAGAAATAAAGTTATTCTCATACAAGAAAATGCTAAGGAAATTTGTCACCCCTAGACCAATCCTATAAGAAATGCTCTAAGGATTTCTAAACATGAAATGGAAAAATGACAACTACCATCATGAAAGCACACATAGGTAGAAAGTTCACAGACACTGTAAAGCAATAACACAATTGAGACTCCAGTGCAACTAGATAACAACACTATAAGAGTATCAAAATCTCACACATTAATGTTAATCTTGAACATAAATGACCAAAATGCCACTTAGAATATATAGATTCGCAAGTTGGAAAAAAATAAAAAAGATTGAACCATCTGCTGCCTACAATAGACCCACTTACTTTCTAACGGCATCTATAGACTCAGAGTAAAGGGGTGAAAACATAGATATCACTCAAATGAAAAATAAAAGCAAGAAGAAGTGTCTTATAGCAGATAAAACAGAATTCAAGCCAAGAAAAGTTTAAACAAAGTACGTAGAAGGGTATGAAATAATGGTAAAGAGCTCAACACAACAAGAACATTTAAGTATTCTAAATATACCTGCATCCAACATGGGAGCACCTGCATTCACAAAGCAAACACTACTAGACATAAACAAAGAGACTAACAGCAATACAATAATAGTGGGAGGCATCAATACTTCACTGACACTGGACATGTTACTGAGGCAGAAAGTTAAAAAAAAAAAAAATTAAACTTAAACTAGACTCTAGACCAAATGAATCTAATAGAAAATTACAAAACATTCTCCCCAGCACCCACATAATGTACATTTTTTTCTCATTTACACTTGGAATATTCTCCAAAATTGGCCATATGTTTGGCTGTAAAGCAAATCCCAATGAATTAAAAAAAAAAAAAAGTATATCAAGTATCTTATTAGACTACAGTGGAATAAAATTAGATATCAGTACCAAGAGGAACTTTCAAAGCTACACAAGCACCTAGTAACTAAACAACTTGCTTCTGAATGACTTTGGGGTAACCAATGAAATTAAGACAAAATTCAAAATAAATCTTTGAAACAAATGAATATAGAGGCACAGCACACCAAAACCTCTGAGATACAACAGAATCAGTACTAATAGGAAAACTTACAGTGTTAAATGCCTACATCAGAATGATCTGAAATTCACAACTTAACATCACACCTCAGAAAACTAGAAAAATAAAGACAAATCAAACCCAAATCTAGCAGAAGACAAGAAATAATGAAGATCAGAGCAGAACTAAATGTCTAAATGAGATTGAGACCAAACAAAACAAGAAAAAAACAAAATACAAATATCAATGAAATGAAGAGCTAGTTATTTGGAAGGATAAATAAAATCGATGAGCCACTAGCTAGTTTGATCAAGAAGAAAAGAAAGAAGATTCAAATGGCACAATCAACATGATAAAAGTGACATTATAATGGATACCAAAGAAATGCAAAAGGTCGTCAAAGATAACTGTAGAAATCCTAGAATAAATGGATAAATTACTGGGAACATACAAAACTCCCAAGAGTGAACAAGGAAGAAAGCAAAATCCTGAACAAAATGAATAAAATAAATGAAATTGAATAAGCGATAACAAAATTTCCAACACCAACAAAAAAGCCCAAGAACAGATGTATTCACTTTGTATATCTGACTGAATTTTGTCAGATATACATATGAAATTATTGGTTGATTTATTTTTCTCATTAAGGAGGATAAAAACAGACTCCTAATCTCTTTCTGCCAAGAAGTTTACTATTAGATTTAGGAGATTTCCTTTTGTATGTAAATTGACACTTCTCTCTAGCTCTAGCTCCTTTTAAGATTTGTTCTTTTACATGGACCTTGGATAGTCTGGTGACTACATGCCTTGGTAATGTTCATCTTGTACATCTTCCAGGTGTTCTCTGTTAATCTGGCTGATTTTTGTCAGATATGCAAAGAAGAACTGATATTAACCTTCATCAAATTATTTCAAAATATTGAGGAGGGGCAATTCCTCTCTAGCTCATCTTACACAACCAATAATACCATGTTATCAAAACCAGTTGAAGATCCAACAACAATAAAAAGTACAAGCCAATATACTGATGAAAATAGATGCAAAAATTCTCAACAAAATACTATGAAATAGAATCCAGCAGCACATCAAAAAGATAATTTATCACAATCAAATGGGTCTTATTCCATGTATGTGAAGATAGTACAATATTTACAACTCCATAAATGTGATTCACCACATAAAGAGAATTAGAAAACAAAAGCCATGTGATTATCTCAATAGATGCAGAAAAAGCATTAGATAAAATTCAACATCTCTTTCTGATAAAAATCCTCAAAAAACTAGGCATCAAAGGAATATACCTCAACATAATAAAGACCATATACAACAAACCCACAGCCAACATCATACTGAAAGGGGAAGAGTTGAAAACCTTTCCCCTAAGAACTGAAGCAAGATAAGAATGCCCCATCTTACCACTTCTAATCAACTTAGTATTGGAAGTCCTAGCCACAATAGTCAGGCAAGAGGAACAAGTAAAAACATCCAAATTGGAAAAGAGGAAGTCAGATTATGTCTGTTTGCTAATGACATGACCTTAGGCCTAGAAAATCCAAAATACTCTTCCCTAAGGCTAGTATCCAGAATCTATAAGGAATTTAAAGAAAAAAAAAAAAAAACACTAAAAAGTGGGCAAAGTACTTGAACAAATGCTTCTCAACAGAAGAGATGCAAGCAGCAATAAACATGCAAAATGCTTATCACTGATCATCAGATAAAAGCAAATTAAAACCATAATGATATATCATCTTATGCCAGTCAGGATGGCTATTTTTAGAAAGTCAAAAAACAACAGATGTTGTCATGGATGCAGAGTATAGGGTGTACTCATACACTGTCACTGAGAATGTAAATTAGAACAACCTATATGGACAACAGTATGTAGATTTCTTAAAGAACTAAAAGTGGAACTATCATTTAACCTAACAATCCCACTACTGGACACCTACCCACAGAAAAATAAATTTTTATAAAAAAGACATCTGCATTCATATGCTTATCGCAGCATTAGTTTCAATAATAATGTCATGGAATCAACCTAAGTGTCCATCAGTGGTTTGCTGGATAATAAAAAATGTGGTATATATACACCATAGAATACTATGCATCCATAAAAAGAATGAAATCATGTTCTTTGCAGCAACATGGACGGAACTGGAGGTCACTATAAGTGAAAGTAACTCAGAAAGAGAAAATCATATACAGCATGTTCCTACTTTAAATTGAGAATAAACAGTAAGAACACAAGGACATACAGAGAAAAATAATAGGCACTGTGGACTTCAGAAGGTGGGAAGTTTGGAGTGGGGTGAGGGTTGAAAATATAACTATTGGATACAATGGTTAATATTTGGGTGATGACTATCTAGAGGCCCAAACCCCACTGCTATGCAAAATATCCAAGCAACAATCATGCATATGTACTCCTTGATTCTAAAATAAAATAAAAATTTTAAAAAAGACTATTTAGCAGACATCTTACAAAGAAAAGGCAAAATAACAAAAATAATCATGGCTCACAAAATCAGACAGTTTTTTTTTCCTAAAGTGTCAGAATTCAAGTTTGTATGTTTGTTAGGGTATTAAGTAAATTATTTTTATTTTTTCCTTGGTTTACTAGAAAACCTCTTCTACTCTTCATCGCTCTCCTCACACTCCACCACTACCAACTCCATTTTCTTTTTGAGAAGAGTCATTCTTAAAATTCTAGTCCTTGAGTCTTAAAAGTTAACTGCTATGTTGTTACATATTATGTAACTGCTAATATGCTATATTTTATTTAATTTAAAGCTGACATCTCTGAGGTGGTGGGTGTTACATTTTAAAGGCAAATAGTCCAAAAATAAATAAATTTCTAAATGCATTAATGAAAATTATCTTACAGAAAATTTAGAATGATAATTATATAGAACAACAATGGTACATATTGGTTTACTGAAAAAAAAAGATGTGTGTGTGTGTGTGAGAATTATTTCTAAAAATGGCAAGAGTTTGTCAGTTTTTAAAATTCTTGATCTAATAAAATTGTTTTTCATTTCATATCATAAACATATATTTAGCTTTGCTTTTTTTTAAAAAAACAAATCAAGCCAGAAACACTTTGCTGGAAAGCAACTAGCTTTAATGGATTAAAATGTTACAAAAGTTTTCAAAAGAAATAGCAAAGATGTTTAATGCTCCCTTGCAAATAGTAAGAGAGTAATGAGAATAGAATGCACTGTGTTCATAAAAAATTAACTGCTTGGACAACAAATATACTAGGTGATGAATGGTGAGCTTTGTTTCCTTTTTTTCCTTGCTAATTTCATACAGCAACTACCTTTATATTTCCTCCCATGCTCTGCCCTTTCTAATAAAAGCCAAAAGTGCCATTTCATAGTTCTGCTTAATCAATCAATGCATATAATGTTGAATTAAACTCAATTAATAAAAATAATAGACCCAGATAACTTACTTAAAATAATTTTAACTGAAAAACTATTGCTAACAATTCTATCACATCAATAGCAAGTTTGTCTATTTTAAGAAGGTAACACATTTTGTCTACTTTTTGTATCTTGTTTATGGTACAAAATGTATTTATATTGGTAGGCCAAAATTTTTAATAATTTAACTCAACCATGTCTCAAAACCAAACCATAAAGATATTGTCTTGACTCCCAAAATACTCCATTTCTTCAGGATTAAAAAAGAAAAAAATCAAAAACTTGGTCTTCAATTTTTTTTATAGCCCATTAGTCAGATTAGTTACATGGAAGTCAGAGTGAGGATGAGAAAATCTCTACACATATTATTATTGTCTCCCACACTTGATGTATACAAAATTTATGTTGGTGAGGCATTTAAAGAGATAGATAATACTTTTATACTTTCACCTCCCATTGCTAGCAAGTTGTTATTGATCTTCTCAATAACATATTACAACTTGAAATTGTTGTAATATGATACAAATTACATAACAACAATTAAATTTTAATGATTTCTCTGTCAATAAAAAATAATACAATTATTTTGTCTTACATTTGTAAAGTATGTAAAACGTAACCATACTTTACAAATG
The DNA here is from genome assembly GCF_000951035.1 of Colobus angolensis palliatus. Classification (NCBI taxonomy): domain Eukaryota; kingdom Metazoa; phylum Chordata; class Mammalia; order Primates; family Cercopithecidae; genus Colobus; species Colobus angolensis. The sequence continues at coordinate 6,600,478 of NW_012114544.1, read as the reverse complement.
TAAGACAAATTAATTGTATTATTTTTAATTCAGACAGAAATCATTAAAATGTAAATGTTACTATTTAATTTATAGTCAAGAATAGTCAATAATCCTTTTTGGCTATCTCACTTTTCCAAGTTCACTATTAATATTTTAGTGTCTCTCTTTTTAGTATTAAATGTGTAGATATATGGGAACATGGGATAAAGAGATATAGAGACAGAGATAGAGATTGAGACAGAGATAAAGGGACAGTAAGAGAGAAAGAGCATGCAAATGAGAGAGAAATTTAAAAACCCATCTAGCAATGCATAAATTAATTTTTGGAGCTACAGAAACATAATGGCTAAATGGATGCTATTGAATTAAAAATAAATGGCTGTAATTAAATGCAATAGCACATATAACTTTGAATGTAGGGATCATATTATGAACCGGTATTCAATTATTCTTTTACTTTATCCTAAAATATATAGCTTTCCTCATAAGGTCAATAGTCATGTGTGATCTTATCTCTCAGATTATTACTTCATTAAAGTATTATCTATCCCTTTGACTATAACATCAATGTAAATTTCAAGCAATCTACATGTCACACAGAAAATGCTTTATTTTCACCATATTTTTCATTCTCTAGGCACAAAAGTAGGTAACATTTTCCAGTATTCATGTGACTAATCTACTAAATGGGATGTAATCAAAATTGAACAGCAGACATGATTCCTACAGGATTATCTCCTCTACAACAGTGACTCAAAGATTATGTGTAGAGATGTTAGATAAGTCATCTAACTGCCTGGATCTCTGAGTAACCATGTGGAGTAGAATGTCACCTCCCTCCCATCTCACCATTAACCAGAATGAAATACATGGGATGAAGGATAAATACACTTTTTTGTGAAATAACTTAAAATATAAAATTTCATTAGTTTTCAGAGCATAAATCAGCCCACCTAATTTATACAGCATGCAGCCCAAACATCCTCAAAATTGAATGGAAATACAACTGACATCATTTATTTTATACTGTAAAAAAAGTGTCAGAGCAAATATTCCTATAATTTATATATTTATTTATTTTTGTTTGTTATATATACAATATATTTATAGAACAGAGTTATTGAAGGGCATACATTTTAAATTAAAAGTGTTTTCCAAATGATTTTATATCTAGCATATTACTATAAATGCTCAATGTTGTTAAATATTCTCATGAAATACTGATTTTTGCTGCATAGATTTTTATTATATGTATCAAAATCTCCTACTGATACTTAACTTGATTAAAATTTCTTGCTTTTGTAAACAATGCCAAGATAAACTGGCATTGTTTATGTAAATATACATATCTACATTTATACTGAGTAATTACCATAACAGTTAATAAGCAGTTAAATACTTAGGTACACTGTTATCTCAGGCAAGCATGCTCATTATATATCTTGTTCTATGATCAAGTATATTATACACATGCTCAGTAATATGCACCTAGTCTATTTTTTAAGAAATCTATGCATTCACAATTTTTACTATTAATTCCATATTAGCATTAATAGTGTCCGAATTAATTAGTGTGACCTTTAAATAATGTCTGGTTGTCATTCACAGCACCTGAAAATATATCACTAAGTACCTTATCTTACTATCTAAATCAATTAAGAATACTATTGTTTTGCAATATTGTTTTCGTAACAGATGCATCTCAGAAAAACATTTTTAATAAATAAAATGTCTAAAAAACCACTCAATAGAAAAAGCCAAGGAAAGATGAACATATTTAAGCCCACTCCCTCATTTAAAAATCTCCAAAGAAATAAAGAGATAAAATAATCCCTATCTTTGATGATATCACAATCGCCAACAAGCATTAAAACATAATTTCCAAATACTGTAATATCTAGAAGAAAATTGATGACAATTGGCAGTTGCTTCTTCAGAATCCCAAAACATAAAAACATATGTTTTATGATATTAAAAAGTATTTCCAAAAGAGTTTTTGATTTGATAGGAGCAATGATATAAAGGAGAAAGAACAAAGCCATGGATAAAAGCGAGAATGCTCTTATAGAGACAACACTCAACAGGTTGGAGAAACAGTGGGATTAAGGGCTGTTTTTTGTCTCTCACCTTACTTACTGCCTATGGCAAACTGCTACTGGAGCAGTGGAGTGTAGCAGGAAGAAGTGTCATCATAAAGCCTTTATCACTGTATGGGCTTATTAGCCATGACATCATTTTGAATGCTGTGGAAAATGAAGGGAAGACAGACTCCTCCAGGACATATTAAAACATGCAGTTTCTTTTACAGCATGCTCAAGATTAAAATCAAAAGCTAAATGAAAACATAAACAAAAACTCTTAATTGAGGTTTCTAAATCCTTTTAGCTTCTTCTTTAAATTTTATTTACACAATTCACACCATTTTCTATCAAATAGTTGAACGCAGTAAGAAAGATGTAAAAATCGCAAAAGAATTGCATTTTACCTGCCACAGATTCAACTATGCTCCATAAAAGGAAATGCTGAAGTCATAACCTCCAGGTCTTTGCGACGTGCCCTTATTTGGAAACAGGATCATTGAAGATATAATTAGTTAAGATGAGGCCATAGTGGGGTAGGGTGGGCTTCATCTACTATGACTGGTGTCCTTATAAGAGGAAAATGCCATGTGATGATACGGACACCAAAGGAGAATGCTATGTGATGACACAGGCAGATTGGAGAGATGTAGCTGCGATCCAGCGAACATTGAGAACTGGCAACTACCATCATGAGCTAGGAGTAAGCAATAAAGGACTCCTCCTGTTCAGTTTTCAGGGGCAGCATAGCTGGCCCTGCCAAACCTTGATTGCAGACTTTTAGCTTTCAGAACTGTGGTAAAATAAATTTATGTTGTTTATTTAGCAGTTCATTTTGCGGTACTTTATTGCAGCAGCAGTAGGAAACTAATATAGTGCCTATGCATAAATGTTTCATGAAATGAGGAAATAATTATTATATTAATATATATTACAAAGAAATTAGCAATAGATAATTAACATTAACATTAATTATGTATCTATTTTCTCAAAAAAGGGATCAAATTTCTATGGATAGAAATTAGAAATTATAAAACTTCAGTAATGGATGAAAAGGTAAAGTCAAATCATACTTTCCATCTTGGGGAGAATGAGCAAAGAGAGAAAAAAGACTGATTATTCTTGCTAAAATCTATTTGTTCTTGAGTGGAATAGAAGTTCTTCAGAGACAGGCAAAGATACATGGAAGAGCTTTCATCTAAGATTTTGTAAAATATTTCTGGAATGACATAACGTCTTGAAAGCTTTTTATTGCAGAATGCATCACTTAAGTTTTCAACTACAGCTGATTAACCACAACCACTTTTGTAACATCATGGAAAAGAAGCAAACAAACGAATGAAGGAAACAATGACATTTTCTTCTTGAGACTTTGTAGGACTTTCTAAAAATGATGATCTAGTCAAAGAAATAGGAGATCAGGTTGCACTAAAACTGTCAGATGCAGTACCATCAGAAGTCTGATTCTCAAATACAAACAAACAAACAAACAAACATGGTCGGGCAAGGTGTAACTTTGGCGCTTCGGGAGGCCAAGGCTGACAGATCACCTGAGATCATGAGTTTAAGACCAGACTGGTCAACATGGTGAAACACTGTCTCTACTGAAAAATACAAAAATTCGCCAGGTGTGGTGGCGGGTACTTATAATCCCAGCTACTCAGGAGGCTGAGGAGGGAGAACTGCTTGAACCTGGGAGGCGGAGCTTGCAATGAGCCAAGATCATGCCATTACAATCCAGCCACCACAGAGACTCCGTTCACCCCGCCAAAAAAAAAAAAAAAACCGCAGTCAAAGGGTCAAAGGTAGTAGTGTAATCACAGCTATGCTTTTCTTTAAAATGATTACAGCACCCAAGAAAAAATCATAAAAACCTATTTCTCATTATGTTTCCAAATAACAATTATATTTATTTATCCATTTAAAAAACAACTGTGTTGTTATTCTCAAAGGTGTTATTTCCTGATACTAATCATCCAGAATGGGTGCAATGACCTGTTAGTCTGAAAATACTTATTAAAATAGCAATTAACTCTGCATAATTTTAGTAGCATTTATACTGATAATTAAGGCTTTGTTGAGTAGCTCTGGCAGTTCAGTGGTAGGTCAAGATTATAGTATTTACTAAGCCTAATCAGGCCATTTCATGATTCATTATATTTATACTTTGGGGACTATTTACTTTATTTGTATGTTGAATTAGATGCCCTAATGTCATTAGCTATGCCAGCTACTTTTTCAACTTGCTAATTGTCTGTAATACCCTAATTAACATATCTAAGAAATGTGCTGCTCCATTGTTTCTTTCTAAATAGAAAGTTTCCCAATTACAAAAAATTCAAAAATGTTCTCCAAAAATTGAACATAGTTATTTAGAGATTTGAATTTATTTTTAGTCATTTTTTATAATCTTAATTTATATTACTTTTTGAGAGTAATGTAATGTAAATTAAGTAATGTAAATGACTTCCCAAAAGTAATACAAATTACTTTTCCTTTTGTTTCTTTTATTGCTTCTGTATTTTCTTATTGAAATATTCAAAAGATTACATTGTTCATTAATTAATTCATTAGTTACTCTACTCATTTCACAATTGTTTATTCTATATCTGTAATACTTCCAGTATATTTTTAAATACACAGAATTAGAAATAAATACGATCTGGTTTCTTCTCTCAAAAATCTCAAAATCAGCTAAGTGATAAATAAATATACATATGAGTTATTTTATGACTTCAAAAGAGTATTAAGCACCTGTGATTGAGGAAATTTGCCTTGAGGAGGTAATGCTTAAGCTAAATCTGGAGAAATTATTTTGAATTCAGTGGGCATAGAAATAGAGTAGAATGTAGTATTTTCTGGTCATTTTACATGGTTTGGAAATGCTGGGTATGGGATTCAAAGGAGATAATTTAGGAAAAGGATAGAAAAAGGACATATAGGACACTATAAAAGCGTGAACAGAAATCTGGAATCATTTTTCAGGTTATAGAAACCATGTAAAACACTTGGTAAGTAAATTTTGAATAGATTCACAATTCAGCAATATTATGTCTGGTCAATGTAGGTTAGCTAAATGCAAGAGGCTGTAACTAAAGGGGATAATAACAACTAGGGGACAACTTTGCAGTTGCAGGTCCAAAACCTACATGTTGAAAGTAGAGTAAAAAGTGGGTGGTTAATCCAATAAATATTAAATAATTTTTCACACTCTTGGGGAAAATAGAGGAGTTGACAAAGATGACCCCCAGTGCAATTGGCATAATTATAGAAATTATAAGTAAATAGATATATTTAGAATGAGTGTATTATCAATAATGATATTTAATACAGCTAATAAAAATATTAGCTAACCTTGATTTCTGACTATATGCTAGGCAATGTGATAACCACTTTATAATCCTGAATATTTTGAAAATTTATATTATTAAAATTCACTAACTACACATTCACCTTTTGTCTATAAATCTTTTTGTATTTCTCTATAAGCCTTGAACATATGTTTATTCAGCAACTGTCTTTCAATAAAGAGATTACTAAACTTAAAATATTAATTTGTTCTATTGATCAACTAATTGATGTTAGAGAAAGTTCAGTACAAAATGTATAATTTTTTATCCAGGAGTCTTTCTCTATTCTTCTATTCCAATTACTGGCTCACTCTCTTTGATAATAATTATATACTTTCTACTCTTTTTCAATTATCTTAAGTTTTTTTCTGTGTCTACCATCAGGTGAATAGCCATGCTTCATATTTAACTGAGGAAAACACCTGTTTTGATCCAATAAAAAAAGATTTCCACAACATCCTACCACCAAAACTCCCCAACTCACACCTGGGTTCATGTATTTAGTCTATCCTATTACTATGAAAGAATTTTTTGTTTCTCTATTAGGTAATATACTTCATCAGTACAACAGCTTCCCCCCTCACTTACCAGTGCATAGATATTATTCCAGCTTTTATTATCTTCTGCTCCTGCTTTCTCTGTTATTATATATCTCATAATTTTTTCCCATTTTCACAAACATATTTATATTTTCCTCTAAAATCAAAAATCAAAAATATCTTCTCTTAAAATGTATTTATCTGTCATGGAATCTTCTCCTTTATTTTAGGTAGAAAAAATACATTAAAAAGAGATATGTATAGTTGATGTCTCCAATTGCTTTCCTATATTTCTTTGGTTGCCATTGAATCTTCTCCAAACATTCTTTGGATTCCAATATTCCTTTCAAATGTCTTTGTATATATCAAAAAATCCAGTTGTCACGTATTAGTATAAATAAAATTTTACCTTTTATTGCAAATAACACAGTTGATCATGTCTTTTTGGCTTTTATTGTAAAATACAACATTCTTATTGCTTTCTTTGGCTCCAACTTACTGGTCATTCTGTCTCTTTTGCAAAATGCTCTATCTCCCAGACCTTGAAATTTTAGTGTGTTTCAAGAGTCTATTCCTGAATTTTTCTCTTCTTACTCTACATTCTTATTGATCTCAACTTTTTTTTTTTTTTCTCTCTTAGACAGAATCTCGCTCTGTCACCAGGCTGGAGTGCAGTGGTGCCATCTCGGCTCACTGCAACCTCCACCTCCTGGGTTCAAGCTATCCTCCTGCCTCAGCCTCCCAAGGAGCTGGGACTACAGGCATGCAACACCATGTCCAGCTAATGTTTTTGTAGTTTTAGTAGAGATGGAGTTTCATCATGTTGGCCAGGATGGTCTTGATCTCTTGACTTCGTGATCCACCTACCTTGGCCTTCCAAAGTGCTGGGATTACAGGCATGAGCCACCACACCCAGCCTGATTTCAACTTTTATTAAGACTTCAAATAGCATCTATATACAAATTTCTCTCTTGGTGTCTGTACTCATTCATCTAATTGTCTAAATTTCATCTCTACTTAGATATCTAGTAGGCATTCCATATTTAACATAGTCAAAATCAAACGCAGTTCACCTGCAATTCTTACTATGAATGAATAAAAATGCTTCTCTCACAGTCCTCCCCACCCACCTTCACTAAGGCCAATTCTTTTCTTCATATTGCTTAGGCCGAACATTTGGGATCATCTTTGATTGTTCTATTTTTCTTGCATCTATTATCAAATCCCTCCACAAATCCTACAGTAATTTTCTCTAAAATATATCTAAAATCTACCATTTCTCTCTTCTAAGCTAACATGTTGTCCAAGCAACCTTCATCTCTTATCTCCTAAATTGATTATTTAATATTCCCTAACTATTCTCCTTGCTTTCTCCTTTGCCCTTCCCTTTAGTTTTACAAAGTGGCCAGGGTAATAGTGTTCTCAGTGAGCCCCTTTTGACAACCCATTATGAAACTGAAATCTTCCTCCCTTCCCTCCAGCACTATTTATCTGTGTTCTTTTCTTTATTTTTGTTCCTCACATTTATCATTCTCTACTATATGTTTTAGTTATTCTTGTGGGAATTCAGGGACCTCAAATGGAGGGACTGGCTGAAGCCACGGCCGAAGAACATAAATTGTGAAGATTTCATGGACATTTATTAGTTCCTAAAATTAATACTTCTATAATTTCTTACACATGTCTTTACTGCAATCTCTGAACATAAATTGTGAAGATTTCATGGACATTTATCACTTCCCCAATCAATACTCATAATTTCCTATGCCTGTCTTTACTTTAATCTCTTAATTCCGTCATCTTCATAAGCTGAGGATGTATGTCGCCTCAGGATGCTGTGATGATTGCATTAACTAAAAACTGTAAAACATGTGTGTTTGAATAATATGAAACCTGGGCATCCTGAAAAAGAACAGGATAACAGCGATTTTCAGGAACAAAGGAGATAACAATAAGGTCTGACTGCCTGCGGGACCTGGCAGAACAGAGTCATAGTTTTCTTCTTGCAGAAAGTAAATAAGAGAAATATTGCTGAATTATTTTCCCAGAAAGGAATAACCCTGGGGAAGGAATGCACTCCCAGGGGTAGGTCTACGAATGGCCGCTATGGGAGCGTCTGTCTTACGCAGTTGAAGATAAGGGATGAAATACACCCTAGTCTACTGCAGTGCCCTCAGGCTTACTAGGATTGTGAAATTCCAGCCTGGTGAATTCTAGTCAGACTGGTTGTCTGCTCTCAAACCCTGTTTCCTGTTAAGATGTTTATCAAGACAATACATGCCCAGTGGGACATGGAACCTCATCAGTAATTCTAATTTCAACCTGGCCTTGTGATCTTGCTCAGCCATTTGCCTTGTGATCTTTTATTGCCCTTTGAAGCATGTTATCTCTGTGACCCACTCCCTATTTGTACACCCCTCCCCTTTTGAAGTCCCTAATAAAAACTTGCTGATTTTGCAGCTCAGAGGCATCACAAACCTGATGATATGTGATGTCACCCCTGGAGGCCCAGCTCTAAAATTTCTCTCTTTGTACTCTTTCTCTTTATTTCTCAGACTGGCCAACACCTAGGGAAAATAGTAAAGAACCTACATTGATATATGGAAGATGGTTCCCCTGGTAGTTATTTTTATTTTTACTGTTTATTTCATCCCTCAGAGGGCAAAGATAATTGTCTCTCATATTTGATGCTCTACAGGTGGTGGTGTCCAGACTAGTCTTCACATAGAGAAAACAATATATATTTGTTAAATACATTGATGACTACATGCATTGGAGAATATTTTAAGTTTAAAAAACGATCATGCAGCTTGCTCATGTCACATTATTACATTTATAGAATGTGTCTTATTAATAATTATAAAGAAAAGAAAGAGCAAAAAAGAGAAGAAGAATGGAAAGAAGGAAAGATGGAAAAATAAAGACATAAACTGGAAAGAAAAGAGAATAGATCTTCATCACTGGGTTAACTTGAGCAAGTATGATCCTTTCCAATGTTAACCAATAATATTATTTACCTTATTAAAATATTCACTGACTTCCCAGGGGACTTAGAATAAGATTCAAATTCTGTATCCTGACCTCAAAATGTAAATAGAATGTGCCTTTTCCTGATATTATACCCCTTCACCACTTGTCACTAGGTTTACACTACCAGACTTTGAGATCTAAAGACACTTCTCCTTAATTGAATCTTTATTATCCTTCTGGAAGAAGGTTAAATACTAACACCTGAGAAAGGTCTTTCTTCACAATCAAATTTAAAGAGTTCACCTAATATTTCTGTGTTATATCACCCTGATTTATTCTTATCATAATTTATTAATTTATCATATTGGCATGTATTTATTCTCTATCTCAATTAAGTAGAATTTGAGCTCCATGAGAGTTAATTATGCTATTAATGTTCTATTTCCATTGAAGCTGGGAATTCAAAACAATTCATTGAAGTGATCTATTCTCTGAATCTACTTGAAAGAAGCAGCCTTTTCATGAGCTCATGTCCCAATGTTGCCCAAACACCTTGATGATTAGAAGCAAGAGTACTCTGCTTAGTAGAAACCTGGAGGGGAAGCAGTCAGAGAAAACCCTGTTCTACTGGGATAGTATGATTCTCTCTTCATAAATCCTGATGTGCTAGAAATTTCACTTTCCCTTCTTCCCCCAAATGAGCTATGATGCTTAACTGCTATTTTTGTAAGAAAATGCATTCTTATTTCCTCCCACCTGACTTTAAAATGGCTGTTTGGAATATGACCTGTTTGTCAGTTAGAAGATTCTGATATTTAGTTTTGTACTTACAAATAAAAGGAAACATCAAAAGAATTTTTCATTATTGTACTTTTAATTTTGATATAAAGTATATACATCATCTGGGCCTAGGAAAATCCAGACATAACAGAATAAAAAGCATTAAGGTATATTGATTACATTGTTATGCTGCAGATCTAGATTGACTATTTGCAGCATAAATGGAAAATGAACACAATTCATGTGTATTCATGATAATTGCCCAAAAGAAGCTGGCTCTGAGTTTATAAAGTTGATTCTGTTCACAGCAAAAATAATGATGAAGCATTTTAGGTACTCAATTTAGGCCTATTGCTTATAATACCAGTTATTTTAAAACTAAAGTGTTTTAGTATGTCTGCTATCTGCCTAAAAGCATAAGAAAAACTTCAGAAATATCAAATAATGGCATACATATTTTTTGAATAAAAGAATTCTTTCATATAAAGCATTTACCATTCAGCATAGGAATACAAAAGAATTGTGATATTTCAAATGGAAGTCTATTTGAATGGAAAAAAAAATACATGCACATATTTTTTTTCTCAACAACAGGTATATATTATGAATACACTTTGCTCTATTTATGGATTCACTTAAATAATAATTTAGATTTATTTTCTAAGTAGTTTTATTTTCATATCTACTTGTGTGTTTTCTATGTTTAGAATGTTTAATTGATTGTATCTGTTTTTAAATGCATACTAAATAACAGAGTACTTAATCATCAAAAAGAAATAGTGGTCAATATTATTCTTATGAAGGATCTTATATATTCTTACTAAGAAATATTTTGAGAAAGAAAAAGGATAACACATAAATATAAACAATTTGTGAATTTAAGTTAGAAAATCAGTGGATATATACTGCATCTATCTTCGTTGTTACATAAAGATCCAGCCATGGGCTTGCATACAGTTTTGGACTCAGCTGGTTACTAACTCAATTCTGAAATGTGTTTCTTAGATCATTTTCTCTGTCCACTAGTTTGTGGTTTAAGTCATCTTACTTCCTGTTTTGTTCTGGCTGATTATCTTGTTTTGTATAGCACTTTTTGCCTCAAATATTCATGAGTCTCCTTCATGCCAATGGTCATCCATCACTAACAACCAGTCTATTTGAATTTGTCCCTGACACTCCTGCATTAAATCTGGTACTTCCTACTGACCTAGCCTATGATGACATGTAAGCTACAGATAAACGAATGAATATGCTAGATTTTATGCAACTTCAATATTCTACTGTTATGTAGAGTTCACCTTTGTGAATTAGAACTGAGTTCACTGCAAACTAGCACTTTCCCCTCACACACAAATGTAGTGAATTTCTCTTTCAAAGGATGATATCTATTGAATGGTCAGCTATTTCTCAGACATTGCCTTTACCCAAAGGAAAATGTCATCCACTTGTAGCGTCCAGCCCCTCTTTTACTTCTTGTTCCCCAAGGACTGAAAATTACTTAAACCCAAGTCCTTCTAAATTGCAACAGAATTCCAAATCCCCCTGTGAAAACTCAAAGATTAGGCTTGAAATTGGTATATTTTTATATATTCTCCTTTCTTGTGATTTGGCAAATGTTGCAATAACTAGAACAAATGACAGAAAAAAATTCTCAGATAGAGATTTTTATTTTTTTACTGAGTGGTATCAAAAGGTGTCATATGTACTCCAGTTTATACCTCATAAGATAAATAGACATTCAGAATATGTTTTAGTTTATTTCACCTTCAGGCAAGAGTAATAATAAATTTTAATGACTATATAATAGAAGCCCAAAGTTAGTGTCATCAGGGTTGATTAAGAGGCTTAATAATGCCATAAAAGGCCAAGACATTTTTATTTGAATATTCTTTTTTTCTCAGCAACTTGGCTTTGAATCCACTATATATGTGTGTATATATACATATATATGTGCATATATATACATATATATGTGTATATATATACATATATATGCATGCATATATATGTTACTATGAAATAAAAATAACTGGAATTATTTGAAATTAAAAATTATCAAAATTAAAATTAAAATATCAATAGTGGAGCTGAATAACACATGCACACTTTTTAGTTCTGAATTACTTAACTTATCCATGAGCTGCTGATTCCTCCCCAGCATAATGACAAAAAACCAATATATGAAATTATAAAAGTAAAATAAATATGCTAGCTAAATTTAGGAATTACATAATCCACTTATTAAGTATTTATAGATAATAAAATAGAAGGAATATAATAAAATATAATAAAATATTCCAAGAAAATAATAAAAGAAAAATCTTCAGAAATCAAGAAAGATGGTCATATGCTGATTTTAAGGTCCTAGGGAATATTTCCTAAGGTTAATTAGAATAAACTATCTAATTAACTAAACCAGCATTCACATTGTTAAAGTTTAGAAAAACATCCTTTTACATGTTTGATTGATTGACAAGCTAATTTAAAGATTCATAAAGGAGTCTGACATATGTGAATAAAAATATTAACTTTATCACTAAGAGTTGACTTACCTGCTTGTCAAAAATGAGCATCTTAGTACCTAATCACAGAATCATGTCTCACCTAAACACAGACTGCAATGGAGAAACATAGGTTTCCTTTAGGTGGCCAAGTGTGCTAAAACTAATAGCATACAGAAGTAGAGAAAAATGGATACCCTCTGAAGGTGATCTAATTTCAAAAGTGAGAAAAGAATTAGAAGTCAAATGCTTCACCCAGAGTTACCACTCAAAGGAGTAAGAAAATGATTGTACAAATTGATGATTTTCCCTTCCTAAATAATAGACAGGAAAAACACACACATCAAACAAATGGTAAAATGTTCTCATGACAATGCAATTGATACACATTCTCAAATTTGCAAATACTAAACAATTTTACCATGCATGGGCTTTTAGTAAAAGATTACTGGAGAATATTATTTCCAAGTGTATTGGGGTTCTCCAGAGAAAGAGATCCAGTAAGACAGACAGATGATTGATAGATAGATAGATAGATAGAGAGAGAGAGAGATATATAGATAAAAGGAAATTTATAAGAGGATTAAGTCACATGATTATGGAATGAAGAAATTCCATGACATGCCTTCTGTAAGCTAGAGAACCAGGAAAGCCAGTGAGAGTGTGCTTCCAGAGAAGTAGGCATGAAAGATATGTAGGAGAAAAACAACATTTTATAGGTTGGATAAGGAGACAAGAGAAGCAAAATCTTGCCAACACTGACTTACTTATAATCTTTATAATCTTTAGTATTGCAATCTTCATGAAAATACTTTATTTTGCTATGTGAAGATAATATTAAACATTTCATATGGAAACGTCAATGTCCATGGTCTCCCTAGATCTCTGATTGTATGTGTATATGTAATGGTAGGATTCATATTGTAGAATTAAGTAACATAAAGCAAAGGTTATTCTGGGGCAGTTTGTTGAATTACGTTACTCTGAAATACTTGCTAACTATAGAAACCACTTTGTTACATAAACTAGTTTATTTTGTTTCATACTGTTATGGGAACTTCCATTGCTTACTTACATGAAAGAATAAAATATTGAAAATTAGCATTTCTTAAACTTCAAGCTGTTTCATTAGAGTGAAAGCCTGTCTTCAAAAATTAGAAAGGCAGTTGAGTAAAATTGCTAGGTTACAGCCTCTGGAGCCAGATTGTGTGTTTGAATTGTGATTGTCAACTATTCACAAATAATTTATCTTTGTCAGCCCCATTTCTCTAACTTAATAAATTAATACATACAAGAGTCTTAAACATAGTTCCCGGACAATTGTTAAAAATAGTGAACTCTTAACAATTATTATTCATTCTTCCTAGTTGTGTCTAGCTTAGCAAATATGGTGTTATACATTACCTCTGTTGTGAGTACTTCACAGTAGTGGACATGCGACTTCCATTCTTTCTATTTCAATCTACCCTGTTAGTCAAAAATACATTTGCTTTTACATATCAAAGTCTCCATTGTTCTTGACCTGGAATGCCTCAAAGATACACTAAAAAACTATTATTTTCTCAAATTATTAAAACATGCCTATATAATACTGCTTCCTGGTACTCAACTTAAATCTCATTCTGACACTGTTATCATAAATATTCTTCTAGCTTCTTATTCAATAGATGATAGACTTTAAAAACTCCTTAGTTTTTATTTTTAATTGTTCTTTATAAAAGAAAGTCACATAACCTCTTATGGTGAAACTAAAATTATAACTTTCACAGATCATTGCTTAGAGGATGCATCAAGAAAACAAAAAATAACAAATGCTGGTGAACTCTTATATGCTGTTGGTGGGAATGTAAATTATTACAGCCTTTATCAAAAACAATGTGGAGGTTTCTCAAAAATCTAAAACTGAAACTACCATCTGATCTGACAGTCCCTTGACTAGTTTTCATCCAAAGAAAATAAAATCAGTATGTCAAAAAAAATACCTGCACCCTCATTGTTATTGCAGCACTATGTACACAGTTAAGATATGAAATTAACCTAAATGTTCATCAACAGATGAATAGATAATGAAAATGTGGTCTATATACCCGATGAAATACTATTCAGCCATAAAAAAGGAATGAAATCCTTTCATTCACAACAGCAAGGATGAGCTAGAAGGACATTATGTAAAGCAAACTCAGTCAGGCATAGAAAACCAAATACCACGTTTTCATTCATATGAGAGCCAAAAAATAATTGAGCTCATGAAGGTAAAGAGAAGAGGTGTGGGTATTAGAGGCTGGAAGAGGTATTAAGAAGAGGTTGGTTGGTGGAAATGAAGTTATAGCTACACGCGAGGAGTAAGTTCTGGAGTTCTGTGGAACCACAGGGTGATTATGGTTAGCTCTAATTTAATTGTATATTTTCAAAAAACTAGAAGAAATTTGAATGCTCACAACACAAACAAATAATACAAGTTTTAGGTGATGGATATGCAAATTATCCTGATTTGATCATTACACATTCTATACTCATATCAATATATCACTCTGTATCTAATAAATATATACATTTATTATGTATCAACTTAAAGAAAAAAATTAAATGACGGGTTAAAGGTCAGTTTAACAAGCAGTTAATCGTTACATTTTCACCCATTCTACTTGTCCCATCCTTCCATAACATAGGTGGCTGCCCCTTTCCAACTGCAGCAAGAAGACCAGAGATTTATTAATGAAGGATGTAAAATAAAGCCTCTAAACTACCAGACATCAGCCCCTGGTTAGGGCAAGTGTACCATTTTGAAAACAGGGACACTCATTGAATTCTGAAATCCCCAGGTCACTGTCTCACTAGTTTCTAAGACACATGCAGCTAAGACTACACACTTCAGACAGGAAAATATAAAAGTTTCCAGGGCCTCTGACAAATACAAGAGAAAATAACTAAAGCTACCGATGCCAAGAGGTTGTCTGAAGACATATCTCAACCACAACCCGAAACTCATTGTCAAATCAGAGCTTCCAATCAGGTTGCTAACACTCCAATAACTGGTAAATATGAGCAGACACACAAGGATCATCAACTACATAACTTCAATTATAAGATACAGACCCAAACAAAGGAAAAACAAGTAAACAAGGGAAGAAGAGCAGCTTGGAGGAAATGGTGACTAGGCAGAAAGACATTTTTATTTCAAGAACTGTAATCAATATCCTCAGAGAGAAAAGAAAATATATTATGTCCATAAAACAAAAATAGGCTGCCAAAAAGAGAGTGAAAGAAAAGAAAAAGAAAAGAAAAGAAAAGAAAAACAACTTTCAGAAAGTGAATTTAAAATAATAGAACATGCAATACTTCAGATGGGGTAATCACTTTCAAGCAGGCCAAATGCAGTTACAGGAACACTTTGTATATCACCGAATCATGTTGATATCAGATATTGTGACATGCCTTACCTGTTAAGGATCTATTATATTTGAAACTGGCTAACACTACAGAACTATGTTGCAGGTTTCCTTTAATCTTACCTTAGCATTTTAGAGAAAACCATTTACTTGGTAATAAAAGGGAATGAAATGCTTTAAATTTTCAGACAAAAATTCAGAATCATAGGAACAAAATTATTAAGTGGTCTATGAAACCTTTATAATTTTAAAAAGTTTTGTGTTTCTCCCTATTTCCCATGTTTCCTTTGGTATTGTTTATTTTCTTCCATCTTTACATTCTTTCACATTACTGAAGCCCTAATAAACCAGTCTGGGTTTTTGTTATGTACATATTTTAATTTATGTCTATTATATTTATTACACTTTATTTTTTACTTTTATTTACTTTTTTTTTT
>NW_012114544.1:6563045-6584402 GCF_000951035.1 Colobus angolensis palliatus | reverse complement strand
TTTTTTTTTTTTTTTTTTTTGAGGCAAGGTCTTGCTCTGTCACCCAATCTGGAGTGCGGTAGCACAATCTTGGCTCACTGCAACCTCCGCCTCCCGGGTTCAAGCGATTCTCCTGCTTCAGCCTCCTGAGTAGCTGGGTCTACGGGCATGTGCCACCACGCCTGGCTACTTTTATGTATATTTTTAGAAGAGACAGGGTTTGGCCATGTTAGCCAGGATGGTCTCGATCTCCTAACCTTGTGATCCTCCCGCCTCGGCCTCCCAAAGTGCTGGGTTTACAGACGTGAGCCACTTTGCCTAACATCCTTTATCGTTTAGGTTTGCCTTTAATGTTTTTTCTCCAACATTTTGAATTGAATGCTTAATTTGTTTTGAACTTCTTATTTAATATAATCGAATGTATAAATTTCTTTGAGCTTGATATATGCTAGAGTCATACATTTATTATCGCAGTACCTAAGCATGTCTTAATTTTTGTTTCCATTGCAATGTAAATGATATTTATTACATAACTCATTTCCCAATAGCATTGCTTTAGCTATGGTTTTGTTAATAATTTTTGTAATTGACTCTATCAAAGAATGTAGTGTGATATTTATTCTTTGAAGTTTTAGGGTAATAAGGCCTAATTTATTTGAAGTGCTTGAACTTACTAATTATATAGCTTATGTTAAAAATTATTTGCTTATTTTTGTCTGCTTATCAATTGCTAAGCATATATTAATGTCTCCAGCTAAACTGTTTATTTCTCCATAAAGTTCTGCCAGTTTTTGCTTGACATTTAATCTGCACTGATGAATTTATACATTTTAAATGTTTGGATAATTTTGTTCTCCCATTCCACTAATCAATGTGTGATGTCATTTAATGCCACTGAGTATGTTTCTCTATATTTTATTTTGTCAGATGTTAAGAATATTACTCCTTCATTCTTATGGTTTATTTTTATGTGATGAATAGTTTTCAATTCATTTATTTAGAATTTTTTTTATATATATCTTGTTGATATATGTACCCTGAATAGACCACATACAGCTAGACTTGAGAGATCTGTCTTACAGTCAATGAGTTTAAAACTTTCACATGTCCAGATGGTTCTTGACATACGATGTTTTGACTTAATGACTCTATGACTTTAGTATGATGCTATATGCATTCAGTAGAGACTGGTACTATATTCTCTCAATGGCAGACAGTGACAGTGATTGGTAACTCCCAGTTAGCTATGATACTCTACAGTGTACTGTGTTGCCAGATGATTTTACCCAAGTGTAGGCTAATGTAAAGGATCTGAGCATCGATAAGGTAGGCTAGGCAAAGCTATGTCATTTGGTATATGTATTAAATGCATTTCACTGTTTGATATTTTTAACTTAACAGTGGGTCTATCAGAACGAAAACGTACATTTTATTGTATTTACTCTTTTGTTCTTTCTTGCTTTACAACTGAGTAGATTATTATTTTCTCTCTGTGGTTTGTTAAATTTTACTTTTCTAACTTTGTTTGTTTCTTTAAGTTTCACAAATAATAATGCTTTGTTGCATTCTTTGGTTTCTTAAAATGCTCAGAACTTATACTTTCTCCATCACAAGACAAATACTTTAGTATACGTGCTTATATTCTCTTCCTCCAAAACTCTTCACTCTGTTTAGATTGTCTAGATTTTTAATTTTAGGTCCAAATGGAAATATATGTTTTGCTTTAGTTTAATTTTTTAATTGTTTATGTGATGGTAAACATGATAACTAACCTTGAATGAGCCCTATATTTCCAGTTCACTCCATTGTTCATCTCAGTTACTCAACCACAACTTTTCTTTCCTCTAATCTTCAACATTTTACATACTATTTTGATTCTCAGCTGATGACTTTGTTTTCTATTTCACTGCTTCACTGATAAAAGTGAAGCAATATGATTTTCATATGAATTGTAATGAAACAAGAGATCAGTCTAAGAACTGACAATTTAAAATATTTGTATAGATGTCTTTAACTTATTTGAACAATGTTTTGTATAAACAATCTTTCATGCCTTTTGCTAGATTTATCCTTAAGTATTTTTAAAATTTTAATGATTTCGTAAGTACAGTTCTTCAATTTGTTTCTAATTATTTGATAATTAGTTTTCATATTTTGATTTCGTATGTTGCAGCTTTACCTAAGTCATTTATTGATTTTAGTAGCTTATTTTTGTAGATTCCCTAAGATTTTCTATATATATATATATATATCACATTGTCTGCAAAGAAAGATATTTATTTTTCCCTTTCAAATCAATATGTTCTTTATTTCTTGTTACTGTCTTCTTGCACTGGCTAAGACATACATATGTTGAATAGAATGAGTGAGAGCAGAAGTCACTGCCTTATTCTAAATCCTAGCAGGGAAACACTTGTTCTGTCACTATTAAGTGAAAAATAATATTGGATATCAGTATTTTAGATGAGTTTTTATCATTTTAGAAAGATTACTTTCTGTTTGCTAAGAGTTTTCTGGTTTGTTTTATTTATCACAAATAGATGATGCTATTTTCTTTACATTAACTTTATTTCAGTTATTTATTTCAAACTAGAAAATTTACATTGAACTATATTCAAGGTTACTGATTTTTTTTTCTGTGCCCAGTGTGCTTATTAACCCACTGAACAAATTATTCATCTCTGATATCATGTGCTTTTATTTCAAGCAGTCATTTTAACTTTTTTAAAAATATATTTTCCATAACGGGACTGAACTTTCCCATTCATTCATACATGGTTGTTCACATTTTTAATGCCTTTATAATGTGTTTTCTTTGTCTTGTTTATTGTTTTTCTTATAATTGAAAGCCAGATATTTAACATTTAATGAAAGAGAGGGATAAAGATGGAAAATTACAAAGTCAGATTGCAGAAAAGTGTCTTCACACACACACATGCACATACACACACTAAAGCCTAGGTAGAGGTGACCAGGAAGGCCTCTGCTGAAGATTGCCTGGGCTGGGAATGCAAATATGCATAGATCATGGCAAAGGAGCCTGAGTTCTTGACTGCAACTCCCTCCAGACACTGCAATGCACTGGCTGTTCCACATGTCTTACGTGGGAGAACAACTTTCCTCCTGAAGCCTTTGTAATTGCCTGTGGTTGGGCCTCAAAGATCACACATAGGTTGTTTTTAGGAGCTGAACTCTTCATATGTATCATGCTTATTTTTAGTTATTTGTCTGTCTTATCCACCTTAGTTAATATGTGTTGTTTAATTTGCTGGAAAGGTTTGTATAATTCTTACAGATTGAAAATCTGATGCTCACTGAATACAGTCTTTTGCTTAGTTTTGTGTCCAGGTAAATTTTTGAGAAAGCAACAGATAATTTTGAAGCTGAATATCTCCATAATTTCCAGTTTTGCTATCCCTGGACCCCAAAACAACTTTGATGAGGGTTTTGCCTTTAAATCCTTCTTAAGAAACATCCCCATTGGAAGGAGGCGGTCACCTCAGTTTGCAAAGCTCATTAGTTTTGGAGGGAGAACAGGTAGAGATATGAATGGTAAAGGAAGAGTAATCATTCCATATCTCTTTTCATCAATTCCACACCTTCTAAGAACTTTGTGCTAAGTATTATCATGCCAAAAATAGCAGGCTTAGGGATTTTTATTTTTTCTGTGTAACATTGTAGTAAGTGAAAGGCACTGAAGTTGGGGAAGGTGAAAAGAGAAATTAAAATATTTCCTCTAACCCAGCCTTCATCTCCTGCTTCCAGTCTTGATTTCTACACTCCAACCTTAAGTCTCTTTATGTATTCAATAGTTTAGGAGCCTTCACAGTTACCAGCAGTAGAACCCATCTCTCTCTCCCACTTAAATGGTTCTCCAGAATTATTTGTGAATAGAAAAATAATAGCTTGTACTTTTTTACTGTAAATTTATACTAATTATTTGTGTTGGGGTCCTCATATACCGATTATACCAAAAGCTCTTTTGATATCAACCTATCTTCAAGTTCTTTCTGCATATTTTCAGGGTGTCTCTGTAAATCCTAAAATTCATCCTTGAAAGAAATATTACCAGTATAAAAATCACAAGAAAATGTTAAATGAAAGAGAAGGAGGAGAAGGACAATGAAGAGCAGATGGTGGAGAAAAAGAAGTGTGCATGCTTGAGCTCACTCACCCAACTGCGGAGATCTTACTGGGAAGCTGCTGATCGCCAGTTTCAGGGGTTTCTGTCTACTGGGAGACTGCCTGTTCCTTTCATCAGCTGTGACCAATTATTATTCTCTTCCTGGGAAACTGCTGATCAGTAGTTTCAGGTGTCTCGATTGGGAGACTGCATTTCCCTGTTGCCAGCTGTGACCAATAATTATTTGAACAACCACCTGATCATCACCTAATGGTTGCATGACCCCTGGTGTGGGCGTGGGGGTAGGGCGGGGTGATCCTCGGCCTGGCTCGTGTTTGACTAACTACCTGCTGTACCATTTCTCCACTCAAGAGTCCGAGACTCCATTTATTTGGGAAGAATGGGCAAAGGTCAGTCTTTTGTAACTGCTTTCTTCTGACAGAGGAGTGGAGGTGGTGGTTCTGTGGGTCTTGGCCTTTTTTATTATTTTTCTGAGACAGAGTCTCGCTCTGTCGCCCAGGCTGGAGTGCAGTGGTGCGATCTCGGGCTCACTCCCGGGTTCACGCCGTTCTCCTGCCTCAGCCTCGCGAGTAGCTGGGACTATAGGCGCCCGCCACCACGCCCGGCTAATTTTTTTGTATTTTTAGTAGAGATGGGGTTTCACCGAGTTAGCCAAGATGGTCTTGATCTCCTGACCTCGTGATCCGCCTGCCTTGGCCTCCCAAAGTGCAGGGATTACAGGCATGAGCCACCGTTCCCAGTAAGGCCTTGGCCTCTTATTAACTGTCAGGGTAGTGTTGTCTCCCTGAGTTGGTGAAAGCAATATCCAGCCAGGTCCAAGGGAGACAGGGGCAACATTTCATCTTTTTCATGTTCCACTGATTGTCAGTGTAGGGGTACTCTCCGTAGAAGGGTGACTCTTGAATACTGAGAGGATGGTATCCCTCACACTGAGGATCATCTGGAGCTTCATGGCCTGAAGGTGAGAAGAGACAATTTTTTTTTTTTTTTAATTTAGAAAGATGTCAAAATAAAATTAAGGGGTGAGGACAACTCTAAAAATTCCCAAGACCCCTGGTGTGTCCAGGTAGCTGGTGGCTATAATCATTACCTGCTAAGACTTAGGTGCATGGGGTTGCTAGTTAATTCCAGTATGTGCCCAGAATTAGAATATTGGTTCAGATTTTTACATTGCCCACCCTCTTGTTTCTTCTGGGCTGCAGGCAGCAATCACTGGTTGGTTCACAGGAATAAGCAGAGTTAGCCCAAATTGCAGTTAAAAACTCAAAAAAAAAAAAACAAAAAAAACTGAGAGACTAGAGTCTAATAACAGGAGTAATAAATTTTTTGAAACACAATTTTTCTCTCTAGTTTTCATTAAAAAATAAAAACCAAATCATAATAGGACTGATTTGCTTGCAAAATAACTTTAGGCTTACTATACATGGCTTGATTATTTGCATAAAGCACAGAAAGAATAATTATTTGCCATATGTGCTTTTTTAAAAGAAAATGACTTTCATGGAATTTTGTTCCATAAGGAATCTCAATATGACTTATTTAAGGCCTTGGGCCCAGCCGTGAGTTGGTGCCATCAAATACATTTGTGAGTTGTGTATATCCTCTCTTCTTGAGGTTACAAGATATCTTGGGGCTCCTGGACCTGTCAGAAAGTGTCATTCTTCATCTACCACAGGACAGGAACTCTGTACATTGTGTAGACAAAGTATTAGTCCAGTTTTCCCAAGGATTTTTTATTGGCTCTTTAAATCAAATTTGATTCCTTAAAGAAAAACAAGCCATTTTAGTCAAAGCCTAGGTAAATAATCAGTTTCTCCAACTGTAATCCATTGCAAAAGAAAACAGATTC
Source organism: Colobus angolensis palliatus (assembly GCF_000951035.1). Classification (NCBI taxonomy): domain Eukaryota; kingdom Metazoa; phylum Chordata; class Mammalia; order Primates; family Cercopithecidae; genus Colobus; species Colobus angolensis. The sequence continues at coordinate 6,578,430 of NW_012114544.1, read as the reverse complement.
TTATTGCACTTATGCAAATAAGTGCATTACCATAAGTTAAAAATACTCACAAATACTTTCAAAATTCTGGAGAAATCAAGTAGAGAGGAACAAATATGCTCCAAATTTTGTTTATAGGAGTATACTTTACTCAGTTGTGAAAGTTGAAAATAGAAGGACTTTTTCAGTCTTTTATTAGTGCAGTTCATGCAGATAACTCCTGTTCTGCTTGATATTCATGAATATTTTAGCTCTCCATGAGAGTTCTGAAAGTTTTTCCTCTGTTCTAATGTCACAATCTCTGAAGTCATTGAAAAACTGCATTTAAAAGCACCTGTTAGAGTGCTATAGCTGAATTATAAAACCACCTTCAAAAAAGGATGAAAAAATGATGACAATTGTCTGTGGGTGACAAAACTTCTCAGGACAGCCACAGTCAAAGGCACATTTGCCATGGAAATTTGTTACTTCTGTGGCACACAATAATTTAACATAACAAATGTAATTATTGATAATGTATACTAACTTGTATCAGAATTATAGGAATTTCACATAATTTTGGAAGATGTACCAATAACACATTTATAAAGAGCAGATTAATGCTTTAATAAAACTCTGTTGTGCTTTTATTCCAATATTCAAGTTATGGAAAAACTGAATAATTAATACTACTTTAACTAATATCACACACAGAATTTTGTTTACAAGATTAATTTTTCACCAACCTTCCCCAACTTGCTTCAACCTTTAGCTTTATCCTAACTAATGTAAAACAACATTTTGACCCTTTAAACTAGGAAAAATAATCTACATTTTCATGCCTTCTTATAATCTTTCACCAAAAGCACATTCTACTTTACACGCCTTATATGTAAACATTCCTCTTTTTAAACAACCAGTCATTTTACTTTAGGACAAGAATTTATCATATAAGATCCTTTGTCATATGAAATCTTTTTTCTTTATGACCTTCATTACCAAAAATACCTCTTTACCTCTATAACCTTTGAATTAGACAAGTCATTTTCTTTCTGTTAGGAAGTTAAGGTTTGTACTACATATTTCTGTGTGAATCATGTAAGGGGGGAGCAGATATGGAGGTTATCTATATACTGTAGAAGTTATCCTCCTCTTAAGATATTGCTCAGTTAAAGTTTTGCTAGGGCTTATTTGAATAAGTGTGGGCTATTTCTAAACCTATGAGGTAAGGCTGTCCAGACTGAACTTAAACTTTTTGGTTAAAGATTTAGGTAGATTTCTCAGGTAAAAAGGGCTATGAGAGAGAATGATAAATTTAGAGATTGGGTAAATTCTGAGCAGGCACCCTTCTTGGAAAGTATATTTTTGCCCAAAGATGTGTGAATCTTTTCTTTTGGAGGGAGGGTGTGCCATTTAATCACATTATCTGATAGAATTTGGAGGAGAGTTGCGTAGAGATTAGCCCAGAGTAGGCAGTTCTGGAACCCAAAAGGGAAATTTATAATTTTATTTGCCACTTCCAGAGTTGCCCTTGGCTTTGTCCTGTTGTTGATGATGTCTGATTTAGAAGCCAGCCAGAGAGCCCCTTCAGCTCAAGGTCATCAGGGGTTGTTGGGATGCTGTCTCACTTGTCCTTCAGCCATCAGGGAAAGTCCCATTTGCCATGGCTGAGCTTGTAGCAGAATGGGTAAACTGTGTGACGCTACCCACCTTTTTGTCCCTTTGGGGCAGCTTGCCTTCCAGTAGCCTGGCTTCCCACACCAGTGGTTGTTACCTGGAGGAATGTCCTTAGGGCAACCTGGAGAAGGTTTGAGAGCTTGCAGAGCAGCCAGTACTTGAGCCTACCTCTGGCTCTGGCATTTCTCTTTCCTTAGCCTTCACCTCTTTGTCCTGATCTCGGTTATAAAAACTGAGGAAGCTAATTTCAGGATTTCCTGCATAAGGGCACTGGATTCTAAGACCGACTTTTGTGATTTTCTCCCAATTTATTTTTAGGCCAAACAGTACTATAAAGGAAAACGAGATTTTTTTTGTTGTTCTAAGGTTTAGGAGAATCAAATTCTACCTAGTTTTGGAGATTGCATCTGAGGGGCATGTCCTCTTGTATGGAGACACGACTACCCATTTGTGAAGAGAGAACAGGGGGCAAAAAAATAAAATGAAGCATTCCCTCTTACTTTCCTATGATCCTGAACAGGGCATCCCCCATTCATCCTTAGGGTTCCGGAATAACCTGGTCTTACCTTGCACATTTAACCTGGGTCCCATCTCATCACAATTATCCACTGGAGAACAGAGGGTATACCCGAGTATATAAGAGGCCCCTGTTTATCCTTGGGTTTCTGGGTTGAACTGGTCTTCCTGTATACCCTTAATCTTTCCTTTATCTCTGTTCTAATGGTAATCTGTTAGTCTGGGATCGAGCTTCATCACTGTCCTAAGGGTCTCTCGCACCTGCATCCTTAGGCTGGGCTATATTTGTGTCCCCATGAGCTTATAGAGACTCTCACTCCAAGTATTCTAGCAAAAAAATAATTATCTATTTTCTCAGATTCCCATTTCCCATGTTCTTTAAGTAGGCAAGAAACCTGTTTTTCAGCTAACTGCTGCAAGGTGGCTGGACTTTCCTCTTTTTAAATATAATTTTGAAGGGCTTGATGCATATTGAGAAGGATATGGAAGTGGAGGAGGAAAAGGAGAGGAAATGGAGGCTGCAGGAGGAAGTGAAAGAAGCAAGGGGAATACTCACAGGAAGGCTTCATATGCTAGTGGAAACAGCAGCCTTTGGGCTGAGGAGGACAATGTTTATTTGCCCTCTTGACATAAAGGAGGAACTTCTGGAGTACTCAGGGCTTGGGGTAAGAATTCACACATGGCAAAGGAAGAATTTCCCCTCCTCCTAAAGAGGTGCTGACTCAAAAATAAACAGTAGGTGAGGTCTTTAAAGGGCCACAGAGTGAGGCCCTATGCAATCAGGTTAACTTTTTCAAAAGTCATTGGAAAAGTTGGCCCTGGATCATAACAGGGATGAAAAATATATAGTTAGTCACAAAGAGCTGGCAGAGCCGGGATTCTAGTTAGTGTCTGTCCCAGCAATGGGCAAACAAGCATCTGCAAAGGAGTCTGTTTCTTTGCTGCTGAGAAAATGCAACAAGAGCTGTGGGCACATGAAAAATGGGTGTATGTTTAAGACAGACGTGCTCTGAAGGCAAAGGATCCAGCAGGTGCAAAAGGCCATTTCATAATACACACAGAGTAAACAGGAGAATAGGTGATATGAGTTTTTGGGAAAGAGTCAATTTTAGATGGAAAAGCAGAGGAAACCCAAGATATTACATGATCTCAGGCTTTAGCCCTACTACTCTCACAAGCTTCCAGTCCAGGAGAGCCATGAGTGTCTCTGGTCTACTCTGTGCAGATCACAGGGACCTTGACACCCTGACAAGTATGTTAGGGTAAGCTGAGAGATCAGCCAGGGAGAAGCAGAGACACTGTGACCCAGTAGCGTCATTTTGGGGGCTGGTTATTAAGCAGGAGAGTGAAAGGGGAGAAGAAAATGTACATGGGGTTGAATGCCTCCAGCTGAAGAAGGCAAGACATAGAGATGTCTTACAAGCAGGGAATGTAACTGAGTCAAGTGGCACCAATGTATGTTAACAGCAGTAAATTTATGCAGGTCAGCAGCAACCTCAGTACTTGCCTACTCAGAAGAAAGAATTCAACTGAGGGCCATAAGGACTGTCATTCGTGATGGTGATTGGGGGTGGGGTGGGGCTCTCTTGCCCTGCTTGACTCTCCTGCCCTGCCCATGTTTGACTAACCACCTACTGTGACAGTAGTTGCTGCAGTTTCAGTTATTTATAAAGGCTGGACATGTGTAGAAGATGACAAGCTGGGACCCAAGGAGGTATTGTTGTGTCTGGCACCTTATTTGACTGACTTATGTAAGACTTCAAAATCTTGCATAAGCTTTTATGACTAATGCTACTTAGAAAAATGCAAGAAAGAAGATTCTGTGAAATGTATTCCTCAGTTTAACCAAAGTGACACAGCACAGTTGAAACCTTGGCAACTTCACATTCATCCATATCTTTTTTAACTGTATTTTTTAAACTCATACACAGCATTCTAACTATATTTGGTATTCATAGGCGTCTCTTTTAGGTATATTTAGCTTTGAAGTAAGAAAATAGCAAAAGAATTATTTCTCCTAACACAATACAACTACCCCTCATACCTCCCATCACATGCTAACTCTCCCCTCAAAACAGGATATGTCCATTTATCCATCACTAGGTGATGTCAATTTCTTTTCTAGCTGAGTCATTTATTTATTTATTTGTTTGTTTGTTTGTTTGTTTGTTTAGAGACTGGGTCTTGTTCTTTCACCCAGGCTGGAGTGCAGTGGTGTGAACAGCGTTCACTGCAACCTTGACCTCCTGGGCTGAAATGAGCCTCCCACCTCAGCCTCCCAAATGACTACAGGTGCATACCACCAAACCAGGATAATTTTTGTATTTTTCATAGAGATGAGATTTCACTGTGTTGCCCAGACTGATCTCAAACTCCTAGACTCAAGTAATCTACCCGCCTCCCCCTCCCAAAGTAATGGGATTACAGGCATGAGCCACCATTCCTGGCTCACACTCCTCTTTGTTAGTACCTAAATTGAATACTGAGAGACAAATTTACCTACTACTTATTACTTTGTATCCAAGGAAAATAATTTAGTTTTTAGTAGGAACCTAGAGCAATCCAGAAGATTTTATTCAAAAAGATGATATCGGTAGCAAACAGAAGAGTTGTTCTCCAAATTCTGAAGGCCTTCACTGTGATTAATCTAAAATAGTGATTGTAAGAGCTTCTCTTGAAAGTACTGTTTTTTCTTGTTTTCTGTTTTATAACATTAGAAAATGCATTAGAGCTTTTTGTAAAAATGTGAGCCCAAATCTAATTAATATTTATTGAATCATGGGTCCCATGGCTCAATCATATGCCTTGAATTGTATGCATTGAGAAATTTAAGTATGCTGTCCAATTCTTCACTGTTATTATTATTATTATTATTATAGATTCCTTATTTTGTAATAATGTTTTACTATTATCTAATAAGAGTGGTAGATTAAAAATAATTGTGACCATGTATTAAGTGCTTTACTATGGAAGTAAATACTAATAATATTTCCATTTTATACATAAGGGTACTAGGGTATTGAAAAAGTAATTTATTTGACATAAATTTAATTAAAAAAATTATACATTAACATATTAACATTGGACATGCAAAACATGGAGAAAAAAGTGACATTTTATATACATCATATTTCACTTGACTTGTGAGTAGATACATTGGCATGATTAATAGGAGGAAATTATTCAATTATTTGATTTAAAGCTAAATAAATATGATCAAAATAAGCCAAGTTAATCATTATGTTACTCATACTTAACATTTCTCCATCTGTCAAGCTTCTTCTTTCTGAGATGCTCTTTGCTTGCTTGTCAATGTGCATCACCTTTGCTGAATCTTCCCTGTATGAGGATTCTTGGAACATATGCCACATGACTACTTTGCTCACCAAGTTTTGATTTTTCAGTTTCTCTATTTCAACTTCCCATAATTAGTCTGGAGAGGCTGAGATAAAGTTTATTGCCAGAAAATGACTATGATCAAAATCCCAATTACTGGCACTTTATTCCTTTGATAGAAATTGAGGCTGCCTTATCATTTATTATGGGAAAATGCATATAAATACATCAGAGAGATTGTTTAAACACCTTCTCTTTTGGTAAATTTCATTGTGGGGCTCTAGCGATTTGAGATTACAGAAATTGAAATCATTTAATATTTTATCTTATTCCATATGATTTACAGAAATGTCTTTGAGTGTAACTATAAGTAAATACAATTAACTTGAATTGATACTATACCACTGTAAACTAGAAGCTGAGATGACTTTATGCTTCAAGTTGTGGACCTTTGTGAACATATTATTTGGACAAGAAAACAGAAACCACTATGTATGCCCTTTGAATTTTCACATATCCTCATTTTCTTTGACACAATCTGAATACCATTTATATATCCTGTGTATATATACTGATATATAGCACTAAATATTTGTTGTTGTCCCTTACAGTCATTGAAAGGAGGAAGGGCAAATTGTAAATTTTTTTATAAAATATAATAATATACAGGTATATTTGGATCATTCTTATACTTTTCTACTTGGTGTTTACTTAGCATTATTTGCCTATTAAGAAAATTATATGCAGCAAAAGAAAAAAATAAACTTTTGTACTATTTGTTTTCAGTACATAAATAAATTTCTGCTGAATAGAGAAAAGTAAATTTCTTTTCACAGTAAACAAAAATCACTAATATTTCCAGTGCTTAATTATTATTATTATTTCTACTCCAAATCTATTTCATTGATGCTTTTATAATCACAAATTTCTCTTTCATTTAATGTGATTCAGGTAAAGTTTACAGATTACAATTGTTTCAAAAGAAAGTTATTATTCTATTTAGTTTTAAATAAACATTTTCAAAATTTCCCAAAGAGAAAATTCAATTTTCTTCTGGTAGCACTCAAATTCGGTACATAAATGCTGTGTTTATATAATGGAATGTATTGGTCCCCTTGTGCTAAAATGTTTATTATTTCAACTGTAGAAAATGCCATATCACGGAATTGATTTTCCTTCAATATAATTCAGTTACTACAACAGTACCTGAAAGTGACTAAGATGGTTGGGAGAAATAAAGTTTATTGCTTGTACTGTAACTGTATCTGTAATAAACCTCAAAAACTTATTTTCCACACCAAAAGTCTTCAATTGAAAGAGAGTTTTAGGTGTGAATATTAGTAAACTGAGAAAACTAATGGAAAGAAAATTATTAAACAACAATTGCATTATTTAATAAATACTTCTATTAATATATGTGTATAATGACTCCAGTGGCTCTGTCTAGGGGAAAAAAAGGCGTTCACTTCAATTTTTTCAAGAAATAATTTCAACCTGAGAAATAACATTTACCTTTGTTGAACTCTGTGCTTTGCATTTAGGAGGAAATTCTTCAAAAAGAAGGTACTATATGATACATGTACAATCTTTTTAGGAAATTATAATTTGTGTAAGATTTATCTTGCCCCCAACACCCGAATAAAGACAGAATATTGTAACAATTCTAAGCCTTAACCCTCCAGTCAATTCAGTTTAGTCTTAATTCTGAATGTAGGAAAGAAAATTTGCAAAAAGACCAAGGATATTTTCGATGTATGTGCCAACTGACTTATCATTTTTATTGATTTACTGTTGTGAAAAGAGTAAGTAGAAGAGAGGAGAAGGAGAGGAGGAGGAGAAACAGAAGAAAGAAGAGTAATAAGAAGAAGGGTAGAAAGAATAAGGCTGTAATTAAAATGAATGCAGAATTCGAAGAAAATCAAAATGAATATATTACTCTTACAGCTAAATAAATGTTACCTGAAGACTTGCTCTAGGAAGAAGTAATTTTATTAAAAATATCAAGATTACTACGGAGAAATTTTGAAAGGATTATATGATAAACTTCAATGCATATACTTATGAAAATAGAGAAACTTCAAAGTATTCAAAATTTAAAATTCCAAGTTGCTATTAAAAACATAAGATTATCAAGATATCATAACAGTATTACAAAAATAAATATTGTTAAAGATTACTGTTAAATATTGTGTGTAAATTAACAAAAACTCTGGTGTAATAAGACAGCCGGAGTAGAACAGATTACCAAAATAAAGGAGCAAAGCCCCTTTTAGGAAGAAACCACATTTTTCTATAGCTTAGATATTCTCCAAAAAAAAAAAAAAAAATTCTCATAGATAGTAAATCATATATCTCATAACATCTCTCTCAATATTTTGATGAAGTGTAATTTTGAAGATTGTGTTTAAGTGGATTTCCATGTTAGTCAGATAAACCGATTTTTAATAGATTAAATGGTTATGATGGGAAAATAATTTTATGAAGATATTGCCAATTAAAAATATTCTAGTGATACAAGTAACCAATCTTTCCGACATAAGATATTTTAATCTGTCTTAATACCAAAAGGTAATTTAAATACATAAATTACATAGATGAAGCATGTTTAAAATATCTCAGAAACTGTCTTAATCTGCATGCCTGGTTTTACGTTTCTGGATAGGAGGAATAAATCTAGTCAGGGAGGCTAATGGAGTGGAGGAGATGTTCTAGAACTCGAGGTTTAAAAAGAATATTCACAAAGGAAGCAGAAATTATTGGAAAGATAGAAGTAAACTAAATAAAAGAAACTACTGGAGAAATGGCTTATAAAATGGCTCCCCAAAATACTGCATGCCCTGCACAGCTCCTGGGATTGAAATTATAATGGATTCTACTCCCATAATCCAGTCAGCCATGCAGTGCTGGATTACTGGTTCATAGAACTCTGAACTAATAAATGTGTGTTGTGTTGAATTGTTAAGCCTGTGAAATGAAAAAAATGAATATATGAGGTGAACACAGTAGAGTAGGAGTGAAGCATAATAACAGTAAAACGTATACTGTTCAACAGTTTTCACATTGGTAAATCATTCATTTATTTAACAAATATGTTTGTACATATATTAGTTGTTCATGGTGGAGGTATTCACTCATGGAAATTAAAGTCAGATACTTCTGAAATCATCCAGTGTGATTCGTAATTTTAAAAAATATTTGAGAAATAGCTTATTTACACTACTACTAATTTCTGGGTTGGAGTACACGTTCAGTGGATCTCACAATTTTGATATTCAATCAGATAAATACTTACAGATATTTTATCAAAATAAGAATAAGTGCGGACTGTGAAACAGTAGATAGATATTACAAAATGGGTCTTGAGTTATAGGGATGACAGTTTACAGTCTTTACACAGATAATGCCCTTTATTTCAGTATATTGTCAAAATGTATGAATGGAAATTACTGATATTCCATTAAGTAATATATGTTGCATAGATTTTTTAGATCAGAGAGACTTCTGAGAATTGTGTTTGCTACTGTAATTGTAAGAGCTTAGCAAGTGTTATTTAATGTCTCTAGGCATGTTTTTTTCTAACTTATATATAAATACCTTAACTATACATAATATTAAAATTATTACATAAGGTAGTCATGAAGATTAAATATGCTGATACCTGTAAGACATTTAGGAAAGTACCTATAATATTGAAAAGTGTTCAATAAATATTAGATATTAATATTTATTACATTATTATTTATCATGTACTAATGAATTTCATTAATATTAATTAAATATGCATAGTGAATGGATAATTTCATATATGAATGAATAAATGCCTATGCCCTCTTGAGTACACTATTCTTAGTTTCCCATTACAGCTGCAATTGATTCTTATTTGATACATTATTTTGGTAGTAATAGCTACCTACATTCTCTCTGTACTCTTATTGAATATTTCTAAACTTTATAATTTTTGTGAAATACAAATTGATAAACAGTAAAAGTTGCCTGCTTCAAATCACGTTTAATAAATGATTATGGTCAGGTTAATATTCATAACAAGTCACTTGGTTTGAAATTAATGTTAATGCATTAGCTTTCTACCTGACCATCAGCCATTTTAATTCATTTGGGAAACAGGCAGCAAAAATAATAAACACAAATAAAGAAAAGTGAAAATTTATTACTTTAGTTATTTCTCATTTGGGCTTTCTTATTTGAGCCAGTCATCACTTGACCTAATTCCAAGCTCTCCTTTGCCTAGATGATTTATTCCACAATGTCTCAAAAATCATGTAATATTCAAAGTCATAGAAATAAAACAAACTGACATTCTAGGTCATAGAATGCCATGAATTATTAATTAAAATCACTCATCTTTCTCTAAGTTATCTCTGTTGCATAGAGCAGGATGACCAATATGTGTTCAGGTCCTAACAATAAATCTAGAGTATTGGAGTACACAATTGACCAGTAATTGGTGGAAAGAGAAAATATAATCATATGGTAGAATTGCATAAATGACAATTTGGGTAATGTTCTATGTCTTAAGATGGTATCAACAGAAGTGGTAAAACAATATACAATTTTGGAATAAATGCTAGAATTGATTTCACAATGTTTGAGCCCCAAATCTAGGCACTTGTGATAGAGATAAAAATTACAAAAAGCTTGGGAAAGCAAGTGGAAAGATAACCTACGGACAGAATTCAAAGGCAGCAGCTCTTGCCCTGTGGTGAAGAGCCTTGATAATAAGCGTAGTACAGGTGGAGGTTTCCATAGTATATTTCTGCATATATGTTTGTCTGTATTGGGGAGTTAATGGACTCTCCACTAACCAAATCCTAAAATCTTTGACATAGCCATACTCTAAAATGAGGAGCATAGAGAGGGTGATTTGATGTTCTACTTTAAATAGTAATTAAAATTAGAATTTCTTTGTTCTCCATTTTTTTTGGACCTCACCTCTACTCTACCATAGGTGGTTCATTTTGTAAGCATTTTGGCAAATGTTAGAAATGAGTGACAAGGAAGACCATGAAGCTTCCTCCCCAAATAGCTAGCTAGATCATTAAGGCTGTATTTGAAACTTGAAGAAACCATGGTACCGTTTATTACATAAAAGTGATTAAAGAAGTCATGATAGTTGCTGTTTGTTTGTTTTTCTTATTCTGGGCAGAGGAAAGTATTCCACTGATTAACAAGAGAATGAGAGATGAACATAGGTTGTTTTTGTTTATGTCCTCTCAGTCATGCTTTCACAATATATCCATTAAATTCATAAGGGGAATGACAATTCAGAAACATAGTTTGAATTATGTAGATTAATGTTATTATAGAACAGTTTGTGAGGTAACCTCCCCAGTAATTAGAAAAGTGCAAGAGAAATAATATATTCTACACGCTTTTTTTTGTTGTTGTTGTTAGAAGTAAGAATTGTAAGAAAGTATAAAATGCATTGTGCTAAAGTTGTTGCAAGTGACTATAGAAAAAAGATAGCCATTGCTTATGAGTATATGTGAGACACATTTATCCTTAATATGTTGATGCTTATGTGCAATAATATTTATGTTTGTACAAAAAACATTCTTAGAAATAATCTTACCATTTCAACTTATGGAAAATTAACTTTCTTTTAAGAGGTATTATAAAACTATTTTGTTAATAACCCAATTTTCCCATTGAGATGCATGTTTTTATAATGTGGCTTTGATAATTTAAGGAAAAGCAATGGGCTACTGAAAAATAACAGGCTAAATTCCTTCACTGGTGACAATATAATAAAAATATAATTCTGCATTTTATCTTGTCATTATATGTAAATTATTTTCTAATGGGAAAATGAAGTGTGTAATATAATGAAAAAAAGAACTTTGACTGTAGGCAGAGTTCGGCACATTTTCAAAACTGCTGCAAAAATGTTTGAGTACAAAGTCAATGTAATTCTGTGGTCAAAATACGTGTAATTCTGGGTCAAAATATGTTCTTTCTACAGTCCTTCTATATTGTGATGAAAAAAATACACGATGTCATATCACATTTGTTCTTAACAGGATCAGTTTCAAAACTGGCATATTGCTAAGTGACAAATTTCTCTCTAGAAAAGGTCAGATTTACAGTTAATTAATTTCAACTAAACCTAAGTATATGAATCCATGTTTAACGAAACATGAATTTATAGTTACTTTTCAATTTAAGGCTTAGAAAAATATGCCTAATAATTCTCTTATAGTTCTGTGTCAGAATTTTTCTACTTTCATATAAAAACATATTTTAAATGTATTAATCCATATGTGTATAGTTGTAACCAATCTGTTAATTTACAGTGTCAAGGAAATTTTTTTTTTTTTTTCCTATATCAGAAGACTGTGTGGATGCCATCTGCTGCTGGAAATCCTTATTCTTAAAAATAGATGGATACTCCAAGTATAGAATCCTGGTTTTACTTCTGTTTTGTGTAAACACAACATCTGTTACATTAAAAAGACAGGCTCCCACAGTGTTTTTTTTTGTTTGTTTGTTTGTTTTTGTTTTTGTTTTTTTAAGTAAGTCATCTGTTAAATGAAGGTATGCATGGTTTAGCAACATAATTACATGAAATATTTTTCCCTTAGTAATTATGCTCTGAAAATAAAAATCTGCACACGTTTTATGTCATCCAAAGTGAGGTGTAAAATTTCATTATGTATAGGTTATATTTCATGCATTTATTTATCAAAGTCTGCACAATCAGATGCTATAGTCACTCTAATCAGAAGTGTCTTTGCTAATAATGGAGTACATTGGTAAAATAGGTAAGTAAAATTTGTTAAACAAGATTTGGGAAATTACTTTCACATTAGGATAATTTTAAAGAAAATTAGGTCAAACTAGGTTGGTCTTTTAAAATAACTAATTAATAGTGTCTTTACTATGTTGTATTATGATAAATTCTTTCTCACATGCTTACCTGTCAAAGCACTTAGTTTGAAAATAATTTTTGCCAAGAACAAGTGTTCAGTCAGTGCAAAATCACTTTACTGACTATATATTTAGTATCACATGAAGAGTGACATGTTTTAAAGCATTCTTAGCACAGGACCTCATGATTGTCTGCATATGTTTCTGTGGGTCTGTCTCACTGGCAATTTTAATTTTCCAGTGTTGAATTCTGTATTTTATTTGGTGTTTACAGCTTCCTGGTATCAGTATACCATATATTATGTCCCTCCTCACCCTGGTCTTGGGATGATACTGCAAACATTGTTGGGATACTCTGTAAATTGTACAATCATTTATTACATTTCTATATGTAATTTGTGCTACTTAGTGTATAGGTGCAAACAAGAATATATTTTTCTAGTTTTACTTTGTAGAGGGTTTTCCTTAGACTTCTCCTGGTAAACATTTTTGCAAATGACTGATACTAAAAACAGAAAGTGGCTTTCTAAATTTGTGAGTGGGAGGAATAGCAAATACTTTGAGTGACAAAGTCAGAATCCAAAGTAAAGAGATTAGTAATTGCCTAACCAATGTCTATTTTCCAATTTATTTTTACGAAAGATTTTTGTTAGAGTAACTTCTGGAGCAGAAAACTCCTACCATTTAAACTGTTTCTTGCAGCAAGGACTGAATTTGGGATGAACATTTGGCCAATTAGATTTGGAAAATACTTCATCTCCTAGCAACCTATAAACAACTATTCATCTCTTTAGTGACTACTTCATCTCCTTGGTAACTGTAAGCAACTGTTTTTTAGGGTGTTGATATCGACTATCTTAACTAACTGTAAACAAATAATTGTTTACAGTTACTAAGTATTTGCGTAGGTTGTAACAGAAATAGATAACTAGAAGAGGATCTTAAAAGCGTTGATTATGTCTTACTCATGTATTTATGTATTTTCTGTGATACTTGTCATTATACCTCACATGGAGTAGGTATCTAAAAGTAACTGTAAAATTACAATAACATCTATGAAAATATCAAACAATAAATTAATCAAATATTGTCTTTAACATTATTATTTTCAAATCAGGATGTGCATATATGCATATGTAATTACATATATAAAACATGCATGTTAATAAATATATGTAAACATGCATATATTTTAATATATAAATATATTTAAATATGTAAATTTCCAGTGTTTATATAGAAATACTATTTTTAACCAACATTTAATTAGTAATGCTCAGAAAATGTGAAGCAACAATTAAAAACCTACTAAATGATATAAAACTATTCCATTATGTAAAATAAGCTTTTAATTTTCCACTAATTGCTATTCTTTGGTTATTTTTAAAGAATAGAGCATAAGTTCTATTATTAAAATTATTATAGCAAATCCTTAATATAATATATATATTTCCTAATTTAACACACAGAGCATCCTGAAATGTCCTTAACTTTAAAACTGAAATTATAATCAGGTAAAATGATGAAGTACTTCTGTACTATGTAAAGATATTTAAACTTTCTTAGTTTTTCTTTCATTTTTTTTTCAGAAGCCTCATGTTTCCTACATTATTTTCTGAATGCCTGATCTTAGAACAAGGCATCATGGCAAGGAAAGATGAATAGGAAATAACATTGCTAGTGTTACAGGAAGCAAGATGGGGGACAGAATAATGCTTCTTTCTTGTTGGCATTATATCCAGTTGAGGAATTTGATAATTGATTCCACGTAAAGTATAAGAAAAAGCAGTCATCAAGAATGAATTACTGAAATGAAAGTAAGGGCATTAGTAACAATATTAGAAAAAACAAAATGTAAAATAATAGAAAAATGTTAAAAATTTGATGTCAGCAGATAGATGCCCTAGTGAAATATTAGAAACACACAAGCTACCAAAATTGTCATAAGTAAAAGAGAATATCAAGACAAACCTATAACAAGAGAGATATTGACTACATAATCAATAAGCTTGAAATGATGCCTAGCTTTGTCTAATATCTCAGTTTTCATAAATACTCTAGGTATAATTGCTAAATGTAACTAAAATCAGTGTAAAAAGCATAAATATGTATGAATGTACATTACATGTTGTTTGAGGTTTTAAAGTTATGTTATATTGAATTAAGCAATTCATTTTATTTATATTCATTAAATGTCTGGGTCATATCCAAATGAGATAAAAACGTGAACAAATCACTGTATATAATATTTGTTCTTGGTTTCTAAAATTTTATGGAAAGACTAACTGCATTTAGATCTCTTACTACTCAAAAAAATTATGTTATGGGAAGTCATGTTTTAAAAAATTATAAAGATTCTCATCTATACAATGCTAATATGTGATGAACCACTCAAAATTGGTTGGTAGAAATTAATGTTATTTAGAGTTAAAATTCTAATTATTTTATTCCAATATACATAATTTTAATATAAATCATACCAAAAGATGTATTTTAATAAAAAAGAATATTAAAAGGCATGAAATGTGTCTTTATTAAGAAAAATATATTTTGTTTAACTCAGAGTTTATTTAAAAGTTGTTTCAAAATATGAATTGAGGAAGAAAATAAAAACTAGCTAGAAAGAAAACAGTAAGTAGGAGAGATGGATATAAAGTAAGTTATATTTATAAATATTTATTTTTGGTTAAAAAACTTAAAAATTGTATAAGAAAAGTCTTACATAATAATTTTTCTACAATAAAATGGATGATTGTTTAAGAAAGAAGTATAGAACAAAGTATGAAGTTTAAACATATTATCGAAAGTCAGAGTAGGTCATGAAAGGTTTGTAAATAATACATTTAAGAAAATTTTATACATGATCAATTTGGCTAGAATTAGAAAAACAACTATTTATGTTCCTCTAAACATTGAGCTTTGATGTTAAAAATATACTGATAGAAAACTAAATGTTTAGTCACCTCTGTTAGAACAAGAAGATTTTCTTCTTCTTCTTCTTCTTCTTCTTCTT
>NW_012114544.1:6541082-6562995 GCF_000951035.1 Colobus angolensis palliatus | reverse complement strand
TTTTTTTTTTTTTTTTTTGAGACGGAGTCTCACTCCGTAGCTCAGGCTGGAGCGCAGTGGCCGGATGTCAGCTCACTGCAAGCTCCGCCTCCCAGGTTTAGGCCATTCTCCTGCCTCAACCTCCCTATTTTCTTCAAGTACTGATCTGATCCTAGTAAAATTGTAGGAAGGTTTGATTATCAATTCTAAAATATGTTTTTTTAACAGCCATCTTCTA
Organism: Colobus angolensis palliatus; assembly: GCF_000951035.1. NCBI lineage: Eukaryota > Metazoa > Chordata > Mammalia > Primates > Cercopithecidae > Colobus > Colobus angolensis. The sequence goes on along the minus strand of NW_012114544.1, from coordinate 6,562,778 downwards.
AATTGCAGACAGTTTCCATTTATGCCACGTTTCTTCCTGAGATCGATTTAATTTCTCTAGTTTCAGGTTGGCAACATTCTCACCTTCATTTAGAGTGTTAGTTTTATCCCTTGAGGTAGAGTTTTTCTCTTAAAGCTTCTAAAATGTGTATCTCCGAAGTTCAACTTTTGCTGTATCTTGCAGCACCTGATTTGCAAATCATGCATCATTGCCTTTAGCTCTTTCTCTTCTAGAAGAAAACCTGAGATCATCATTGTCTCCAGCTTCTTATATCAACTCCTGCAACTATTTTTCCCTCCAGTTCTCACTCTACTGTTATGACCTGACACTGAAGTGTCTATTTTGAAGGCCTAAAAAAATCAATGTTTTTCCCCAGAATTATTTTATTCCCTACTCTTCTTGGCTTTTCTTGGTACCTCTGAATTGCTTCATGAAACCACAAACTTGCTCATGATGTTACTTTTTCTAAGAGTCATGTATTCCTGTGCTCAATATACTAGTTTTCTTGTTAACATTCCTGTGTAATTTGGGTATAATACAAACAGGCATTCTTCTGTGTCTGAATTCAAGCTTTTTTTTTTTTTTTAAATTAAGCTCAACTTCCAGGTTTTCTAAATGGCTTTCCATAAGGAGAAGCAGTTATACTGTAGGAAGTTCTCTTTAGCTTTGTGACAACTGGTCAAAAAAATAATAATAAAACAAGTAACTTGCATTTTATCAAGATAATTTCCTCTGTTGTCTATATCAGTTTTTTGATTACTTATAAAATATAAACTTGGTAAGGGTTAAGAATTTTATATTCATGTAACTTTCTGTATTGCTTTCGAGGTCTTTTGATTATCACTCTAATTAAATACATGGCTATTATTTTACAGTGACCTGTGATTCTGTTTTGTTAAAGTGTTTTAAACCTTTTGACATCTTTGGCAATATTCCCCTGGATCAAAATTCTAAATTAACTTCTTTGACCTGGAATAAACTTTATAATTGTTCAGTTGATCCCCTGGAGACCCTCAAAAACATATTTCTCATTTTAGAGATATTAAATGATTAGATTTATCTAATCTAATTAGACTTAACTAATTCTTCCAAAATTTGGAAACCCGTTGTGAATATTCTTATGGTAATATGGTTATTTGCATAAGCTCAATAAAAATCTGTTATCTCTTTATAACAGAATACAACTGAAAACATTGATTATATAACCAAGACTGACTGAAATGTCATATTTGAGAATGTGCAAGGAATGCCTGTCTTCAAGGGTTCCTAGCTTTGCAGAGAGTAGACAAAAATAGTCACTTTCTGGCAGACACAGAAAACTTAATACTGTAAGTAAAAGCTAACTTCTGTCCTCAGCATAGAAGTTTTATTTGGCTTTCCATCCTCAGGAAAATTTAAATCTGTTATTTTTATATAATCAATATATAGAGAAAGTTAGACTTCTAAAGAAAGTTATAATATAGCCATTATTAAATTGTAGCTCAGTGTATTGTTTTCATGTTCTTATTATCTACCTGTAGACTGCACAAGATCTTGAATTCTTCCCGATTCCTCCAATAAAACTTTACTTTGTATTTTATTGGAATTATTAAAAGTGAGAACCGTTCTGTTTCTGAAGCCCTATAAGCTGAAACTAAATAAATTTTAAGGAACAAGTTTTGTGTCTGATATATGGGCCCCACAGCAAGTTTACAAAACCACCCAATGCCATAACCATAGACACTCAAACTGCAAACCAAGACAAGAAGTTGATGTTTTTGTGCTGTAAACAGCTTTTCCCAAGATGTCAGAAAAACTCTTAATATCATAATGAGATTTTTACCTGTCTTTATGTCTGCCTTTCTCGCTTGGCAGGATAATGGTGTAATTGAAGTTTCACAATCAGTAGCTCATGCTGCTGACTTGGCAGAACTTAACCTAAGAGATAGTTTAGCATCTATTGATTAAATAAGGAAATGTCTGAAATGTCTGTACTATTGCTAATACTACATGATGTACTTGGAAAAATTCCCGTGGGATAATTGAGACCCATATGTTCAAAATAAGGAAACAAGCCCCATGGTTACAGCAGTTCTCACCTACTTCCCTATGGTCACATGATTTATTCAGTTGATTGCCTTTTAAGCAACTGGGATTGTCATATTACTATTTATTTTACTTTGTATATTTTTTCAAACTTTGTTATCTGTTACTTGTTAAATTTTGCAGAAGTACATTTATTCACAAAATAATGCAAATGTAGCACTTTTACATGATGGTAAAAGATGACAGAACAGAAAATATTGAATTTAATTAAGGACTCCAGCTAGACTTAACCTGAGAGTCACTTTTTCATAACTCTCTTGTAGCTCGCATGTGACTGAAAGGGTTTTGACAGTTACTCCTACCTGCTGTTCACTACCTCCAATGTGGGATTAGATCTGGAAGAGTAGACTGGTAGTGGTCTTCTTGGCACCAAGGAACAGTTAAAGACTAACTACAGGATAAATAGATTATGCTTTTGGAAAAAAAAAAACAAAAAAAACAAAATAAAACAAAACAACTCTGATAAACAGAACCAGGAAAGGCCATGAAGAAAAAGATTCTCATGGTTGATAACAAAAATTACAGGAAGAGCTCAGCAAAAACTGCAACTTTGCACAAAAGCCATCACAACTTTACACAAAAATTAATTCTGCAGGGACATCTGCCCAGCAATTGCCTCTATAACAGAGTGATTTAATCTGTTATTTATCCTTGTGGCTAAGGATAATACTCTCAAAACAACTATGTAATCCTTATGACTCTTTCTTTAAAATATCTGTCTTCCTTTACCTCTGTGAATTCATACATAATTCACTATGGCATAAGCATTCCCATAGCAGTCCCCTATTCCTGAGTAAATATTTTCTTTAAAGAGCCTCTGCCTCTGTTTGTTATTTGTGTTGACAAGCCTTGTGGGTTAAAATTGAGTGTCCAGCAATAAACTCATATATCTAAGGCCAACTGATGCTCAACAAGGGTGCCAAGATTATTCAATGAGAAAAACACAGTCTCTTCAACGAATAGTAATGAAACAAGTGTTTACTAAATGCAAAAGATGAAGCTGAACTATTAAACCACAGTGTATAAAATAATTAAATGAACATGTATTAATAGCAAATATAAGAACTAAAAGTATAAAACTCTCAGAGGAATGCATAGAATGAATTATCATAACTATTTGGCAATGGATTCTTAGACATCAAAAGTACAAGCAATAACAGCAACAAACAAAATAAATTAATAAACATCAATGAAAAATTTTTGTCCCTCAAATGACATTCTCAAGAAAGTAATAGACAACACACAGGATGAAAAAAATGCAAATGATGTATACAAAAACGATCTAGTATCCAGAATAAATATACTGTAACAACTCAACAACAAAATGATAAACATCTAAATTCACAAATTGGTACAAGACTTGAATTAACATTTCTCTAAATATATACAAGTGTACAAAAATCACATGAAAAGATGTTCAACATTATTAGTCAATAGTGACATGTAAATTGTAACCATAAAATACAAGTTCATATTCACTAGGATTAGTATAAGAAAATAACAAGTATTAGGATATGGAGAAATTGGAACCCTTGAACATTGCTGTTGGAATGTAAAATGATGTAGTCATTGTGGAAAAACAATTTGTCAGTTTTTAAGACATTAAAACATAGAACTACCATATGTGTTAACAATTCCAACCTTAGTTACTTACCTAGAAGAATAAGAAAACAAGTACTTAAACAAATGTGTATACATAAAAGATGATAGCAGCACTCTTCAGAATATTCAAAAGATGCAATCTGCAAATGTGTATAATGTTACACTTATAAAATTAATCAGATGATAATAAAATGAATAAAGGATTATTATTATTTTAATTTTCTGTAATAGTAACTGCAGATAAATTATTCACCATCTGGACACTGCTTAAAAGGATTTAAAAGCTTGTTAAAAAGATTTCATATATTCCGTATTGAAATTCAGTTTTTTGGGGGGGCTTCATTCTGATTTTTTTCACTTGTGTTTAATCACAGAAGGCTAGATCAAATGTTAGTGTAATTTTGTATATTTATCTTTAATGCCTATGAATCAAAATTTAATAACTAAATTTCACAGTATCAATATGTTAAATTTAATTAAAGTCACTGCTATTATTATCCTTGGCACTATCTGGATTTATGCCAGTTTCTCAGATGAAAGAAAAAAACTAATTTTGTAAGCCAATGTTGCAGTTGTCTTTATGTAATTGAATGGTAATACGTACTATTTATACCAAATTTGAAGAAGTATGCTTTTAATATATATATTAATTACACATATTAAGAATAAGACAATGTAATCCAAAAGCAAATTAAAGTGTAACTGAAAGCTACAAAAGCTTGAAAATATCCAAAACAGCTGTTAAATGTTTGCAAATTATTTTTTCTTATTATCCAAAGAGTGTTATGAAAGTAGAGAGAAGAGTACAAATGTTGGGAGAAAAAAATCAGTAAAAGTTCATAATAAGTAGGATTTATTTTCTTAATGCAAAATAGATTGATTTATGGAGGAACAGAGTGAAGGAGGAGAACATACACTCATTATTGATATAAATAAATCTCTTTTGAAATATTAACTTTCAAAGGAGGAATAATTTGTTATACACAATAGAAATAATTCCTAAAGTAACTTTTAAGTAATTGACTTACATAAGGATGATTTCTAATGTAAAAATTCCATTACTTGTAATCACAAAAACAAATTTAACAGTAACAAAAAAAAAGTAATTTTAAAGAGTAGAAAAGTAATTTTATTTACAAATTAGCACATTTTAAGATTATTGAATTTTAATAGTTTAAAATTTCTTAACTAGGGCATAGATAAACCACTCTATTTGAAAATTTCTCTATGAGCCAAATGAAGCAGATAAATTAGTTTTAAGCCTCCTGAAAGTGGTTATTGTAGTCTTCAACTAAAATGAGCAAAACTCTCTGGCAAAAAGAAAAAAAAAAGTCAGTTATCCAGTTTCATGAATTAGAAGAATGACAGACAAACCATATAAAAGCAACAGAATTCCACTTAATTTGTACCTGATATTGCTCTATTCTCCAGGATTGGGCAACAATATTGCCTATAAGATTAAATAATTTTGAAAGTAATATCCTGTATTCTAAGTCTTAGGAGAGAAAAATGTATTATTTTGTAGATAAGAATGATTTAAAGTAAGGCCTTAGAATACACAAAAGCATTAATCTGTAAATCAAGATTTTCTCTTTGGGAAACACAGAACCATATAAAACTGGTGTGGATAAAGGCTGGGTAGAATGATGAGAAGAGTTAGCAAGATGAAAGTTATACCAGAAAAGCATAGCCACATATAAAAGAGTACCAACCCAAAAATGAATATATTAGTCACACGTAACTATAAACATATTTATAGAACCAAAGGAGAACATGTAAGCAGTGAGAAAATAGTTTATGGATTCAGATTGTAAAGGGAACTGCAAACAAGGTAGTTTGAGATAAGTGAAGAGGTTAGTCCTGTAAATCTCACTATATTTTACTTTTACTTTAATCACAATAAAATAAAATATAAACAAAATCACATTATTTTCAGTAGTGGTACTTAAAAATTCAAAATATGGAATATAAGCACTGAATTTGAGCATTTGAAATATTTGAGGTTCTCAATTGCTAAAATATGCTACTGATTTTATATAACACACAAATAAACATTAATATTTACACTTAAATACACTTATTGAAATCTTTTGAATTTTTTCCCTGAGGCTCTTGCAATTATGCCATCAATATTTTTCTTCATTGATATTTGTGGTGATCTATTTGATGTGTAAACTTGGTTCGGCTATAGTCCTCAGTTATTCAATCAAATCCTAATCTAGGTGTTGCTGCTAAGGTATTTTTTAGATGTGATTGAAGTCCATAATCAGTAGATTTTAAGGAAGTCAACTTGAATTAAGAAAGAAATTCTGGCCGGGCACAGTGGCTCACGCCTGTAATCCCAGTACTTTGGGAGGCCAAGGAGGGCAGATTACAAGGTCAGGAGATTAAGACAATCCTGGCTAACATGGTGAAACCCCGTCTCTACTAAAAATACAAAAAAAAAAAAAAAAATTAGCCAGGCGTGGTGGCAGGTGTCTGTAGTCCCAGCTACTCGGAAGCTGAGGCAGGATAAAGGTGTGAACCCAGGAGGCTGAGCTTTCAGTGAGCCGAGATCTTGCCACTGCACTCCACCCTGGGCGACAGAGCAAAACTCTGTATCAAAAAGAAAGAGAGAGAAAGAGACAGAGAGAGAGAGAGAGAGGAGAGAGAGAGAGAGAGAGAGAAGAGAGAGAAAGAGAGAGAGAGAGAGAGAGAGAGAGAAGAGAGAGAAAGAGAGAGAAAAGAAATTCCAGGACATTTTAATAGTGTTTCCATCACCCATTGGCTGTTGCCAGTGGTAAAGAGGAAACTTGTAGTCCATGGAAACTTATGACAATAGAAATGTACCAAATACTGGTATTAGTTAATTCTAATGAAACACCTATAGACAGCAAGGGTAAAGGTTACCATGTATTTTTTACTCTGGAGTATTTTATCAAAATGAGGGTTAACTGGCTGTTACTTACTACACTGAGAATGTATGGAAAAAAAACAATGGGATTAGGGTTTCAAATTTCACGGTCAAACTCCACAAAAATTATCTGAAATCGTTGATACCTGGTCCTGAAATAAACCTTTTTTCTCCTCTAGCTGCAGGTCGAGGTCTCTGAAAAGCAAACCCAAAGTCTCACTTTTAAGTATTAAATTACAAACACAAATTTCTACTAATGTAAGCATCTGAAGGCATGATTGAGAGGGAATGGGACCTGTCCCCACCACTCGTCTTTGATTTTGGAACCATATACTAGACTCATGACCCATCATACCCCAAAGGTTTGAGTCACAAAGTACAGTTTTTGATAACATATGCTACAGACCAAATGAATTGCATGCCTTTTTCAATTTATACAGAAATCTGATAATACATGTGAGGAGAAACCATATGGGAGTGAAATCGTGGAATCATTTTTAATATCATATAAGTTGAATCAGGATGAATTTTCTGATATGAGTCCCATAAGCAGATATTCTACATTCAATGTTGTAACTTAAGGTGCTAAAAATGGCTCTGGCAGTTTGTTTCCTTGGTTTGCTGAAACATGAATTCAAATGTAACCTTCAGCAAATGAAACTGACGTGCCAAAACTGCCTTAATTTGTTGTGGGGGTGGTTATACAAAGGCTTATGGATATTGAAATATATTGGATTATTATGTAAGACTTAAATATCCACCTTGAGAAGGTCTAGAAAACACATCTTTTACCATCAATGTTAGAAATAAATGTGTGAAGTGAGTTTCATCATATTTGAAGAATGGTGTAGTTATTCTCTCGATTGGCCAGAAATTACAGTAGAAACTGCTACCATTGAAATCAGAAGCTAAATGCAGTGGGGACAATAGAAGTGACATGGGCTAACCAAAGACACAGCAAGAAAGTGGACCTCTACAAGCTATGAATCAAATCAGCTGTCACCTTGATCTGGGAGTTCCTAGACTCCATAAGCATGACAAATAAATTTCTATTGTTTATGCCACCCAGTCTGTGGTGTTTCATTAAAGCAGACAGAGAAGACTTATACATCAATGACTGAAAGATATGCTAGTTTTAAATAAAGTCTAACAAAAGAAAAGGCTCTACAATAGGTACAGGCTGCTCTGCAAACTACCTTGCTACTAGGACCATATGATCTAGCAGATACGTTAGTGCTTAAAGTGTTAGTGGCCAACAGAAATGTCATTTAGTGCCTTCGATTAGCTCGGATAGGTATGATAACACAGATCCTTAGAATTTTGGATCAAAGGTATGCCATAGTCTGCATATGATTGCACAGTTTTTTTTTAGAAAACCAGTGTTTGGCTTGCTATGAGACCCTTGTAAAGACTAAGCATGTAACAACAGGCCACCAAGTTACCATTGCACCTGAGCTGCCCATCAAAACATCATAAACTGGGTGTTGTCCGACCACAAGTTTGGGCATGCACCTATATGACATTGGGCTATAAGAAGAAGAGGCTTGCATGACACTGGGCTTCAGCAGACTCTGAAGACAAAGTACATTGCATAAGAAAGTGTCCAAATACACATAGCCCCTACTCCTTCTACACTACCAGGCCTACATTGATGGCCTCGTAGGAATTTCCCTACAACCAATTGACTAAGAAAGATAAAACACAGACTTCGTTTAAAGATGACACTGCACAATATGCCTCTCCACCAAAAAGTGAACAGTGACAGCATGATAGCTGTTTTCTGGAACTCATTCCTGAAGAAGAGTAGTAAAGGGAGTCCTGCCAGTGAGTGGAACTTTGAGAAGTACACCTGATTGTTCCTGTTACCTCAAAGCTGAAATGGCCAGATGTAAGAGTCTGTATTGATTCACAGATAGTGGCCAATGGTTTGGTGGATGCTCAAAAAAGTAGAACGAACACAATTGTGAAATTGATGACAAGCAACTCTAGGGAAGAGGTATGCGGAAAGACTTTTCTAAATGGGCAAATTATATAAATATATTTCTATCTCAAATGATGACTTTAGCAGATGATTTTTAATAATCTAGGACAGTATGACTCAGTCTGTGAATACCAGTCAACCTCTTTCCCCAGCCAGTCCTGTCATTGCTTGTTAGGCTTATGAAAAAGGTGATCATGATGGCATGAATGGAGGTTTTGCATAGGCTCAACAGCCTGGACTTCAAGTTACCAAACCTGAAGTCTATACTACCAAACCAAAACTGTCTATAGCTCTGCTGATTGCCCAACCTGCCAGCAGTGGAGAATGACAATGGATGCCTGATATGGCTCTGCTTCCTGAGGTGATCAGCCAGCGACCTAGTTGCAAGGTGACTAGACAGATCTCTTTCTATCAGGGAAAAAGCAACACTTTGTTTGCTGTAATAGATACTTCAAATATGGCCTTATGCCAAAAGTACCATCCATGAGCTTAGTGAATGCTTTATCTACCATCATGGTATTCTACATATTATTGTGTCTAATCAAGTGATTTGATTCACCTCATATGGTATGGGCCCATTAACATGGAATTCACTGGTCTTACCATGTTCTATCCTCTTGATATATCTGTGTATTAAGGATGAACTGGCATTTTGAAGCCTTACTGATAGCACTTGGTAACAATACCTTGCACAACGGAAACACTGTCCTGAAGGTTAATCTATATCAGCATCCACTATAGGGTACTATGTCTTCTACAAAATAATTAGTTCAGGAATCAAAGTGGGCAGATAGGAGTGGCTCCCCTCACTATTTTTCCTAGTAATCTAATATAAACATTTTTTTGCTTCCTGTCCTTTTGATCTTAGACTCTGTTGGCCTAAAGGTCTTAATTTCAAAAGAAAAGAAAACTTCCATTAAGAATTAGGTATTACCATGAATCACAACAATGAGTCCATTGAACTGGAAGTTGAAACTCTCATCTGCCCACTTTTAGCTTCCCATGCATCTGAATTAAGAGGAAAAAAATGGGGTTAGTATACAGGCTGAGATCATTGATTCTGATTAACAATATAAAATTTGATTTCGACTACGCAGTGAAGGTAAGAAAAAGTATGTTTGGAATAGAGCAGATCTCATACAGTATCTCTTAGTAGTCCTAACATGTAATGTGATAAAAGTCAATGGCAAATACAACAACTGATTTCAGAAAGGACTGCTATTATTCCAGATCGTTTAGGAATTAAGGTTTGGGTCACTTCACTTGGACAAGTACCACAACTAGCGTAAGTACTTGCTCAGGGCAAAAGGAATACAGACAAGTGATGGGAGAAGGTATTATGACCATGTTACCAGCTGCAGATATGAGCACTGAAGAATTGTAATAGTTACAGGTATTTCTTGTTTGTTATGAGTTTGTGTCTGAGACACACACACACACACACACACACACTAAATTTTTTATCTCTTCCTTATACCCTTACCATCTAAGATAACAGTAATAATAAATGTATATAGCAGTATTTGATTTACAGGATACTAAAGAAGAGTGAACATCACCTAAGAACCTTGTATCCTCTTCTGGGAAAAGGGTTAGAATGTTTGCCATTGCGTGTACAGTTGTCCCTTGAACAACAAGGTTTGAACTGTGTGGGTTCACTTAGTATATGCAGACTTTTTTCAATAAATACAGTGGGCCCTTCATTATAAGTTTCTCATCTGTAACCAAATGCAGATAAAAAATGCAGTTATTTATGGTATGCAAAACTCTTCCTATCCCTGAGTTCTTCAGGGCCAACTATGGGACTTGAGTATGGGTGGGTTTTGATATCTGCAGGCATTCCTGGACCTAATGTCACACGTACACGAAAGAATGACTATAGTTATATCATGTTAAATGAAAGTCTGACTTTGTTACTGCCTTTAGTTGGAGATTAGGTATGGTTTAAGAAGATATATATGAGGGTCATATTTTTATATGTTCATTCATATTTCTAAAAGACATATTTCTGAGTGAAACAAAAGTTTTTTAAAACTGTATAACTATTAGTTTATATTACAAAATTATACAACTAAATATAGCCACAGTAACATAATAGAATTTACTCTCATAGTCTCAAAATGTCTAGATTTTAAATATGGCTAATTAGTGTTAAATTTACAATAATAACTAATATTAAACATTTCCTTAATTTGCACCTCTTCACAAAAGAGAGTTTCTCTATGTACAGCACTTTACAATACTGGTGGTAGTTAATTCCTTCAGCCCACTGAAGCTATCATTTCACTGATCTCCATTCTTTCGGTTTTTCAGCTAACTTCCTTGCCTTTGAAGCTAATTTGTCTTTTTTACTATTGTTCATGACCACTTTTCAAAACTTCCCTTACTTTTGGTATGTTTCTTTTGTCAAAATGATAAAGTCATCTTTAACCTGTTATATTATGTTAAATATTATATTAACAGTGTTTATTATATATATACACACATATATATGCATATATATACACATACACACACACACACACACACACACACATATATATATATATATATATATATATGAACTCTCTCCAATCCACATTTTATAAATGAAGAATTAGAGTTTTAACGATGTGGTTGCTTGTCCAAGGACACAAAGCTAGTAAGTTGCAGCCTGAATTCAAACCTAGATGGCCCTATCTCCAGAATCACTGATTTTAAATCACAACTTGACATTGGCTTAATTTTTTTGTTGTTGTTGCTTTTCAAGTTATCCACTATCTTTCACTGCCTGTTGTAAACACATTCAGAAACACTATCTTTCATCACTTTTGAAAAATTCTGTCAACCCCAAATATTACTTCAAACCAAATTTTGCTTTCCTTTACTTCTAGAAATATGGTTAAATTTATTTTAGAATTTCTTATTATGTCACACATGTTAACGTCTAGTTTTATGTTTTCCATCTTTCTTCCTCTCAGCACTGCTTTCTGAATAACCCTTTCTGTCATATTCACTTCATTAATCCTTTCTCCAGCTGTGTCTAATCTGTTATTAAACTCCTTTATCGAAGCATAAGTTACATTTGTTCTATTCTGCTCTTATAGATCACTTTTTAAATTCCACTGAGTAACTTCTTTGGTTTTATGATTATTGCAGATATTTTCAAGCTAGTCTTTAATTTCTTCTAACTTATTAAACAGCTTCAGAATGTCTGGAATTTAAATATAAATAATTAGTAACAGCATTCATTATTCTAGATATGTATAAATGACTCATAAGTGGGAATTTTTATTCCCCTAAAATATTTGAAGGTTGATATCTAATGATTAACACCTTAGAACCCAATCCCTTTACATTCTTATGTCTGATTCTTTCATGTTCAATGCCCTGGAAAATATTCTTACAAGAATTTTTTAAATGTTATAAGGAATAATCTTTCCAGAGAAGGTTTTATTTGCTTCCGACAGGAACATGAAAACACTAGTATGCTGTGATCACTTTATACTAGAATTGTAGCTTGAAGGCTTTTGCCTAGCACCCGTCAACTATTTTTGTCATCTTCTAGATTTTGGATTTGCAGTAGGACAGTTCATTTTGATTTCCCTCTTTCCCTAATGGTGTATTTCTTTCTAGCCCAAAATGTATGTGCAGTGTGTGTGTGTGTGTGTGTGTGTGTGTGTGTGTGTGTGTGTGCCTGAGTAGGCTTTCAGCTATAGGAAATCCTTGAAATCTGTGCTCTTTCTCTTATAAAGTTGGAGCAAATTCTCTCTTACAGAAGATTCAATAGTAAGCTTAAATTGTATATGCTTTTAAAAAATAATTGCCTGATATTTTCTTACTGTTTTGCAATTAATGTAGTTAAGCTTTAAAATTTATTTTGTTTAATATTTTCATAGATGTCTTTAGAAATATTATAATAGGCTGGGCGCAGTGGCTCAAGCCTGTAATCCCAGCTCTTTGGGAGGCCGAGACGGGTGGATCACGAGGTCAGGAGATCGAGACCATCCTGGCTAACACTGTGAAACCCCATCTCTACTAAAAAATACAAAAAACTAGCCAGGCAAGGTGGTGGGCATCTATAGTCCCAGCTACTCGGGAGGCTGAGGCAGGAGAATGGCGTGAACCTGGGAGGCGGAGCTTGCCGTGAGCTGAGATCCGGCCACTGCACTCCAGCCTGGGCGACAGAGCAAGACTCCGTCTCAAAAAAAAAAAAAAAAAAAGGGAAAGAAATATTATAGTAATAAATTATAAATGACAAATTTGTATGGCCAAATAACCAGATAGAATAGACAAACCAGTCATTTTGGGTAATTTGACAGTCAAAATGACTTATATTTCTTAAATCACATAATGCAGATAAATGGTGTCATTTACTATAGTTCAACAACAAATTATTGTTATTTTTGTGTGAAAGTTTAATATTCAGAGAAGATTGCATGACTAGTTGAGAAAATGCAAATTAAGCAAAGAAAATAATTGGTTAATATAGGGAATTAATTTTACTTAGTAATAAGAAGTTTGGAAGAATGGATGAGGAGGAAAGTTTCTGGATTGTTTATATTAACTGATTTTGTCACTACATATTTGTTCAGTATTTCAACTTAATCTATCTAGATCAGTATCATATGACACTGTGAAAAATTGATTTTAAGAAATCCTGGCCATGTGCAGTTGCTCCCACTTGTAACCCCAACACTTTGGGAGTCCAAGAAGGGTGGATTTCTTGAGCTTAGGGGTTCGAGACCAGCCTGGGCAACATGGTGAAACCCATCTCTATGAAAAATACAAAAGATTAGCTGAGTGTGCTGGCAGGCTCCTGTAATCTAAGCTACTTGAGGGGCTGAGGCCGAAATTTCGCTCAAGCCTAGGAGGTCCAGACTTCAGTGAGCTGAGATCACACCACTGCACTCCAACCAGGGTGACAAAGTGAGACTCTGTCTCAAAAAAACAAATAAATAAATAAAAATAAGAAATAAAAATAAAAATAAAAAGAAAGAAAGAAAAAAAGAAATCCTACTTATTATTTAACAGTTACCTGGCATGGTGGCTGGCACCTGTAGTCCCAGCTACCGGGGAGGCGGAGCTTGCAGTGAGCGGAGACCAAGCCGCTGCACTCCAGCCTGGGTGACAGAGCAAGACTCCGTCTCAAAAATCAAACAAACAAACAAAAACTTTACATGGTTATTCAGCCTCTTATACAATTGCACCATTGTTTTGTCTTAAAGCAAACCTAAAAATGTGATACCTTCTAAAGAACAGCCATTATATGTGAACATTAATTAGCTAATAGTGCATACTTTACCATTATCTAATAAAAATTATATATAGTTGTTCTATATGTGGAATTGACTTGCTAGGTAACATCCAATAAAATCATTATTTATTTCTAAAGGTGATGTTTACACGTGTATGTATAGATATATATAATACACACATGTATATTTCCAGACTAAGTTTTTCTACTTAATCTATATATCTAGTTAATTTAGTATATGACAACTTCACGATGAACATATCTTAGTTTGATGACCAATGGTCACGTTGTTTTGCCATTGTAAAACTAGTTTATTATTGTATACCTATCAATGAATACTTGTTTCTGATTCATGTCAAATAAGCTCATGCTTAAAAATGCATATGAAGTTGAAAACAACTTAGGAAAGTAAAATACCCCAAAAAATCCGTTTAAAGTGTTTATCCTAATTAGTAAAAACAGAGAGGCAACTTTAAAAATTAAAATTAAAGTTTTAGTTGTTGCCTTGGTTCTTGAGAAATATGTCATATGTGATATAGCCCATTGGGTTGTATACTGTGTATTATCTTGTGCTAAGTCACAACAGGAGATTAAGCTCTTTGAAAATTAGTATACGAATATAAATTAATTTAGACATAAACTCATTCTAAAATTTTCTAATTAGCAACTTATTGATTATTACAGTACATATAGATAAAATACATTTTATCTGGAATTCTTAAAAGAATGGATAGTATATTGATTTGCTTTAAAATATTAGAAAAATCTTAATAGGCTTTGCCTGCAAGCAATGAAATTATATTACAGACTTCTCAAGTATCAGCAGTTTTTTTGTTTGTTGCTGTTTTTTGTTTGTTTTGGTTTGGTTTTTTTGAGAAAGTGTCTCCATAGGTTACCCATTGTCCAGACTGGAGTGCAGTGATGTGATCACAGCTCAGTGTAGCCTCAAATTCCTGGGCTTAAGTGATCCTCCCACCTCCAAAGCAGCTGGGACCACATATGTGCACCACTGCACCTGACTAATTTTTAAAACTTTTTGTAGAGTTTGGATCTCACCATGTTTCCCAGATTGGTCTCAATTTCTTGGGTTAAAGCAATTCTCCCACCTTTGCCTCCCAGAGTGCTGGGATTACAGGAGTGAGTCACCAGACCTAGCCATAGCAGTTCTTTTTAAGAAGATATGTGACAATTGGTAATGTGGGTACCTTGTAAGAAGTCAATAATAGGAAATATGACACAGTTAGTCACAGGAACTGGTACTGCTCTTTATACTATAGAAACAGTATTTATGTATGTATATCTTTGTATGTACATGTGTACATACAAATATGTATACATATTTATAATATATATGTACACATATATATTATAAAATGAGTATGATAAAATGAGTATGTACATGTGTGTGTATATATATGTATGTGTGTATATATATTCATAAAACAGATGAAAGAGAATGAGAGAGAAAGAGAGAGAGAGAGAGAGAGAGAGAGAGAGATGACTATTAGCCAAATACTTGAAATTACTAGGACAAAGGCATGGATAAAATAGAGCTCCTGCTTTCATGGAGCTTTACAATCAGCTGTTATATAAATTATATAGGGTATGTAGAATTGATATAAATTATGTCAGTGATAAACATCTGAAAAATAAGAAAAGATAAGTGTTTACAGCACAATGGTGTGGAGGTGATTGTGCTGGTATGCTGGTATTCTGGGTAATCACAGGTTTTTCTTAAGAAGATATCGAAGTAGAAATTTGAAAGGAGTGAGGGAGAAAGGCAAGAATGTATCTGGCAGCTAGTCCTTCAGGTGAAGAAGAGACCGAATTCCAAACCTGTGAGCTAGCTTGATGTGGTTGAGAACTACAAGGGGTTTAGTGCTGTCAGCAGTAAAACACATTGAAGCTACAGAAGATGGGGTGGGAAAGGCATTTAGAGCCAGGTTTTGTGGAAATTTTAGGGCCATGTAAGGACATTGGATTTAGCCTAGGTAGGCAGAAAGGGTATTTAAAGATTTCAGCCGAGAATCTCTGGCTGATATGCAGAGAAGATAGAAAATACCACGAGGTCTTTCATAGATAGTGAGTTGAAATTAAATGATAGGCATGCAGGTGAGAAAAAAAGTGATGAGTTTCCAAATAATTTATGCTTGCTGATCACTTGAATCTGATGTTCAAAAGAAAATTTTCTCTTGCTCTTTCTCTCCCTTTTACCTCCCTCTCTATCATCCTACTTCCTTTCTTTCCTTTCTTTTTTCCTTCCTGACACCATTTCCATAATGTCAACTTTTTCATTCCTATCAACTCATCAAAGACTCTTAAGCTAGCCAAGGTTCAAAGTGCAAAAGATAATGCTACCTATACTATATGAAAAAAAAAAAAAAGGAAATGTTATTATCAGCATGTTGTTTTGTAAGTTCCTTTCTATACATTATCGTATTCCATTTGACGCTCATGAATATCTTTGTTATGTACATGAGTACATGTGTGAAATTATTCACTTAATCTTGCGGTACATAGTATGCAGAACACTTAGAGGAGAGGTAAATTTATGAAGAAAACATTTTGATATTTCAAAGA
Organism: Colobus angolensis palliatus; assembly: GCF_000951035.1. Taxonomy (NCBI): domain Eukaryota; kingdom Metazoa; phylum Chordata; class Mammalia; order Primates; family Cercopithecidae; genus Colobus; species Colobus angolensis. The sequence continues at coordinate 6,546,401 of NW_012114544.1, read as the reverse complement.
CTGAGCTATTATAATAGATTCAGGGAAAGTCTCAATTTCTATCAGTCCCCACACAATATCATAATAGCTATTTTGAAAATAATGTATCATTTAAATGAACAAAAACCTAGAATAATTCAACAACATCTAAGTCAAGATACCTATCGCTCTCAAACTTTGACTCTGAGATAGATGACTTAGTATCTGTCTTAGAGTGAAAGTTTAAGACATAAGCACAAATGTTTTATGACTGACATTACAATAAACACAAACACATGTGCAAACTAAACATACCGTCTTCTTGGGTTCATAATTTCATTTATAATGGGGTCTGGAGTTTGGCAGCCAAGTTCCTACTTTTTCAGTAGTTGATATTTGCTGTAGTGATTTCACATTGGGCTTAGAGCCAAAGGTTGCTTTGACAGATTTACATAGGGGAGTATTGCTGTGCTTTTCCTGTTGTCTTTTGTTTTTTCACCTGCTTATTGAAGACAGCTTAGAACCACTAAATTTGGCAGTACAACATGTGAGGGATAAAATTATTTATTAATAATTGAAAGACATTACAAAACATATGCATTCTCTGAATACTTCTAACAATACCATTTATTCTACCCTTAAGTATTACAACAATGTTTGAAGATCTTTTAAATGTACTTGTACGAGTTGTAAATGAAAAGAAATTGTCTTTGAAATTGCACAACTCTTAACCTCTAAAATCTTTCCAAAATCTCCACACTTGTCTCCATTTCTATTGCAATGCACCTCACCTGAGCCTGCACCATTGACATAAAGTAACAGCTGGTTGTGCTTTCTGTTTTTTTTTTTTTTTTTTTTTTTTCTCACGGAGTCTTGCTCTGTTACCCAGGCTAGAGTGCAGCAGTGCCATCTCAGCTCACTGCAACCTCTACCTCCTGGGTTCAAGCAATTCTCCTGCCTCAGCCTCCTGAGTAGCTGGGATTATAAGCACTCACCAGCATGCCCAGCTAATTTTTGTATTTTTAGTAGAGACGGGTGTTTCACCCTGTTGGTCAGGCTAGTCTCAAACTCCTGGCCTTATGATCCACCTGCCTTGGCCTCTCAAAGTGCTGGGATTACAGGCGTGACCCACCTAGCCTGGATGGTTTGCTTTGACCCCCATAGCAACACATGTCACCTTACTCCCACTCCCTTACTCCCCTGCCCTGGTTACTATTTTTTCTTGAGAAGACACAGTAATCTTTTAATCGGGTCAGGAAACTGCTAGCTTCATATTCTAAATGAATACCCAGGGTTCCAATCCAACTTTCTTAATCTGTTGTGTACAATATTATTTGAGGGCTCCTCTCTTTTCCTCTCCAATGTATTTCTTTTTCTTTTTGTTTATTAGAGTTCCAGCTAGATATCTATAGATGCCAAACTGTTTGTTACTCCTCTCAAGTCAATACACCAGGGCTACCTCAGCCTGAATGGTTATCAACCAGATATTCCCACCTGTTTTTCTCATTCTAAAGTGTCAGCTGCCACCTCCTCAGGGAAAACTTCCTTGATTATCCAATCATAAATCATAACCCCTACCCAGTCATGTCATATCAAATCAACTTTTTCACAGTTACCTGCTATGCTCACGTTGATTTATTAATTTTACTATCTATAACCAGAACAAACCTTTATGAAAGTAATACATTTGCTAGATTTCAAGTTTCATTTTGCTTCTGTTTCTCCATTACTAAAACTGCAGTTTTAAGAATGGTATCTGGTATTTAATGGGTGAAGAGTACAGGCCAGTTATGTTGTGCTTGTTTGATCATTTCATAAGGTTAGATTCAAGACATGCACATTTGGTAGGAATAACACAGAAGTGATGTTTTCTTTTTAAAATGTATATTCAGGTGGTCACATGAGATTAATTTGTTTTTTGCTAATGATGTAAACTTTGATCACCTCGTTAATGTGGAACCTACAAGATTTATCCATTGTAAAGCTATCACATTTCCCTATGTATTTAAAAAGTTTCTTACAGGGGTATATTTTGAGATTATCTCAATATCCTAACACTCCTCAAATTTTTTACCCAAAAATTTTAGCATCAATTGATTATTTCTATTTTTATGATTACAAAATTGTTATCTAGCTAAATTATCCCACTAAATTCATTCATTTTGTTAAGGTAGGATCAACCATTATTCCTTATCATATTTTTTCTTTTGTCATCCGATGTCTTTCATTTGTCATCTAGTATCTTCTGGAGAAATAATTCTTATGATTCTTCAAGTATTTATGCTACTGTAGCATCTATCCATAACTTTGATAGTTGCAAAATGATGGTTCCTAATTTAATAACTTTTTAAAAATGTATTTGGTGAAATTCTAATGTAATTTTTTTCTTCTTTTCTATTTATTTAATTATTTATTTATAACAATGCAGACTTTTGGACTCTTTCTAAAGAGATGATTTGTCTTTTAATGTTGTTGTTTATTTTGTTGCTCACATTGCTTCAGATTTTGACAGTATAACTCCTTCAAACTGGCCTTTGTGTTTTATTGACATTTTTCAGTCATTGCTTGAGTACTTCCTTACTTTCAGGTTTCTGCTAGAAAAGTGAGAGATTTATCTGTGTCCCAGCTGTGCTACTTCCTGTTTGGGTGTCATTCCTTTTACGAACTTTCCAGGGATGAAGCCACGGAGTTGATGTACATATTTGTATAGGTACATGTATATAGATGTGTATACACATCTCCTTCTGCATGTGTACAGATATGCATATATTTATATACATAAATGCATATATATACATATATGTGTTTATCTCTCCATATCTTAAAATCATATGGTGAATTCAAGGAGAGTTTTTAAATCCCATTTCAACACAACAGTTTATTCTTTTTTCTCTTTCCATATTTTTGTCAGCATAAAAAATGAATATGAATCTCTAAGTAAACATGTTTTCTTTGGGAATAATATACAAGAAATAGGATTGTTATTTGGGATATACATACAGAGCAAGTGGCCTCCAGTGTGTCTGGAGAACAAAAGAAAAAGAGGTTTTAGAGGACCCGGAGCAAGATGGCTGAACAGGAACAGCTCTAGTCTCCAGCTCCCAGCACAGAAGACGGGTGATTTCTGCATTTTCAACTGAGGTACCGGGTTGATCTCACCAGGGAGTGCCAGACAATCAGTGCTTGTCAGCTGGTGCAGCCTGACCAGCCAGAGCTGAAGCAGGGTGAGGCATTGCCTCACCTGGGAAGTGCAAGGGGGAAAGGAATCCCTTTTCCTAGCCAGGGGAACTGAGACAAAAAACACCTGGAAAATCGGGTAACTCCCACCCTAATACTGCGCTTTACCAAGGGTCTTAGCAAACAGCACACCAGGAGATTCTATCCCACACATGGCCGGGAGGATCCCACGCCCACGGAGCCTCCCTCATTGCTAGCACTGCAGTCTGCAATCTAACAGCGAGGCAGCAGCGAAGCTGGGGGAGGGGCGCCTGCCTTTGCTGAGGCTTAAGTAGGTAAACAAAGCCACCTGGAAACTGGAACTGGGTGGAGCCCACAGAAGCTCAAGGAGGCCTGCCTGTCTCTGTAGACTCCACCCCTGAGGACAGGGCATAGCTAAACAAAAAGCAACAGAAACTTCTTCAGATGGAAATGACTCTGTCTGACAGCTTTAAAGAGAGCAATGGAACTCCCAACACAGAGGTTGAGATCTGAGAACTGAGGTTGAGATCTGAGAATGGACAGACTGCCTGCTCAAGTGGGTCCCTGACCCCTGAGTAGCCTAACTGGGAGGCATTCCCCACTAGGTGCAGACCAATATCCCACACCTCACACGGTGGGGTACACCCCTGAGATGAAGCTTCCAGAGCAAGAATCAGACAGGAACACTTGCTGTTCAGCAATATTCTATCTTCTGCAGCCTCTGCTGCTGATACCCAGGCAAACAGGGTCTGGAGTGGACCTCAAGCAATCTCCAACAGACCTGCAACTGAGGGTCCTGACTGTTAGAAGGAAAACTAACAAACAGAAAGGACACCCACACCAAAACCCTATCAATACATCACTATCATCAAAGACCAAAGGCAGATAAAACCACAAAGATGGGGTAAAAGCAGGGCAGAAAAGCTGGAAATTCAAAAAATAATAGCGCATCTCCCCCACCAGAGGAACGCAGCTCATCACCAGCAACGGATCAAAGTTGGACGGAGAATGACTTTGACGAGTTGAGAGAAGGCAGCTTCAGTCCATCAAATTTCTCAGAGCTAAAAGAAGAATTACGTACCCAGCGCAAAGAAACTAAAAATCTTGAAAAAAGAATGGAAGAATGGATAACTAGAATAATCAATGCAGAGAAGGCCATAAATGAATTGACAGAGATAAAAACAATGACACGAGAAATACATGACAAATGCACAAGCTTCAGTAACTGACTCTATCAACTGGAAGAAAGAATATCAATGATTGAGGATCAAATGAATGAAATGAAGCGAGAAGAGAAGTCTAAAGAAAAAAGAGGAAAAAGAAATGAAGAAAGCCTTCAAGAAATATGGGATTATGTGAAAAGACCAAATCTACATCTGATTAGTGTGCCTGAAAGTGAGGGAGAAAATGGAACCAAGTTGGAAAATAGTCTTCAGGATATCATCCAGGAGAACTTCCCCAACCTAGTAAGGCAGGCCAACATTCAAATTCAGGAAATACAGGGAATGCCACAAAGATACTCCTCGAGAGGAGCAACTCTAAGACACATAATTGTCAGATTCACCAAAGTTGAAATGAAGGAAAAAATGTTAAAGATAGCCAGAGAAAAAGGTCAGGTTAACCACAAAGGGAAGCTCATCAGACTAACAGCAGTTCTCTTGGCAGAAACTCTACAAGCCAGAAGAGAGAGGGGGCCAATATTCAACATTCTTAAAGAAAAGAATTTTAAACCCAGAATTTCATATCCAGCGAAACTAAGTTTCATCAGTGAGGAGAAATAATATCCTTTACAGACAAGCAAATGCTTAGAGATTTTGTCACCACCAGGCCTGCCCTACAAGAGATCCTAAAGGAAGCACTAAACATGGAAAGGAACAACCAGTACCAGCCATTGCAAAAACATGCCAAATTATAAAGATCATGGATGCTAGGAAGAAACTGCATCAACTAACGAGCAAAATAACCAGCTAACATCACAATGACAGGATCAAGTTCACACATAACAATATTAACCTTAAATGTAAATGGACTAAATGGTCCAATTACATTTGGACTAAGAGTCAAAACCCATCAGTTTGCTGTATTCAGGAGACCCATCTCACATTCAGAGACACACATAGGCTCAAAATAAAGGGATGGGGGAAGATCTGCCAAGCAAATGGA